>NC_064814.1:52788451-52878545 GCF_023721935.1 Panthera uncia
AAGCTCTGTCTCTCTCTGTCTCAAAAATAAATAAACGTTAAAAAAAAAAAAAAAGCCCTCAGCAAATAAGAAACAGAAGGGCACTTCCTCAACTTGATAAAGAACATCTACAAAAAACCTACAGCTAACATCACCCTTCCTGGTGAAACCCTGAGTGTTTCCTCCCTTAGATGAGAAACATTACAAGGATGTCTCCTCTCACTATTTCTATTCAACAACGTACTAGAGGATCTAGCCAGTGCAATAAGGCAAGAAATACAGAAATAAATGCAACCCAAACTACAAAGAGGTAAACTCTCTTTGTTCACAGACAACATGATAATCTACGTGGAAAATGTGAGGGAGTCTACAAAAAGCTACCAAAGGGGCGCCTGGGTGGCTCAGTCGGTTAAGTGCCCGACTTCAGCTCAGGTCACGATCTCGCGGTCCGCGAGTTCGAGCCCCGCGTCGGGCTCTGGGCTGATGGCTCAGAGCCTGGAGCCTGCTTCCAATTCTGTGCCTCCCTCTCTCTCTGCCCCTCCCCCGTTCATGCTCTGTCTCTCTCTGTCTCAAAAATAAATAAACGTTAAAAAAAAATTAAAAAAAAAAAAAGCTACCAAAACTCACGAGTTTAACAAAGTTAGGGTAGCCAAGATAAACAAACAAAAATCAACCGCATTTCCTTATATCAATCACAAAACAAGAAGAGACAAATTTCTTTAAAATATCATTTATTGGGGTGCCTGGGTAGCTCAGTCGGATGAGCATCTGACTTTGGCTCAGGTCATGATCTCATGGTTTGTGAGTTGGAGCCCCACATTGGGCTCTGTGCTGACAGCTTGGAGCCTGAAGCCTGCTTCGGATTCTATGTCTCATTCTCTCCCTGCTCCTCCCCCACTTGTGTTCTGTCTCTGTCTCTCAAAAATAAATAAATGTAAAAAAAAAAATTTTTTTTGAAGATCATTTATTCAGCACCAAAAAATACTAAATACTTAAGGATAAACTCAACAACAAAAAAAGTGATAGGACTATAAAGTGAAACCTACAAATATTGCTGAGAAAAATTAATGTAAATAAATGAAGTAAAATATCAAGCAAATGAGTCATTACACTGGATGTCTTTAAAATATTGATACCTCTCCGACCTACAGATTTAGCTCAATCCCAATACATTTTTTCAAAAAAGGAACAAATTGGCCCACGTTGAAATTACAAACTTTCATCCTCCCAAAAAAATGCCATTACTAGTATAATGGCTAAGCCACAGATGAGGGAGCAAATATTTGCAATCCTTTATCTGATAACAAACCTGTATCCAGAATACGTATTTTTAAAACTCCCAAAACTCAGTAAGAAACAAAAAAACAAGTTTTTAAAAAAATGGATAGGGGCGCCTGGGTGGCTCAGTCGGTTGGGCGGCCGACTTCAGCTCAGGTCATGATCTCGCAGTCTGTGAGTTTAAGCCCCGTGTCGGGCTCTGTGCTGACAGCTCAGAGCCTGGAGCCTATTTCAGATTCTGTGTCTCCCTCTCTCTGACCCTCCCCCGTTCATGCTCTGTCTCTCTCTGTCTCAAAAATATATAAAATGTAAAAAAAAAAAAAAAAAAAGGATAAAAGTCCAAAGAGAAACTTCATCAGAGGAGACATAAGGTTGGTAAACAATCTTATGAAAGGTTGTTCAACATCATTAGCCACTAAAGAAACACAAATTTAAAACACAATGAGATTCCAGTATACACCAGCTAGAACGGCTAAAAATTAAAAAGACAGACCATCCCCAGTGGTGGAAAAGATGTGGAAGAAAGAGAACTCTCATACATTACTTTTGAAGGTTGAAAATGGTACAGCTACTTTGGAAAATAGCTTTATAAAGTCAAACATTCATCTACCACATGATCCAGCCACTCCACTGCCAGGTATTTATTTCCCCAAGGGAAATGAAACCATGGGTCCCCCTCACAGACTTGTACACAGATGCTCACAGTAGCATTATTTGTAACAGTCAAAAACCAAAGGCAATCCAAAAGTCCCGCAGCGGGTATAAAGGGGTAAAACAACTATGGTGTATCCCCACAATGGAAGACCACTTCCACTACTCAGCAAAAAAAGGAACCAACTATTGCCACACACCACAACAGGAATTGCAAATAATTATGCAGAGTGAAGAAAGACAACACGTACCAACTGTAGGACTCTACTTATGCAAAATTCTAGAAAAGGCACATTCATCTATAGTGGCAGAAAGCTGCACGGTGGCAGAAGGGACGTGTGTGTGTGTTACATACAGGGCACAAGGAAATGTGTGAGTGATGGAAATGTCCATTATCTTTTTTTTTTAAGTTTATTTATTTTGAGAGAAAGAGAGAGCAGGGGAGGGGCAGAGAGAGAGAGAGAGAGAGAGAGAAAATCCCAAGCTATCTCCACACTGTCAGTGCAGAGCCCGACATGGGGCTTGACCTCACAAATCCTTAGATCACACACGACCTGAGCCGAAATCAAGAGTCGGACACTTAACCAACTGAGCCACCCAGGCACCCCGGAAATGTCCAGTTATCTTGATTACGGTGATAATCCTACAGGTGAATACACTTGTTCACACATATGAAACTGTGCACTTTAAATATGTGCATTTTAGTGTATGTCCCTTCTATCTCCATAAAGCTGTACTTAAAACTTGCAAGCTAGAAGGAAAGGAAAGAGCATGAGTAGTAGCAGGGGTAGAAAGTGAGAAGGAGATGAAATTCAGCTAATATCACTGCCTTCTATATAATCCGGTGAACTTCTATGGTTACTCAGAAGTGTATGTTCCAGACTAGAATTTCTCCAACCTCAAAAGATACCTGAAGGAAGGACTTCCACTCAGTGAATTGTGAAAATATATATGTTAAAGGACATTTGTTTAAGTGATTCTAGGTTTCAGCGTTAATAAAATAAATGGCAGGTGCGGACCTTTTACGCAAGCTACAGGCTAGAAATTACGTTTATTATTCAATGCTGTCAAGCTCTTTGTTTTCCTGTCTACAAAGTATGAAAACGTGTTGAGAAACCCATGCAATTAGGTGTCTTAGTAACATATCTACATCAAATCCAAGTTGTACTTTGGGCTTTTTATTTGAGTTCAGTTCTACCATAGAAAGAAGTGCAAACGGTTGGAGACAATGGCAAAAAACTGAGTTACAGGGGCAAATGGGTGGTTCAGTCAGTTACGTGTCTGACTCCAGCTCAGGTCATGATCTCGCAGTTTGTGAGTTTGAGCCCCACATCGGGCTCTGTGCTGACGGCTCAGAGTCTAAAGCCTGCTTTGGATTCTGTGCCTTCTTCTCTGAACTCCCACCCTCTCACGCTCTGTCTCTCTCTCAAATATAAATAAACATTAAAAAATTTAAAAAACAGAGTTACAAACTTCAGTATGAAATATTATTCACTCACTGTTTGAGTAAAGCTATGGGACTTTCAGAGGCTCAATTATTCCCCCAACGGCAAGATTAATCTCCTCGCAGCAGCTGCAAGAAGAAAATTAATGTCTTACAAGCTCCTTGATGGATGGTTGACTGAAGCAGACCATGAACCAATGTCCTATGGGGGATACAAATTATGAAATGAAATGTTCTGGTGGGTTCCTCAAGGTGATGGGAATTAAAAGCAATTTGTCTTCCTCACAGCGGTAGTTAACTAAGAAATCCAGGGGCACCTGGGTGGCTCAGTCGGTTGAGCGTCGGACTTTGGCTCAGGTCATGATCTCACAGTCCATGAGTTCGAGCCCCACGTCTGGCTCTGTGCTGACAGCTCAGAGCCTGAAGCCTGTTTCAGATTCTATTTCTCCCTCTCTCTCTGACCCTCCCCTGTTCGTGCTGTGTCTCTCTCTGTCTCAAAAATAAATAAACATTAAAAAAAATTTTTTTAATAAAAAAAAAGAAGTCCAGACCGCATCCACTCACTTCTCCTCTTTCCCTTCATAACCCAGAATTCTGTGTCTATTATTGGAACTGAAGGTCACATCACCAAAAAGATCCTAAAAGTGATCACCCTCGAGAGAAAAATGTTCCTCTAAACCTTTATTTAATCTGTTTAAAATGTTAACCTTTGTAACATCAGGAAACACGCTGCCCATGCACTCTTTAAAGGTGAACTTTTTGCTTCTGAATTTCATTTTGTATTATTCAGCAAGTCCCCATTACTTCTTGGCGGTGGGGGTGGAGGGAAGTTGACGATCAGCCTGTTGGGGCAGTTTGGGACTTTATACAACTGAACTGTATCAATGTTAAAAAGTAGATTGTTTTTTATCTTTAGTTTTTTTTTAAATGTTTTAATGTTTATTTATTTTTGAGAGAGACAGAGAAACAGAGCATGAGCAGGGCAGGGGCAGAGGGAGAGGGAGACACAGAATCCGAAGCAGGCTCCAGGCTCTGAGCTGTCAGCACAGAGCCCGATGTGGGACTGGAACTCACAAGCCGTGAAATTATGACCTGAGCCGAAGTCGGTGCTTAACCGACTGAGCCTCCCAGGCGTCCCTTTATTTATTTTTGAAAGAGAGAGAGAGAGAGAGAGAGAGAGAGAGAGAGAGAGAGAGAGAGAAACTAGCAGGGGAGGGGCAGAGAGAGAGGGAGACACAGACTCCAAAGTAGGCTCCGGGCTCCGAGCTGTTGGCACAGAGCCTGACTCGGGGCTCAAATGCACAAACCATGAGGTCATGACCTGAGCCCAAGTAAGACACTTAACCGACTGGGCCACCAGGTGCCCCAGCAGATTGTTTTTTTTTAATGAAGCTGAAAAGTTCCTCATCCCTGGACCACTTGTTCCATCACAGAAATAACAGTGAGATTTTTGCCTGTGAAGTCTCATCTCTATCACTTCCTGGCTATGTGATGCCCATCAAATCAGTCCTCAAACCTCAGCCTCCTCTCTGGAGAAGGGGGATAATGCCTCTAAGCCCCCTGAGACTGTTACCAAGAGAATACACGTGAAAACTCTAGAATGTTCGATAGATGCTTGTGCTTACAGCTGCATATCTCAACCCCCTGCAACCTTCCTGAGATCCATAAAACTGAATTTTACCCAGCTGTTGATAAGAAAAGATGAGCATACTGCTCAGACCTATTCCAAGCTGTTCTGTGTTGTTTCCGATACTTTGCAATCATGGGTATCACTCTGCCTTCTATTCGTAAAATCAGACGTCCACCCTGTGTAGGCTGAGGTCACGCACTGAAGTGTGGCTTGCGGGAACGAGGAAACAGTGGCCACAGGAAACAGGCTGGCATGTGCCAGCACTCTGGGCTAAGACTGAGCCGGCAGGAGTCCAGAGCAGCAGTGAATACAGCCCTGGGAAAGCGGACGTGGAACGCGGTTAGGACAGAACCTCTAGTCGAGTCCCTCAACAACTCCCATCCTGCATATGATCTGAAGAGTAAAATGGCCAGAGGATTTAGTGATTATGAAGAATAAATCCATGGTCTGGGGGAAGAAGGGAGGAGGAGATGGCAAGAGCCTTGGGCGACATGAAGAAAGTTCCAGATGTGATCTTACAAACGGCACGATATCATGTAATACTTAGGTACGTTCCCGAACACAGAACTGCACACTGTCGCGACACACAACCGACGTGCTTTGGTGAAGTAAGTCAACAGATTCGGTGTGTCTGGCCACAAAAACGAATATCTGAGGGACAGGAGTAGAAAGAAACTGCATGAAACTAGACTTAACAGTCATGAATTACGGATTCAACAAAGCAGCGGGCGCGATCGTGAAGCAGGATTCCATTGACAGAGTCACCCATCAAAAGCACAGGGAAGCAAGTAAATGCAAATGTAGGGATCGAGTGGGGGAATCAATTGACTAACTTCTGCGTGACAAGATCTGATACATTTCTAGTCAGGGCTACAGTCAGTGCTGTCTCACAGCACAGTATTTTTTAAGGCAGGAGCCACAACAAAACCCCCAAGGCTACATACACGCTTTGTGATCCAGTCCCAAAAAGAAGGGGCAGGGGGCTCCTCACCAGCTCGTAACGACCCCACCAGCACAAACTCAGCCTAACATTTTCAAAATGAGAATCGTACTGGGGCGCCTGGGTGGCTCCGTCAGGTCAGCGTCCGACTCTTGATTTCAGCTCAGGTCATGACCTCATGGTCTCATGAGAGATCTCATGATCTCAAACCCTGCACCGGACTCTGTGCTCACAGCACAGAACCTGCTTGGGATCCTCTCTCTCCTTTCTCTCTCTCTGCCCCTCGCCAGCTCGTGTGCACTCTCTCACACTCCCTCTCTCTCTCAAATAAATAAATAAACTTTAAAAAGAAATTAGATTGGTATTTTATAGAGTATTAGAAGTGCGTAAAGGTTCAGGGCACCTGGGTGGCTCAGTCGGTTAAGCATCCAACTTCGGCTCAGGTCATAATCTCACAGTTCATGGGTTCGAGCCCCACATCAGGCTCTGTGCTGACGGCTCAGAGCCTGGAGCCTGCTTCTGATCTGTGTCTCCCTCTCTCTCTGCCCCCTTCCCCGCTTGTGCTCTGTCTCTCTGTCTCTCAAAAAGAAACATTAAAAAACAAAAAGTGCTTAAAGGTTCATTAAGTTGAAGTCCTACTCACCTAACTAAATACCACAAGTGCGTGAGGACTGTCCCAGACCCCAGAAAGTATCTGATCCAAGCCCAGCTCCAGTACCGCCCACTGCCCTAACTCCCTGCCCTACGTCAGGCAGTGGAAGGACTGGAAATGACAGAAGTGGCAACCTTCAGCAGGACGCAAGATACCCAGAGGCCGAAAGAAGACACGTGATCCCAAGACCATCCGAGACCGTGCAGTTTCTACAAACAACTCTGGATAACGAGATTCGATAAAAGAAAGAATTTCTATTATACCTGTTTATTTCCACCTGGGTTGTACTGGGGGTTCTGGAGGAGGACGAGTAAATGCTTATATTAAATGCAGATACATCTGATGACAGAAATAAAGTTTCAAAAGGGGGACGGTGGCGGGGGGAACACCAAGGGAGTTCAGAGTCAACAAGAGGAAGAACTTAACCCACGGTAGAGGGTTAATATTCAGAAGTCGGCTGATTGGCCAGGTTCTTAAAGAACAGAAACTCTAAGAAAGGAAATATGGGATTCACATACAACAGCCATAAATATATATACGTATATAAAAAGTACGAGATTCGCCCCTTAACTGAGGAATGGTGAGTGCTGGAAATTAATACGCAGACTCTCACGGTTATACATTAAACATTGAGCAATTAGCTTACTGCTAATGTATGGCAATTAACTGAAGATCAGAACCTAAGCCTGTCATCCTCTTATCTATTCCAATTCGATATTTATTCGTCGGCTAAAACCCCAAAGTGTTTGCTCCTACCTCTCTGAAGAGTGCACCATAAAACTGAACAATGTACGGGCAGTCACTACTGCGCATTACTACATCCAAATCCATAAGAAGTTGTTTTTGTTCTTTTTCATCCACTGTTGACCGAATTCTCTGGAAAAGAATGACAAAAGATGTCATAAACACATAAAACAACTTTAGAAACCTGAGAACAAAGGCTACCACAAGACTGAAAATTTATAAGCAAATGTCATAAATGCTAACCAGACATAAAAAATGATCATCTTCCTTAGACTTTACAAGAACAATTTTTATCACAGAAAAACAAAATAGCACTTAGGAGATTTTGTTTTACGTATTTATGTTTTTTGGGTTTTTTTTTTTTTTTTGAAGCAAAACAGCACTTAAGAATTTCTTTAAAGGACACAGGACTTTTTAACCACAAGCATCCACTAATGACATTGGAAGTCATATAACAAAGTTCCTAGCAGTGAAAATTAACCCTCACATGCAAATATAAAGAAAACCACAATGAGCGAGACTTTAAGCAGTTCTCGTGTGAACAATCGTGAGCTTCACATCCTCATTCATGAGAGCTGGAAAAAAGAGTCCAGCCCCAAATCCTAGACTGCAATAGTCCCCCTTTGCCACACTTCCTGGTGCATTAAGAACAAAAAGTTTTGGGGTGCCTGGGTGGCTCAGTCGGTTAAGCGTCTGACTCCGGCTCAGGTCATGACCTTGCGGTTCGTGGGCTCGAGCCCTGTGTCGGGCTCTGTGCTGACAGCTCAGAGCCTGGAGTCTGTTTCAGATTCTGTGTCTCCCTCTCTCTCCGCCCCTTGTCCACTTGCATATGCTCTCTCTCTCTCTCAGAAATAAATAAACATTTAAAAAAAAAAAAAAAAAAAAAAAAGAACAAAAAGTTCTACCTGACTCTCCACCCCAGGAGTCAGAATGTAGGGTAGTAATAACATATGGAAGAAAAATCTAAAAATGAAAAAATGAGGGCTCTTTGTCTATCCCTAAACTGGTGAGGCCCTCTTCTCGTACACGGCAGACCTGGGGTATATCCCTAATCCACCTGTAGGACTTCTGTGCCAAATTCTAAAAGACTGCCTCGAAAACTTAGCGCCCCCACCTCCCACCACATAATGGTATTGTACGTGGACACGTCCGGAGGGACCGTTCCCACTGCACTAGCGAGACAGGAAAGAATCAAGTTCAGAAAGCATAAAACATGAATAATGAGGTTATAGTTCAACATCGAGGCATGCAAACAACGTTTTTCTCATCAAGAAGTTCACAAGGTCACAACGCACCGCTCTGTACAACGTATAGTACATACTTACAAGGCAAGTTAGTATATCAAAAAATACACAACGTGGCATTTTGTCTTCCAAAGACTTCAAGGTATCTGTCCTCAATGTTCTTGAAAGGGATGAAGGCAGACAATTAAATCCTTGAGCCCATTTTACAGAAGAGAAGCCAGAGGCACAGAGAGGTACAAAAGACGTATTCCATGTAACATGACAATAAGCGATTGTAGAAGGAATAGAAGCAGCTTCTTTCGTTTTCCTCTCTCCCCACTAAATGAGACATTCCACATACTCCCCACACAAACAAATTTCATTGTGCTACGTAAAATCTATAGCCCGTTAGCTACGGTACTTGATAGCAAATAGAATTTACTGACTCCCATACATCTCATATATACGAATTTACTTAAAATTTTTACATTGGATATTAACTGGCCAGATAAACAAGAAATAAATATGAAAAATGAAAAACAATGACAAAATAAGGCTGATACTTGTAAAATTAAGAAAAGTTTCCTTCTTTCTCTCATTTCTATATTTTATGGACTATTAGATGATCAGAGTTTGGGGATAAATTATTTTTTTTTTTTAATCAACATCAGGATAACGTTTGCTCACAAAGTATGTTTGTAAAAAGTCAAAACAGCCCAGAGATATCATTTGTTATCAGTTGAAAACCATGACATGGATAATTCTGGTAAACATTTAAGTTACATTTTATTCCTGTTTTTTAAAAAAAGTAACTTAAGGCGGCTCAGTCGGGGGAGTGTGCAGCTCTTGATCTTGGGGTTGTGAGTTCAAGCCCCACATTGGGTGTAGAGTTTACTTAAAAAAAAGAAAGAAAGAAAGAAAGAAAGAAAGAAAGAAAGAAAGAAAGAACGTTAAAAGAATAGCTGTGAAAATACTCGTTTGGGGAAGGCAATTTTTTAACATTTTTAACATTTTTTAAAAGAAAAAGAGCTGGTGATCAGAGACAAATGGGGGACGAAAAAGGAGATGATACTCTGGGGGAGATGTCCATCAACTCAAGGATTCTCCCTTTAAGGTTTAAAAAGGTTTTAAAGGTTTAAAAACTTTTTTCTGTTTTTGCCTGTATGGATATACGGACAAGTATAAACACACTCACACTCACAAGACACTATTGTAAAAGATGCCCTCTTTGCTAGATTCTTTTCCTGAGTTGGTTATACAGTTTTCTAAGTTTCCAATTTGTACAGCTGTTTGCATTTCGACTATGGGAAATCACATTACAGCCAAAACCTCGAGAGTTACTCTGGCTCTTGAGGACCAATTTCTAAAAATACTGCTGTAGCTACAGCAAGGATGCCTGGAGGCCTCACGGAAGCCCCACCATCAGACTGGTATCTCCTTCTCGGTCCTGAACAGGATTCCCGTGAGCCGGAATGGAGAGAGTTCCTGGCCCCGCTCTAACGTTTGAGCTCATCGGCATGGCAGTAAGACGACTCGTCTGAAAGCTGTTCTTTAATGCCACCACTGGTACAAAATAGAACACGGGGCTGCTGTGTGTGGCCTGCCGGCCCCCCAGGAAATAGATTCCGCTCCTGGATGCTTGTCAGCGGGTGAACACCTCTTCACGCTCTCTGAACATCTGGCCCATGGGGCAGGCAGTAGGTACAAGAGTAGCTGATGATAACACGTCGGGACTGTTTGGGACTGAGTAAGCAGGAGCTAACTCTTAATTATACGTAAGTTTCAGGATTCTACTGCAACATTTGTTATATGGGAATACTTAATAAAATAAACTCATCCAAAAGTCCTAAAGGACTCAAAAAGGGGGATTAACCACTCACACACCTACAATAGTGGTCGCTTCAAATCAATGATTTTAACTCAATAACTCAATAAATGTTCACACTGGAGAATACTTAACAGCGATCAATGACTAACAATAGCCAATGAGAGAACAGTTAATAAGAGTCATGACCAAAGACAGCCTTTCTAATAGAACAAAACAATGTGTACGGGTAAGAGTTCTACCACTGGAGGTAAGTACAGCCAAGATTCTCAAATATTCAGGCAGAAAATCACAGAAAACTGAAGAGAACGAACCCCCCTTCCCTTCAGGAAACTGTCCTTGGGAGCTCCCCTCTCATTGCCACACGGGATGCTGCCTGATTCATGGATTGCTTCATAAAGCCAATTAGATCTTCAAATTAAAGACAGAGAGAAAAAAAAAAGCTTTTCTTAATGGAGGGGGATGGAAAATAAAAGTACAAAGGCGTTGCCAATGTATCCGTAAAAATCTCCCCTAATTAGAATGTTCAGAAATCAAATGTATTGATAAATGTCTTCAGTCACAGAAAATTTTCATTCATGCCATAAATTTAAAAGTTAGATAAGACTGGGGCGCCTGGGTGGCTCAGATGGTTGAGCATCCAGCTTGATTTCGGCTCGGGTCATGACCTCATGGTTCATGGGTTCGAGCCCCACGTCAGGCTCTGTGCTGACAGCGTGAAAGCCTGCTTGGGATTCTCTCTCTGCCTCTCTCTGGCCCTCCTCTGTTCGTGTGTGCTCTCTCTCTCTCTCATAAGAAATAAATAAGCTTCAAAAAAAAAAAAGTTAGAGAAGACTAGAGTTTACTTGAGTTCGGAAAAGCTTTTTTTCCCTCTCATAAAAAATAGAGTGGAAAAGCTCACACAAAACCACAAAACATTTAAGAAAATCATCTCAAGAACCTTAACATTTTTTTTTTAAGTTTCATTTTCAACCAAATATCAGAATTCATTAAAATCACTCCTGCCTTCATTATTGAGCTCTTTTACTTGTCACTATTTTCTTAACCTAACTTAAGTTATTACATGTTCTCAGGACAAATGCAACTGTACTTTTTGAAAACTGAGCCACACTGCTTTTCCAATAATGAGGTATTTTCAAATCATTGCAAGTTTTACCTTATTTGGAACAAAATGTAGAGAAGACACTTAAAATCCAAACAAGAGTGACTACCCTACATGAAAAAGCCATTTTCCACAGTGAAGAAATTTATATACTTGAAGCTAAAAAAATATTAAAAAAATTTTTTTCATGTTTATTTATTTTTGAGAGAGAGAGACTGTGCGGGGAAGGGGCAGAGAGAGAGGGGGGAAGACACAGAATCGGAAGCAGGTTCCAGGCTCTGAGCCATCAGCACAGAGCTCAGTGTGGGGCTCGAACTCACCGGCCGTGAGATCATGACCTGAGCCAAAGTCGGACGCTCGACTGACTGAGCCACCCAGGCGCCCCTAAAAAAAATATTTTAAAAATTGTCGTCTAAATTTGTATTCAAGGTTGTTTTACACTCCACACAAGAGGAGGCAGATGCCAATAAAAACAGCACGTAGCCACAGAGCGGCAATGCCCAAATGACCCCAGCGAAAAGTCTTTCGGTGACCCAGAAAAGGGATGCGCTGACTGACCAGTTCTCCATTGTTACGACTGTTAGGGTTGTACGTGGTTCTTATCCAATTAAAAAGAAAAAAGTCCACAGAGCTTCACTTTCCTAAAACCTCCAATCCAACTCATGCCACTGGTGGGGGCCTGTGAATGATGCTGTAGTGATAGTTAACAGGTTCCAAAGGACAAGCTAAAAGTTTCAGCTCAAAATCATCCTCCTGCCCTCTCCTACCTCGTGCATAAAACACAACAGTGTCCACTCTGAGGACAGTGCCGATCCACGGCAACAGAAACATCTAGAAGTTGCTGAAAGGTCGCTTTCCTTGTGCCTGTGCAACATGATGTCTGGAAGTCATTGGTAAACCTAATGTTGACAGCTTATATGTATCCTTCGTTTGGAATGCCTCGATGTGCGACCATTTAAATTTAAGGCATAAATACTCCTCTACTGATAGCGAACAGCTATTTCAATGTGGCGTCCTTCCAGATGGCCTCTAAATACACCGGGACCTTCACACGGACACGATTCTCGCCCGTTAACTCCAAACCCTGCCAGCCCCACTTCCCCCTCGCAGTGTGCTGCTTCTCCTCAGGGGTAAATGACTAGGGATGAAACTAACAGCAGTAAGGGGGAAGAACTTTCCAGTAGATTAAGACCGGTTCTTATAATGCAAAGGGATTGTGGGAACTATTAAAAACCTATGTTCACTCAAGGAGCAGGGATGGGGGGGTGGGGGCCGAGAAGCAAAGAAGATAGAGGAAAACACTCTCAGAGAAAGTGCTTTCACCCCTTAGAGATATGAAGACGTGTCGTTTCTGCTTGTTTCTCTTCCTGTCCTACGTTTATTCTCAGGAACAAGGAGAAGGGGTAGGAGGAAAGGGTGTGACGGCGGCCCAGTCGCTGTTAGGGGATGCGGCTAGGACGGCTCAACTGTGGCAAAAAGAAAAGGGAAAAAGGTTAGCAACACAAAGGCCAAGGGACGAGCCACAGAAGAAGCGAAGGAAGAAAGGCCCACAGGGTCGGTCCTCAGAAGGTCACCAAGGAGCACTGTGCCTGGGTGCTGACTAAATACCCAGCTGGCAGTGATGCTTACACTCATTCTGACTCAGAGCGAACCCTTACAGCCCCATGTCAGACTTCTCAAAGCCATCTCAGTTGCCAGAGAGGCTGGACATACACCACTGGGGACTGCGCAGAGGTTTGCCTCAAAATGGCCCAGTCTACATCTGCCTGTGTTCCGGTGACATGGGTTCTTCCTGCCAACTCAAGCTAGCAGAAAAGGCTACAGACAGATGACAAGCTCCACCTCTTGGACAGTCTGTGTGTATGGCGAGGGAAGGCTCTCTGGGTTACCGGATCCCAGTCCTGCTCAGAGAAGGGGAAAACAGCTCATCATATTCTCGAAAGACACAGAATAAAGTGAGATTGATGACAAGTCATATATGCTCTTGATTAAAAACAGCAGCTCCCCAATGTGTGGGACAGATGTTCGTTCCTAGGATTGGATCATTCCAGACAAAAAAGATAAAAGTCATCTGCAAAGCAACCAGGAGTCGAGAACTGAGGAGTCCAGGAATGAACTTTTACAAAGACAGACTTAAAAATAGCAACATAGTCAAATAAACTTGCCAAATATCTACCAATTCTAATCGATATTCTTTTCTTGTTTTTGTTTTGAAATAGAGAAAATATGTATGGGGGGAATGAGATGAGGGGACACAGAAGAAATGGGGTAATTAATGTGGCAAGGCATGACCGCTAGGCCCCAGCAGATAAGGCCTCCCAAATTCTCAAACAAAATCTTGTCAGGTTTTTGTAGGGCTCGGGTGAGGGTCCCGAGGGCAGTATAACAAGGTCATTAAGGGTAAGGTCAGTGACTCATACCCCTGCTGCACATGTTCATCTCCAACTACCTAGAAGAAGTTGGAATAAAGTACGAGTACTTAAAAGTGAGAGAAGTGAGTTCCCTGATGAGAAATTAGGGCACGGATACAATGAGACTCCGCAAGGAGATGGGCTCCATCACTGTACGAGAAATGAGTGGATAGCTTCAAAGACGATCTGGGTGTTGATTAAGACAATCTGACACGATGGGCACCTGGGTGGCTCAGTCGGTCAAGCGTCCGACTTCGGCTGAGGTCATGATCTCACAGTTCGTGGGTTCAAGCCCTGCATCGGGCTCTGTGCTGACAGCTGGGAGCCTGGAGCCTGCTTCAGATTCTGTGTCTCCCTCTCTGCCCCTCCCCCACTCATGCTCTGTCTGTCTCTCTCTCAAAAATAAATTAAACATTAAAAAAAAATTTTTTTTAAAGACAATCTGACAAAGTGTCACTTTCAATTTGTCACCAATCCAAACTAGAGCACCAGAAGGTATATACTCTTCAGCAAAGCCGTGCAGGGTCTGTGATCACTGGCAAAAAGCTGAAACTCCAATGACTGTGACTGTGGCTCACTCCTACACGTAATCACTGATCACCAACCAATGTTACCAAAAGCATGAGCATTCTGTATTTCAAGAAACTGCCAAACAACAACAAAAACAACAACAACTACCAAATGTCTTGCCAGAGTGATATGATAGCTAGACCAACCACTTCCAGGACAAAAACGAAACCCAAAGCTCCTTGTGTTGACCGTCTGTACCAAGTGGACATTGATAAATATCAGCCACACAGAAATCTTAGAACTGATCCACGAGCAAACAGATCACGTGGGATCTTAGGTGAGACTCCTCTCCACAGGAACTATTCCATTTGAAATCAAAGGAGGTGGGGCACCTGGGTGGCTGAGTCAGTTAAGCATCCGACTTTGGCTCAGGTCACGATCTCACAGTCCATGAGTTCGAGCCCCGCATCAGGCTCTGTGCTGACAGCTCGGAGCCTGGAGCCTGCTTCGGATTCTGTGTCTCCCCCTCTCTCTCTGCCCCTCCCCCACTTGCACTCTGTTTCTCTCTCTCTCAAAAATAAATAAAATATAAAAAAAGTTTTTTAATAAAATCAAAGGATGAAAAGAACAAGGATTATCTTAATTGATATAGCTGTGATATTTTGAAAATGTGTCCCGTTCCTGGAATCACAAATGCCAATACTGCTACGCCATAAATGCATTCCATTTGTTAAGCGTTCCTTGCAAAGAACCCTCCTATGATTAGCGTCTGTGGGTAAAATATGAAGGGGGGTCCACTGCAGTCAGCAACCTAAATCAGTGACGCAGGGGATGGGAGATAGGATCGCACTCAGATCCCCCAAGTGCCCCAGTGGATCCTTACAAACATGCTGCTTTCCCAACAGAAATGTCCAGAATTCAGTTCCAATACAAAGGGTGGAAAACCCCAGAAACCACGGCAGCACGTCAACATGCTATTTATTATCCCCTTTGGGCCACATTTTCATTTTCTTAAGTCCAAAACAAAGATTCCATGTTCCACAGCTGCAGCAAGGCTCCTCCCTGCTACCCAGGTTCATCCTTGGCTGCTGGAATCTTCTGAATCGATCACATACAAAAATGCCCACTGTGTCACTCTCACAATGCCATCACTAACGGCATGAAGGCAGACAGCAACATTAGCCGAAACAAGTTAAAAAAGGCAAGTATTTGGAATGCCGATCACAGATGCAAAATTGGTTTTCACGTCAAAGAGTAACAGATAATAAGTGTGCCTGTTAAATCAATTGTTTTAAATTAGGAAGACGTGTTTCTACCAGGGCAGGAAGAAAGAATACTAATTCTTAATTGCCAAATCATCCAAGCCTTTAGAAGCAATTTAATGAACTCTCAATTGTCTCTTGATCAAATTAATTAGTTAATAGTAGTACCTCCTATTCTCCTCACTGAGGAGACTGAGGCCCAAGCAATTCCTTGTACATATCCTCTCTGATGTGTCACCAGAGAACTGGGGAGATTGGTTCCAAAAATATATGGAGTATTTATTACGTCATGGGCAGGGCTGCCCCGAGGGCAAGGTTAATGGGACAAGCTGGACGTGTCTTGATCACCGGCTTCCTCTTTACTAATGACATCATCCACATATAAAGAGCACAGCCGTAGCGCTAACATTTTACAAGGGCCGAAAGATCATCGGTGACAAGTGACAGGTCATTACTTCCATACCCATGACACCGAAGTGCGACGCAAGTGGAAATGACGTACCACCAACATCCGGGGCATGACCGTAAGACAAAAGCAACAAAAATGACAGAACGCTTGCAGGAGGCATATCAAATAGGGGGTCAGATGGTCCTCATTTAGACTAAGGGGTGGAAGACAGGTTCTTCTCCAAACTGTGACACAGGCTGAGCTACAGATTCCAAAGGTTTCCTCAGAGCTCACGAGCCCAGAGCATCCTTCCAATATTGGCAGGCACAGGGTTGCCATCCCCTATCCCTTACATCAGCCAGAACAGTGCTATTTAGTCTATATTATTGATTGGAGTCTACATACGATGCTATCAACAGAAAGAACCCATGGAGGAAAACCGCTAGGAACAAAAGGAACACGTCTATGTGAGGGGTTCCAAGCTACACAAGGCGAGTTCAAAACCAAGCTGACCGGGGGGGGGGGGGGGGGCGCCGGGGTGGCTCCGTCGGTTGAGCGTCCGACTTTGGCTCAGGTCATGGTCTCATGGTCCGTGAGTTCGAGCCCCGCGTCGGGCTCTGTGCTGACAGCTTGGAGCCTGGAGCCTGTTTCCGATTCTCTGTCTCCCTCTCTCTCTGCCCCTCCCCTGTTCGTGCTCTGTCTCTCTCTGTCTCAAAAATAAATAAACGTTAAAAAAATAAAAAAAAAAAAAACCCCAAGCTGACCGGAGGGCAGTCCTGCCACAGCCTTTGGATCTGCCCACCTCTGTTAGCACTTTTCACCTGGAACACCGTGACATTCAAGCAACGCTAGGAACATACCGTAACATGGCTCCAGCAGCTACGGATTGCTTAATTAAGCCACAGGATGTAGCCGATCAAAGAAGAGTGGAAGGCCCTGGAATCCAGTCCCAATTCAAAACCAGGCAGCCATGACTTCTGCATTCCACACGTGATCTGGAAAATCAAACGCTAGCACGCACGCTGGCCTTCCAACACGCGGTAGAATTGCCTAACAAAGCACCCTACACCGTCGGAAAGGAGCTTTGCAAATGTAAGGCCGCTCCCGTCAAATATCATTCTAGCGCTTTCGGAACAGTGTGCGAGACCAATGTTTAAGGACTACAATGAATCTCCTCCAGTGAGCCTCACAGTTCCCGCCAAAATTATTCAGTAAGGGAACTTCTGGTAGAAGTGGCAAGGTGTCCACAGGGGCCGACCCCCACGTTGCCATACTTCCAGCACTGTCTGCGTGGGGGAGGCCTACTTAGGGAGCAGATGCAAGCACCATCCAGCCCCAAGGCTGCGGGGGGGGGGTCTCTGGTCCTTCCCACCAGGCATGAGGGTTAACCTAGGTCTCAACTGTACATCAAGGACACTGAAGGTGAGATCCAAATACCAAGGAGAATCAGGAATCGAGATCAGGTTACCAGCCTAGGATGGACCGGGACGACTGAAACAGATACACCAGTAGAGTTGGAACAGTAGAGGAAAAACTGAGGGAGGGTTGAAAGAACAAGAGGAGCGAGGCCCATCCTCGAGAAAGGGGAAACGCCTGAAACCCTTCAGTCCAAGGTCACGTTGCTAACTCAGTGTGGCCTAAGCACCTAATCTGAGACAGCCAGTCCGTCTTTCTGAGTTGTGCAGATGAGTTCTCAGGTTGAAGACTGAATGTTCTTCGTAGTATTATCCCTGACAACCTTGACCGGACACGTTCCCATCCCCACCTACCTGCCTGCCATCGGTTTCATCCTCCCACGAGAGGTCAGCCTCGCTCAACGGTCAAGCCTCTAACAAACAACTCCACTGCCCTCCGTCTGCAGGGGCATCGATCCCTTTCAATCCCTTGACAACCTGAGGCTGTCATACCACTCCATTCCAGCCCACGGGCCTGAACTCTTTCTAACTCTTCACTCCTGTGTCCCCAGATTTGCTCAGACATGCTGATTCGGATCATCTGAGGACCTGACTCTGCTGGGTGTTTCTCCCAGACGTGAGTTTCTCTAACCCCAGCCCAGAAACCTAATGCCGATGCCAATGCCTTCCTCAAACATTTGATCTGAATGTTGGGCCTTTCCCCATTACAATTAGCCCCGGAAGGGAGCTAACCAGACACCTACTTTACTCTTAGAGGACAGGGTCTGTGTGGGTCTCATTTTTTTCATTTAGTGGTTATTCCAACATCATGCGAAATGGGGTATTAAATAAATGTTATTTGCCGAAGATGCTGATTGAAGCCTGAAGTACCCTACCAGAGCCGAAGGTGGTCCCTCCTGAGCTTTAGGAGACCTGGTGGCCAGGACAACGGCTTTGCCCTGGGCAGCCCCGTGACTCAGTCATTCAGGCGACAAGACAAACCAGCTGTATCACTCCCCGTCACAGAAGAGGAAGACCTTTTTCCCACGAGTGTGCGATTAAAACTGAAGGGTCAAGATTTTCCACATCTTAGGTCCTAATGCCGAACCTCACTGGCAGCTTCAGGAACTGTCCTCGGGCCAAAGGTCAAGAAATTGTTGGCGTGCCTGGGTGGCTCAGTAGGATAAGCATCCAAGTCTTGATTTCGACTCAGGTTACGATCTCCCTGTCATGAGATCGAGCCCCACGCCCAGCACGGAGGCTGCTTGGGAAGCTGTCTCCCACTCCTTCTGTGCCTCCCACCCCACACACACGCACACGTGCCCTCTCTCTTTCCCTCTCTCTTTCTCTCTCTCTCAAAAGAAAAAGAGAAATTGTTGTATGTACAACTCTTACACATGCTGTATGCTACCTCGCTGAGTTTGATTTATTATATCTTAGCTGATTTTTAGATTACGTCTTGGAGATGACCATTTCTACTAACAGGTCTTTTCAGACATTTCTTACAGGTGGCAAAATAAACTTGGGGAAGGGCTCCCTCAAAACTAAACCTCAGGGGTGCCCCTGGTTGGCTCAGTTAGAAGAACATGTGACCCTTGATCTTGGGGTCGTGAGTTCAAGCCCCACATTGGGCTTAAAATAATTTAAAAAACCAAAACTAAAAATGAGGAATAATGATAATAAAACCAGGCTAATACCACAGTCCACTTTTGTAAAGAACTGCAAATAGGTCTTAAGGATGACTTATTTCCAACATAAGCTTAGTATCTACTAAGTTAACCCCTCCATATTCCCCGGTGCATAGTAAAACACTAGTATAATGCATTTCTCATTTTACCAACAACCAGGGAAAACTCACAGGAGTGTGAACCACTGTCTCCCACTCTTTTAAATTTCTGTAGTCCTATCTCAAGGCTAAACACAGAGGGCGCTTAGTAATCAGGCTGTCTACGTCAGACCTAATGTCTTGATCACATACTGCCCCTGGGTGTTTGCTCTTGTCCATCTGTCCACGTGCCTACGTGATAAGGAATACACTCGCTCAGGTGTGATGAAAGGCTAAGCTTTTTCAGAGAGACCCACAAGATACACATTTAAAAACTGCAGTGGTTGGGGCGCCTGGGTGGCTCAGTCGGTTGGGTGTCCAACTTCAGCTCAGGTCACGATCTCGCAGTCTGTGAGTTCGAGCCCCGCGTTGGGCTCTGGGGTGATGGCTCAGAGCCTGGAGCCTGCTTCCGATTCT
Organism: Panthera uncia; assembly: GCF_023721935.1. Lineage (NCBI taxonomy): Eukaryota > Metazoa > Chordata > Mammalia > Carnivora > Felidae > Panthera > Panthera uncia. The sequence goes on from NC_064814.1 coordinate 52,808,127, forward strand.
GTGTCTCCCTCTCTCTGCCCCTCCCCCATTCATGCTCTGTCTCCGTCTCAAAAATAAATAAACGTTAAAAAAAATTTTTTTTTTTTAAACTGCAGTGGGAGGCAAACACCAGTCTGCAAATTGGTATCAAACTGTCATGTATGTGAATGGAAAAACCCTCTTCCAGTATCATATGACGTCATGGAATCCAATGGTACCCCCCACTGATAGGTCGGTTGATAACGTCACATCACCACCTTCCCCACACTAAACGGACCCGCTTGCTCAAGAATTCAAGGTGATGGGGAGCTTGGGTGGCTCAGTCGGTTCAGTGTCAGACTTCAGCTCAGGTCATGATCTCACAGTTTGTGAGGTTGAGCCCTGAGTTGGGGCTCTGTGCTGACAGCTCGGAGCCTGGAGCCTGCTTTGGATTCTGTGTCTCCCTCTCTGTCTGCCCCTTCCCTGCGCTCTCTCTCTCTCTCTCTCAAAAATAATAAAAACATTTAAAAAATTGAAAAAAAAAAGAATTCAAGTTGATAAACACGGGGCACCTGAGTGGCTCAGTCGGTTGGGCGTCCACTTCGGCTCAGGTCATGATGTCGCGGTCCGTGTCTCCCTCTCTCTCTGCCTCTCCCCCACTCACATTCTGTCTGTCTGTCTGTCTCTCTCTCAAAAATAAAGAAACATTAAAAAATTAAAAAGAACTCAAGGTGATAAACAAACAGAGACAGTACCAACTGATAGGTATTGATGTGAGAGTTACCCATCTGGAGGTCCCATGACCCCCTCCAAGTATTTCTTAAGAGCTGGGATTTTCAAAGCCACTCCAACAGGGGCTCTCAAAATAAGGTCAAATTACAAACAGCGGACAACAACTTCCTATTTTCACTCTTTAAATGCCTTCAAAACTTGAGTGAGCACTACACAGTTTCAAAAGTTCTCAAATTAAGAAAAGCTTCCTTCAAGTCACAATGAAGCAAGTACCTTCTTTATTTCCCTTGAAAACCTACTGACTGTGGCCGAAGTCAACACAGATTACTAAAACAGATTATGATAATGGTCAACATAGTAAAACGCATGGAGTGCAGGCTGAAAATCGCAGGACATAATTATTTAAAAGGTCTTTCCCTAGTACCTGGAAGAAAGTTTAGAAGCTTTAGTTACATAGGATAGCTCTCCCTTAAGACCCAGCCAAGTAAAAGCAAGTGTCATGCACAGGCAGCATACAGAAGAGCAGTGCAACACTCATCCAGAAAAATCTCAATAAAATGACTTCCCACTTCCATTGCAGTGGCACAAAATAAACATAGAGGAATCATTTCACGTTCCAAGAAGACTACCAGTTTATTTCAAGAGATAATCCAAAGCAGAGGGCGTAGCCTATGCGTCTTTAGAGGTCTACAGTTCACATGCAAGATTTTGCAGACGTATGCAGCATCCTAAGAAAAAGGCCCACAGTCGTCATCACAATGCAAAAGAACAATGACCAAAAACGAGGTGAAGAACCATACAAGTTTTCCCCATCATGAATTTCTCATCGGTTTGTATGACCCCACAAAGAGAAATGCTCAACAGTGAAGGAGGCAAAAACAGTTAGAGTAACATTTTGCTCACAGTAAACTTTAACACAGAGAGCATCTTCTATCAATGTGATGCGAATCCCCTCCCAAAAGTCAATTACGACACTGAGGCGCCTAGTCAATCAAGCCACGTCGAAAAAGTCTCCAAACAGGCGTTTCAACAGGAAGATGATTAGCCGACACTGTCTGCAAACCCATTCTCCATTGTGCAAACTGAGGCATTGACTGCTTCCGTAAGAATTGTAACTCGGATCCCCTTTTGCCTTTTTCTTTTTAAACCGCCACCCCCAACACTGTCCATTTTCCAGTAACATCTGAGACACAGCGAACATCTGCTCGACATCTAAACAAACAAACGGCCACGTTACAACTACGCGGGCCCCACAGGAGTCGGATGGACGGCAGCGATGCGTAACAGGCACCGACGTCAGCCCACCAAGGACAGCCTGTGGGGCCGATCTCCACTCCGGGCCACTCTGCCGTCTTCTTCACATGAACGTATCAGGTGGCAGACACTCACAGCAAGGACGGAATGTGACGGCATTATCACGAGGTACGCATTTCAAGTCCAGCTTTCGAACCGGGGAACAGGGCAGTACTGGGTGGAGATGAGAAAACAAACAGAAGCCGAGCCGGTCAGGGCCGAGTAAGGTTGAGGTTAGTGGCAACAGCATGTGCGTGGTTTCCGGGAAACCTTCAGTGAGACTGCTGTTAGCCCTAGCCCCGCACCTTGCCCAACCCAGTGTGCTGCCTCTTCGTCCAGCTCCCCGCCTGGCTCGGTGCAGCACTGCCCTGCTCCCAGGGGTGCGGCCGCCCAGCCTGAACTCACCTTGGCAGCGGAAGGGCCTGGAGTTGAAAACACGTTAGCGCGTCATGCCAAGAGCGCAGCGAACATGCGCACTTCACACCCTCGGCGCTTCCGGAGGGGAGGGAAACACATGCCACCGGCCAGACAGCCTCGGGACGATTCACACCCTCGAAGGATTTGGAGAAACGGTTTTACAAACACCCACGTTCGCCACACAAGCCGGGAGAGGACAGAACAACAGTGGAGTGACTGCACCAGGAAGTTGCACCTAATGGCTGAAAGCACCGGAAAAAGAAGGACGGGCGTCACCTACTTTAACTGCCATTATCTGCCCACTTGGTTTGTGGACCATTTTGTTGACGGAACCGTAAGCTCCTCGTCCGATTTCTCCAAGGTCCTTCAAGTCCTCCGCGGTGAAATCCCAGTGCTGCTCAGGAGAGATCTTCAGTTTTCCCGACGATTCGATGCTGTGTGTTCTCAGCCTCTCTCTGTTAAAATACCGGGAAGCAATTGTGCCACATTTTAAACAGGTTTGGACTTTTTCTGATAGCTAGCACCGATGAATGCGTGGGAAAAAAACACGGTCTGACCTCCAGGGTTTTGGAGGGTTTTTTTTTTTTTTGGCTTTGTTTTGTTTGTTTTGTTTTTGTTGTTGTTTTTAGTGGGTTGTTTTTGGGTTTTTTTGTTTTTTTTTTTTTTTTTGCATCGTCTTCTTTTTTTGACACACTGACTTAAGGAAGGCCTAAATTTAGGGAGTCAATGATCATAGCTTTAAGAGGATTCAGAAAACCAAGGTTCCATTGACTGAAGAAAGTAATTCTATAGACTCGTTTTCATTTCCAAATACGAGAGCTTTCTCAAACCTTTGCAAAACTGCATTGTTAAATGCAGACGCCCAGGAGTGACAGACCTCATTTCCAGAAAGTTCTTATCCAACCTTACCCGACATTAATACTCCAGGCCCTCAACCTGTGGCACAGGCACTCCCAAACTTTGGTGCACATTAGAATTTCCTGGCGAGATTCTTAAAATCTGGATGCCCAGGTTACCATCTCATAGCAATTAGAGTATCTGGGGGCAGGAGTCCAAAAGATCCAGTATTTTTAAAGATCCCAGGTGACTCCAGCAGAGTTTGGGAAGTAACACCTTACCATACTGCCCTGTCCCTGTTTATGCCATGCTGGGGTAGGGGATCAGTTACATAGATAGCCAGCAGGCACTAAGAGAAAAACTGTCATGTATTATTCAAACTTGAACCTCTCAGTCTTTGTTCACAGATATAGCAACGAGGTGAAAACAAATGATTCATGGACAAAAGGATCCACTCCTTACAGATTTTCATTACATTCTAAAACCATCTCCAAAATTCCAACCTGGAGATCAAAGGATGAACTTGTAACCATGCTTTGTAAAAAAGCAAATCCGGGGCGCCTGGGTGGCTCAGTCGGTTAAGCGTCCGACTTCGGCTCAGGTCATGATCTCACGGTTCATGGGTTCGAGCCCCACGTTGGGCTCTGTGCTGACAGCTTGGAACCTGGAGCCTGCTTTGGATTCTGTGTCTCCCTCCCTCTCTGTTCCTCCCCTGCTCTCACTCTGTCTCTCTCTCTCACTCTCTCAAAAATAAAGATTAAAAAAATTAACAACAAAAAAAGCAAATCCAAAATGAAAAATGGGAAAACCACCTCATTTGTGTCTCTTTCTCCCCTGCCCCCACAGATCAATACAGTAATGAACTCTATCAAGCCAGGGAGGGCAACATGCCAGAAAAAGATTCTTGAATATCATTGATATTTTTCTTCAATTTCATATGAAATGGTCAGAATCTCTTTAAAATCTGATCAGGTAATACAAGCAAGAAAAGTTGACATGCTTATTTCTTTTACTTCTTCCAAAATACAGAAATGTTTTCTCAGGTTACTAGAACTGATTTTTGTAGCTACTTTTAAGGTTCTCAAAATATTCAGAATTTTAAAATCACTTCCCCAGAATTACCACATATACTAGTATTCATAATTACCATGCTTCAAGACAGTAGTTTAAAGACTAATACACTTTGTCTAAGTAACCACTTAGGGAACCCACATTCCCAATGCCAGATTCCAGGATCATAATAAGTCATACTACCAGCTTTTATTCACGCAAATTCTTGTCTTGTTTAGGACATATTTTCACCAACCAAACCTAGTGACGAACTGTCTTAGTAATCTTTTTCATGATGCAGAAGTATCCTAACGTAAAGAAGATTCGTTTTTGGGGCGCCTGGGTGGCTCAGTCAGTGAAGCGTCCAACTCTTGATTTCGGCTCAGGTCATGATCTCACAGTCCGCGAGACTGAGCCCCACATCGGGCTCTGTGCTGATGGTACAGAGCATGCTTGGGATTCTCTTTCTCCCTCTCTCTCTGACCCTTCCCTGCGTGCACACACTCTCCCTCTCTCTCAAAATAAAGCAATAAGCACTAAAACAGAAAGAAGAAGGAAGAAAGAAACAAGGAAAGAAAGAAAGAAACAAAGAAAGAAAAAGAAGGTTCATTTGTAAAGATCATTGTTCTCCGATCACTGGCAAGTAAACACCACCTCTATGGCTCAGTGTAATCACTGGTGAAATGTCCAGCAGTGGGCAACTGCTGAGAGTAGCTGAAAAATAGTTAAAATTACATGTAAATTGGAAGCAACGTGTTTTAAATTATTCGCTAATTTATGGGACATGGTAGACAGGCTCAAAGGTGATCTCCGTGATCTGTACATCCCTGGGGTTCACATCGTGTGGGCTCCTCTCTCTGAGTGTGGACAGGACCTATGACCTGCTTCTAACCAAGAGAATGTGGCAAAAGACATCATTCTCATGAATACATCGTGTCATACAGCATTCCTGAGAAATGAAAGGAGTGTTTCATTACTACCTAAATCACAGAATAGCAAGTTATAATATTACCTATTTAAAGATCAAATTTCAGAATTATGGAGTAGCTCTTCTAATAATTTCGCTTACTGTAGCCTGCTGTGTAGTTTCTGGAGAAGGTCTCTTTTTTTTTTTTTAAAGGGAACAGATTGACACCTACAGGGTACAGGTTATCTTCTTGGACTAATGTAAATGTTCAAAAACTGAGTACACAACTCTGAATACAGGAAAGGCAACTGAATTGTACAGTATAAGGGGTGAATTCTATGGGATGTGAATTATATCTCAATAAAGCTGCGAAGACAGAAGATGGAGGGCAGAATGTGGTCACCACCCACAGTCCATTTTCTCATTTAGACTGGAAAAAAGTTGTGGAAACCACAAAAAAAACATGCTACGGTTATGCCATCATGAAGGTGTGTTCATGGAGTCTTTGCTCCTACCAGGCTGGCAACCTTTCCAGCGAAACTGAATCAATTTCACAGCTATTGTTTTAAGAGTTAGTGGCTTCCAAAGAAGGACTGGATAGAGATACAGCGCTGTAGTGACCACACCTGGAAGCCTGACCTGACCCTTTACCCTCACACTATAGCAGTCAACCAGTGAAGCAACTGTACCGAGTGCCCGAAACCTTAGTTGTGGTTTTCTATGGAGGCAAATGTGTCAATCAAGATTTAAGTGTTACTTCTATTAGGCATATCAGAAATTCCCAGTCATTTCATTATTAATTTCTTACCTGAAAATTAGTTCAGCTCAACTCCACAAATCTGTAAGCGATCCCCAATGCCTTTCTCTGCCTCATCAGTAACTAAGTTCAGCCTATGACCTTTTCTTTACTCTTATATTCAGCCTTCTAAAATGCATGGTAACTGTGGTCCACATGAGCAATTCTTAACCCAGACATCTTACCCATTCCCTCTGTTGGGCTGTATTCAAGAAACAAGCAAGCGATGGAGGTTCCAAGTCTCAAATTAACCCAAATCTCATACAGAAACACAACCCCAGCCCCATATCTAACCACCTACGCAGAAAAGTCCCTAAGAAAATTGGTAACGTTCTCCTCTGGATCTAGAGGTCTTCAACATGGAAACAAATTTTAATAGTTTTTGTTGTAAGAAGACCTGTAATTAGACAATCAAGTGATACACACTCCAGTTAAAAAGTGAGCTATACACTTACATATTTAATGCCTACAGATCACAAATCAGATTTAAAGAGTACCCCTCTTGAATACAGTATTTCCAACAGGATGTACTTGGGGATAGATCTCAACACCAGGGAAGCTGTTTAGATACAGACTGATGTCACCATAAAATATTTTCTCTTATATAAAGGGAAGTAGGAGTTGAGTGGCAATAATAAACCTTGGTGATATCTACAGACACCAACACGAAGGATTAAAACCTAAAAAGAAAAAAAAATGGATCCATTTTATTAACCAACTTGAATCAAACTTGAAAAAAATCGGTTCGTGGACACAGTGCATCTTACCACCAGATTCGCTAATTAACGTGAATGGACTGGGTCCGTGTCCCCTGTGGTTATATCGTCATGTTCCAAAGACTATGCTCCTTGGCCTTGTAAAGGGATGCCATATGAATGACTGAAAAAAATCAGAGGTTCTAGGCCTTCCCTCTTCTACTCTTTCAGGGAACCCTCATTCCCCTGCCCCCCAGGCTTCATCTTTCCACGGAGAGGGATCTGGTGTCTCACATGAGCCCTTACGGGCTGACCAGAGAACACGAACAAAGAAACTGAACACACTCAGGTCAAGTCCTCTCTTTTGAAACAAGCCTTCCTACACGGAGGGTACGGATGCTCTGGGTGTCCCTCTGTCATGCATTACGAGAGGCTGCCACTCACAGGATGGGGAAGTCTAATTACATGAGGCCACGAGGAGGAGTTAGCAAACTATTCAGGTCTCAAATGCAGAGCTACATTTCCCATTTTGTCAAGAATAAGACAGGGGTAGGGGCTCCTGGGTGGCTCAGTCAGTTTAGCGCCTGGCTCTTGATTTCTGCTCAGGTCATGATCTCACAGTTCGTGAGATCAAGCCCCATGCCGGGCTCCGTGCTGACAGTACGGGGCCTGCTGGAGAGTGTCTCTCTCCCTCTCTCTCTCAAAATAAAGAAACAAGCATTTATCAAGGATAAGACAAATCTTACCATCTCTCTCAATTGGTGCCCAATACAAAGGGAATGAAGCCTTTTCCATTTTTTAACTAGACTTCTAGAGAACCAAAAACCAAGATTTTCAAACATTTTCACAAAGTATTAGTAATAAAATGAAATGCGATCGTGCAATTCCTAGGGTTCAAAGAAAATATAACAATTTCAATGTGACCTCAGAGCCTCCAGACGCCAAGAATTTCACCGCTTTGCAGCTAACCCTATAAACTAAAGTCAATTCCCTTTGGCCCCCTTGTACAAGTGCTCAGAAAGACAAAGGACAAATACTTTTGGTGACCTGAGTCATAGCTGTAGCTTCAAAGTCCCAGTTTATTCCACTTCTAGAAAAAGCTCACCCAGAGTCTCAAGGGCAACAAGGAGATCACGTGCAGTCTGTCGACCGCAACTTCCGTCCTAAGATACAATTTCTGGGGACACCGGGGTGGCTCAGTTGGTTGAGCATCTGACTCTCGATTTCAGCTCAGGTCAGGATCCCAGGGTCGAGGCAACAAACCCTGCACCAGGCTCCACAGTGAACATGGAGCCTGCTGGAGAGTCTCTCTCTCTCTCTCCCTCTCTCTCTCTCCCTCTGCCCTCCTCCCCAGCTTGCGCTCACTCTCTCTCTAAAAAATAAAAATTTTAGGGGCGCCTGGGTGGCTCAGTCGGTTAAGTGTCTGACTTCGACTCAGGTCATGATCTCACGGTCCGTGAGTTTGAGCCCCGCGTCGGGCTCTGTGCTGACAGCTCAGAGCCTGGAGCCTGTTTCAGATTCTGTGTCTCCCTCTCTCTCTGCCCCTCCCCTGTTCATGCTCTGTCTCTCTCTCTGCCTCAAAAATAAATAAATGTTTAAAAAAAATTTTTTTAAATAAAAAAAAATAAAAAATAAAACTTTTAAAATTTTAAACGTTTTAAAAAAAATTTTTTAAAGATATAATTTCTGTCCTAACTAAATAGCAGGCCTAGAGAAGAAAATAATAATAAATATATATATACATATATATATGTATATATATATATGTATATATATATATACATATATATATATGAATAGCAGAAAACACACTCATGGCGAGAAAAGGTTTCCTGACTCCTAAGCTACACTCCTAAGGGGAAGAAAGGTTTCCTGACTTTTCCTGGGATACCACTTTCTTGAGACTAAGGGACTGTGTTTTATCAGCAATGACTTCCAAATCTCTTTCATTCTCCCATTTCTCTGTGGATGATTTTACACAGAGTATCCTTAGCTGCTTTCAGTGAATCCTCCATAGGATTCCGCCTTCAAGCACCTGATGATCCATCCGGGGAACTGAGCCAGCAGCCCCCGCCGTGGCAATTACCGCCAGCTGCCAGCCAACACCTGTCCTCCTCTTCTCGATAAGGTCTTCTTTATTCGGGGAAACACTACACGCAGCTAAAACGCTACACTTCCCAACTGCTATGGAATCACCTGCACCCCCCTCCCCCCTTTCCCGCCAAAATTCATGTCAAAGCCCTAACCCCCAGCGTGACCGTATTGGAGACAGGGCCTACAAGGAGATAATTATGTTTAAACGAGGTCATAAGGGTGGAGCCCTGATCGGATAGGACTAGTGTCCTTCTTAGAAGGACCCCCGGCGGAGACAGGCTCTCCCCCACCCTCACGCTTGCACAAAGCAGAGATCACAGAGCAAGACGGCGGCCACCAACGAGCCAAGGGAAGAATCCTCAGGACGAAACCTACCTGGTCGGCACCTTGATCTTCCCGGCCTCCAGAACTGCCAGCAATAGACTTCTGTTGTTGGAGCCACCCAAGATGTAGTATTTTGTTATGATGGCCCGAGCGGATGGAGAAGGCAAACTTCCTTGTGGTTAGAGGCAGTAGTATGAATGCAGTATTTAAAAGGAGCTGAGCTCGGGCGCCTGGGGGCTCAGTCGCCTCAGGTCATGATCTCGCGGTTCGTGAGTTCGAGCCCCGCGTCAGGCTCCGTGCTGACAGCTCAGAGCCTGGAGCATGTTTCAGATTCTGTGTCTCCCTCTCTCTCTCTCTCTCTCTCTCTCTCTCTCTCTCTCTCTCTGCCCCTCCCCTGCTGTGCTCTCTCTCTCTCTCTCTCTCTCTGTGTCCCAAAAATAAATAGATAAAAGGAGGTGACTCAGCCAGAAGGAAGGTCATGGGTTTTTTCTTCTCTTTCTCCCCCTTCTGGTTCTTGTTGCCTGGAATACTGGTGAGGACTGGAGTTCCAATCACCCTCAAGGCCCTTGAGAATGGAAACCATGTACTGAGAATGAGGGAGAAGAAAATTACGGCTCTCTAGACTCTGATGACCATGAAGCCATTTCACCAACCCTACGCCTACCTATCTCCAGACAACATCTCCAGAAAGAGAAATAAACTGTCTTACTGAAGCCGCTATCTCTCCTCACTGCTGATGCTGTTGATATGCAAACTCATTTCCGGTTAATGCAGCCCCCAAGGATATCTTATTTCCCAGTGATTGTCACGGGAGGAGGTCCCTAGCATCTGGCAGTGGTGAAGAGGGAGGGAACAGGTGGAAGTCTGGTCATGACAATGACTGGGAAGTGCTATGAGCACTTAGTGGCTGAGGGTCAATGATGCTAAAATGGTTTCAAATCCACAGACCAGTTACAAACAGGCCAAGAACACTTCCCTGAATAAAGTCCTTAACTCTGGCATCCCTCATTTCTTACAGCCAGCCCTAATCATCCCTGTTCCCAGCGACTAGCCATTCCAACCTCTAGGGCAAACATGCACAGACAGACAGACAGACATATACATACACATACACACACACACACACACACACACACACACACAGAGAGAGAGAGAGAGAGAGAGAGAGAGAGAAACCGACACAGATACTGTGGGCATCACAAATAAGTAGAATATGTGTGTTTTCTTTTACAAAACATGCAAAATGATGGGTAGAATGAATCCACGCAATACAGACCTTATTAAGACATAAATGCGATATAAGAAAATTATTTTTTGAAATAAGGGGACATCTTGTTACATGAAAATCTGAAAGCTGTCATTTCTGAGCCCACATGTTTGCAATGAAGTCCTTTAGTGTGCCTTCTTTGATCACCGACCCTCTGGACAGAAATGACCACTTTGTCTTTTCACTACTTACTGAACACTGAATCATCACTACTGCGTTTTCACTGCCGTCCTTTCACTGATTCGGACTGATGTGTACAAGTTTCTAAAATCCTACAGATTCCCCTCCCCCCCAAAAAAAATAAAAACCTGTGACATGATGTTCCAGAGCATTCCTGAGACTAGACCCTGGGAAAAGCTTTATTTCTATCTAAAGTGTCCAATAAAGCTGCCCGGCTTTGCACATAGGTGGGCGGACTTGTTCTTTGGAGAAATATAGCCAGCACGGCCACGGCTACCTGGGATGTCTCTAGCTCATCTTCCACCCCTACCCTCTGCTAAATCCAGAGGGCACCCTTCTGTGCTAATTCAGCAGCAGGATAAGTACTCGGACAGATATAAAGGGTATAGGCTAAACTGTTAAGCGAGTGCCCACAGAGCCCCGTCCACAGCGCCCTTTTCCCTCACGCCCACTTAAAAGGTGATCAGGGGTGAGATCACTCTTTTAAGCTGCAGTTTGGTTTCTTACTCTTAGAGTTGGACTTTTTTTTTTGCCACTTGGCGAGCAAGTGTCTCTTCCTTGGTTAAGTCCCTGGGAGAACACCCCTGAGCCCTCCTGCCAAGGCTTTGTTTTCCTGCTGCTGCTTCTGCTAAGAGTTATTAGTATATGTTATTAACTTATCGACTGACTCTTGGTCCTGTGCTGTAAATATTTCTCCAGAGCGTGTTTACCTTCCCATTCTATTTATGAATTTATACCTGTAAAACATTCGGAAATGTGCATGCTCTCAAGTCGATCGTGCCATTTCACTCTGCCACGCAGTATCATTTAAGTTCACCTCCGCGTGCGAAATGGACTTCCTTCCACCATTGCCTTTCCAGCTTCCTACCAATGCCTTATTTTCTCACCTATCACCTAATCAATAATCCTGTTCCCTATTTATCCAAATTTGCTCTCCCCTCGAGATTTGCTGGGGGCGCCGGGGTGGCTCAGATGGTTAAGCGTCCAACCTCGGCTCAGGTCATGATCTCACAGTTCGTGGGTTTGAGCCCCGCGTCGGGCTCTGTGCTGACAGTGTGGCGCCTGCTTGGGATTCTCTCGTTTTCTGTCTCTCCCCACTCTCACTTTTTCTCTCTCTCAAAAATAAACTTAAAAAAAAAAATTTGCTGGGGCGCCTGGGTGGCTCAGTCGGTTAAGCAGCCGACTTCTCAGCAGCTCAGGTCATGATCTCACGGTCCTTGAGTTCGAGCCTCGCGTCAGGCTCTGTGCTGACAGCTCAGAGACTGGAGCCTGTTTCAGATTCTGTGTCTCCCTCTCTCTCTGACCCTCCCCCGTTCATGCTCTGTCTCTCCCTGTCTCAAAAATAAATAAAATGTTAAAAAAAAAAAAATTTGCTGATCCTTTTTTATAAACATCATGATGTCTTCTACTGTATTAAGAATGCCGTAAAGTGCCGCGTTCAGAGATGCTTTCTCAAAGTCAAGAAGACATTGCTTCCTAGTTCCAGAATGCCTGCTCCCATCTCACAGGGAGGATACGTGTGGCACTCACGCTTGGGCCACTGTGGAGCATCAGGGACACAGACTTACTCTCACACTTGAAACAAGTAAAAAAACAGACAAAATCTGAGATGGTCTTGAAGACACTGGACGTCAGGCATCAAAGGGCAGCGAACACCGAGAGGCAAGAAATACACACGGTGAGCCTACGGCTGTCCCCAGCTTCCGGTCTGGAGGGGTCCACAGACTGCGAGGGGATGGGGGACCAGGGGGATCGAGGCACCTCCTGGCAGTATCCTGGTGTTGAGCAGACAGATCTGGGTGTCTGAGGAGACCAAGGTAGCCAGAGTCTAAGAAGCAGAGTTCCGGGATAAGAGAGCGCTGCACAGAAAGAGAACCCCACAGATAGGCACGGAGCCCTCCTTGGTCAGCATGCTCTTACAAAGACCCTACACTCGCCTGGGGAAAGAACCCCCCAAAAGGATTAGAGGGAACAATGCCCAGGCTGGAGCGGTACTCGGAACACCCACCAAAGCTGAAAAGCAAGAGTCAACAGGATCCAGCTGTTTCCAAGTAACTTAACCAAAGATTCGTAGGAACGCAAAAACACCTGGCACCCAAAGTCCGGCCTGCAATCTAAAACTCAGCAAGGATGCAGAGAAGCAAAATAAGATGGCCCAAAATGAAGAGAAAGATCAACCAATTCTGAGTCAGAAATGGCGAAGATGCCAGAACTAGCAGACAAAGACAATGAAACCGTGTTTACGACTCTATGGTGTGTGTTTGAGAAACTGAAGGGGAGACGAATACATTGGACAGATGTGGGATATACAAAAAGCAACGAAACCAAACGTCTAGACAGAAAAGCTAGAACAGGTCAGGAGGAAACTTTGGGGGTGGTAGATATGTTCACTGACCTGCCTGGAGTGGTGCTTTCACAGGGTATACACACGTCAAAACTTCCCAAACTGTACACTTTCACTACGTACAGTTCATTATATGTCAACTATACCTAAGTAAGATTGATGGGAAAGAGAGAAAGAGACTGTCTTTGAGCCTCACTCTCCTTGTGGGAAAGGGATTTGTCCATCCCGTGTCCATACGTTCAAACCCTGTCTGTAGTTCAAGGCCCCAGGGCTCAGGGTATTCCCAATCAGAGCACACACTGCTCCAGAGGAAAATTCTCTCTTGATGCCCTTGTCCTCGAATTCCATACTCTTCAACGGACAGCAGCAAATCTAAGAATATAATCCTCAGTCTATTTTGCTACCACGACCCTTCTCTGCGTCCACGCTGCCCGGATGAAATGTACCTACATCCATCTGGCCTCCCTCCCCAGTTATTTTCTGGTACTTGCTAGTCAGGGGGGAGGCCTTGGGGTGGGGGAGGCACTCTGTCTCTTAAACTAATGGTTCAGAAGAGGCCACATTTTCTCCTGCGGTCTGCAGGAATGCCCTAAGAGAAATCCTCGGTAAATCTCTTCTTGATTCCTATAGGGACTCCACATGGGATTGTCTTAATTTTCTGTGTTTCATATATCCATCCTTGTTTCTTAATATATAGTTTAGCAGGATTCTGCTTCTCCTATATCATTTTGCCCTACAAATCTGAAATTGTTTTTACAAAGTCAGAACATTAGTTCCTGAAGCAAGTAACGAAGGAGCAAGAATCTTAATTCCTTTTCATTCATAACCTGTAGCTAGCTATGTGAACTGTCTTGTAAACTATGGAACATTCTCAAGCTGACCTTTATTATTCTGGGGCAGGGCGGGCATTTACCCAAACTAGTCAATGAGAAAAAAAAAAAAAAAGATTTTATAGATTTATCTACAGACACAATCTAAAGATTTATCAACAGACACACTTAGGAACACAGGCTATTTTATATAATATACCTACTTGAAACAGAGGGTATTTTTGAACCTCTTACAGCGCTTACATTTTAGCTTGTGTGAATTGTGATCAAACCAGCTTAATTTAATACCAGTCTAGGCTGTAGACCTTAACTCACTCTACTTCCTATGTATACTCTAGGTGCCTACAGAAAAATAAAAAGGTAAATATCTAATTACAGTTGAATCTGGATCTTTCTGTGAAGAGAAGCCAAAGCACACAACTCAACATGTGTGCTAGTTAATGCACAAAATAGCCTGTGAAAGGAGAAAAGAAGAAAACATTCTTCATGCCCCCAGCTTCCGGACATCTCCGTTTGGGTTTCAGATGCACACAGTCACAGACTAACAGACTAACAGAATCGTCCAGGCTTGTCCTTCAGAAAACCCTGCCTGGAGGTCCTGGATTGGGTCCAGTGCTCCTCCTCAGCACCCACATATGCTAAAAATCAGGAAACACCCAGTCCGGGGCCCCTGGGTGTCTCAGTCGGTTAAGCGTCTGACCTCGGCTCAGGTCATGATCTCGCGATTTAGGAGTTTCAGCCCCACATCCGGCTGTGTGCTGACAGGAGCTTGCTTTGGATTCTAGGTCTCCTTCTCTCTTCTTCTCTTCCTCCCCAAAACTAAACATTAAGAAAAAAAAATGGGAGGCCTGGGTGGCTGAGTCGGTTTAGCGTCCGACTTCACCTCAGGTCATGATCTCACAGTCTGTGAGTTTGAGCCCCGCATTGGGCTCTGTGCTGACAGCTCAGAGCCTAGAGTCTGCTTCAGATTCTATCTCCCTCTCTCTCTGTGCCTCCCCTGCTCACACTCTGTCTCTCTCAAAAATAAACAAACATTTAAAAAATTTTTAATTAAAAGAAGAAAAAAGAAGAAAAAAGAAATACCCAGTCCATGGCAAATTCCTGATCTGCAGTCCCAGCAACGTTTTCTTTCAAGTAGATTAGGCTAGTTTGGTACTTCTTCTTAGTGAGCCCTATTGTGGGTCCACATCTAACCGTTTGTGCTTAATTCTTCTGATAATTCCCTCGATCGAGTCAAACTCAGAGGTCTCCTTTATAGGGGCACAGGGGAGGATACAGGCAACAGGCCAGGGTCCCTCAAGTCGCAGAACAAGGAGGCTTCTGTCCACAGCTCGGGCACCCGGGCTGGAATCTCCTGTCTACAACCTGATTCTTCACCATGGGCGTGTATCACTTCTTAAACGTTCCCAAGTACTCCCCAATCTGCCTCAGGAAACATCCCACGGAGCAAGGACACCGTGGCTTACTGATAGGAGGGGGACACCGCAGACCTCTCCTGCCCAGGCCAACAGCTCCCGTTCTCCCACAATGACACACACCGCCCACCCGGAGTCCGGTCTCCAGTTCAGAGCTCCGTCCACCGGCGTATCCACTCCACGCCTCGGCTCCTCCGCTCGCTAATCAAGTCTACTTATCTTCAAGCACACACACGTACTCCCCACTGCCGTGATCTGGACAGGACTCTAATTCCCCAAAGCTCTGATTCTTTTGGGACCAAAATGCCAAATCCACTGTGTTGTTTCTCAGGGGCGGGAGCCAAGGAGAGACTGATAGGAGGCACTAGGCCCTGCCCTTCGTCAGCTTCCCGCAAATGTGTGGGTACTTTTTCTCCCAGATATTCTAGGACTATCTCCGCCCGGCAACTTCCATTTGCATCACAGAGGCTGTCTGCTCCGATTTCAACTACGTCTCCACCACTCCGTTCTTGAAAAGGGAACGTAACGTCCTCTCCAGCAGGTCACGTCTATCACAGAGCATATGCTCCACGGGTTTCCAGAGGACACTTGCCAGGAGCTAGTTAGTCATTTTTTTACTTAGGTAATCTCTACACCCAATGTGGGGCTCGAACTCACGACCCCAAGACTACTACGAGTCGCGTGTTCTTCCGAATGAGCCAGCCAGGCGCCCTAAGGAGCTAGCTACTCTTATCACAAAACGTGGTCTGAGAAGCCAAAACCCATTTCTCCAATACCACATGCACTGGGCTCAACTGGGGTCCCCCAACAACAGATTTATCCACCTCAGAAGGTGGCCTTATCTTTACAGATACAATTAAGATAAAGATCTTGAGGAAAGGTCATCCTGGACTTGGGTGGGCCCTAAATATAATGGCAAGTGTCCTTATAAGAGACAGACAGGAAGACAGAGACGCAGGGAGACACAGGGAGGAAATCCAAGCAAGGACAGAGGCGACTGGGGTCCTGCCACCTCCACCCCAGGAATGCCAGGAGGTACCAGGGCTGGAAGAGGGAAGGAAGGATCCCCTCCAAAGCCTGTAGAAGAAGCATCACCTTGCCAACACCCTGATTTCGGATTTCTGGCCTCCGAAACTGCGAGAGAATAAATTTCTGTCGTTTTAGTCTACCAAGTCTGTGGTAATTTGTTACAGCAGCCGTAGGAATCCAATACACCATCTAAACCACGAGTCAACAAACTTCTTCTGTAAAGAAACAGATGAACATTTTAGGCATTGCCAGCCCCTCTCTGTAGCAACTATGCGACCAAATGGGTGTGGCTATGTTCCAATAAAACTTTATTTATAAAAACTAGCAGCAGGGCTGCATTTGGCTCCTGAGCTGTAGTTTGAGTACTACGGGGTCTAAATGAGACCTATCGTTCAGACGATCTCTATCACATCTATTCATTTTTCATATCCTTCCTCTTTCAACTTTATAATTATTCTCTGGAAGAGAAGAAACTCCAGTAACGCACCCAAATCCTATAGTTTTATTTTCAAAATTTAAGCTCAAGATACATTTCAGGCTCTTTCTTAACCCTCACGGCCCCTCCTCCCCCCTACACACACACACACACACACACACACACACACACACACAAACACACACACACACACACACACGCAAATCAACAGGCAGTGGAATTAGGGGTCTGTAACCCATCCCTGATTCTCTTGCCACACACGTAAATAAGTACACTAAAGAGGCAGCAGACCTCCATGCCTTGGGCATCCTTCCTATCTACGTATCCTTCCTATCTACGTATCCTTCAGAAAATGACAGCTAATTACCTGAACACATCTCTTCCTCCTGGGCATAAAAACTTGATCCCCCAACCCTGCCAGTGCCTACAGATTTTCCTTTGATAAATAAACATCTCCTGGTGCCCAGAACCTTCTATTATCTAATTAGGCATGTCTGAAGGCTTGAAGCATGTTTTCTCCTCTTCTTTCATGATCACATCCTTCCCCTTCATTTATCTTACTCTTGATTTCCTCCCAACGTTATCAAACATGTCTTTCTCTCCAAATTACTTATTCCTCCTTTTGCCCTGTAAGCAGCCTTGATTTTATCAAGCCGACATACTCTAAAATGCCTCAAGCTGCTTTAATGCTCTCCTTGGCACATATACATATATATAATTAGCATTCCTCCTAAGACAGGAAAATAAATAGAACACATACCCTGCACACCACTGCAACCGTTCTGTGTCCGTACTCTAGATGAGTACTGCTTTATGCATCCTTCTGCAATGCAGCTCTGTTAATTCCGGAAATTTCCACAGTAAACCCGGTCTGTCAGTTGCCATGGAAACTGTCTGCTTCCTGCCACTACTAACAAAATGAGTATGTTTGCTAAGACCTAAGATGAGGCAAAGGGAAGAATTGGAAAGGAAGGAAGGAAGGAAGGAAGGAAGGAAGGAAAGATGTCCAAAAGAATTGCTCAAACACTCCAAATATAAATTTTCAAATTCTGATATCCATATGCAGTGAGGAGAAGATACTAATGACACAGATCTGCAGTGCCTTGAGCAGCACTGACTTAGGGAGGAGAAAGCAATTTCCCACCACTAAGGAAAAGAGTAAGATTACAGAGTATAAGACAAGCATCCACGGTTGCATCCTGTGGCTACAGGCAGCATATTCCCTACGAGCTGATGGTATGTCAGCTGTACTCAGCGTTTACCATTAGCACAGTTTCTCTGGGCTGTGTTTCTTACAGACAAAAGTTAAGAAAGCTGACTTAGCTAAACCAACAGGTTACAAGTTTTCCTAAGATCCTCTCCCTGTCTGGAACCCCATCTCCACGGGCGGCTACCTAACGCCTTTTCCCCACTAGTATGGAAGAAATCAGGGTCCTTACATGCAGATGTCAGGAGCAGGCATCGAGACAGCCACCTTACCAGGACGCTCAGAATATTAGGCACAGCTGACCACAATCGCTCCCACCTGCCCCTGGAAAAAATGCATGTCATTTTTCTGTGACATCACATGTAACGATCTGCTGCCTACCTCTCAAGCGTCTTTGTTTTCTCTGCCTGTCGCTTCTCTGCTATCCAACCTCGACATGTTAGATTTCCTCGGGGCTCAGCCCTGGATCCGATTCTCTCATCGAGATACACTCTCTCCCCGGACAACATCAGCATCTACATGCTGACAGCTCGCAACCTTTAATTTCCAAGCTACCCCGTCTTCTCTAGGTACCAGACTTCCATTTTCAACACCACAGTGGGTGCTGTATTTACCCCTTGATCTCGCAGGATATTTCAGGGGCATCTCAAATCTGACATACCTCAAGCTGAACTCCTGTTCTTCTGTGCCCTCCCCCACAGACACTCCACGGCCGGTGGGCCCATTTCAGCAATGGCAGCTGAACCCATCATTCAACCCACAATTCTGGAAGTGACCAGGGACACTTTCCCATTTTTGCCACCCACATTCAAATTCTTACTCGTTTTTGTCAATGCTTCCTTTAAAATTCCTTTGCAAGCTCCATTTCCCTCTATGTCCCTGTCATCAACTAATATCATCACCCATCATGCCACAGCCACACTACCACCGCCTCATGAGGACTCCTGAATTCCTTTCTTGCCTCTCCACAATACATACTGCACGCAGCAGCCAGGGTGATCGCACTGGGGTGTAAATCAGATGGTGCCACTCGCCTGCTCATAACCCTTTGTTAGCTTCCCACTCCCTTTGGGTTTTTCTTTTATTTTTAAGTTTATTTATTTTGAGAGAGAGAGCTAGTACGAGAAGGGGAGGAGCAGAGAGAGAGGAAGCGAGAGAACCAGAAGCAGGCTCCTTGCACTATCAGTGTGGAGCCCATGGTGGGGCTCGATCTCACGAGCCGCAAGATCATGACCTGAGCCGAAATCAAGAGTCTGTCACTTGAATGACTGCGTCACCCAGGCGCCCGCACCAACTCGCGAATGCCATCCCAAGTGGTTACCTACAAGGCCACATGTGATCAGGCCCGTGACTCTCTCTCCACCCTTAAACGCACTTCTCCTTCTCGTTTTCTGATCAAATTGGCATCTCTTTGTTTCCCTGAAAAGCTGAATCTTTTCCACCTTGATACGTTGCCTCTTCAAATACTTGCAATTCCCTGCACTTGGAATGCCCTCAGCAGCCCCCTTCCCCAAATCTAGTAAGAACCTGCCCAGGCCCAGAAGCCTTCAGTGACAACTTGTTCATCTCCATGCGGAATCAAGCCCCTCATATGCTCTCAGCTGGCCCTTTTCCTGGAACAGCATGAATACTACCTATAATTACACACACACACACACACACACACACGTTGAATGTGTCATCCCAACACCTTAAGCTTCATTAAGTAGCAGCAGAATCTCCTTTTTTTCAACATGAAATACCCAGTGTCCACCGTAGTGTCTGGCAGATGGTGGCATTCAACAAACAGCTGCTGAAAGTCTAATAGAACGTGCGTGGGGTTGGTCTCTGACAGCTACCAAGTCAGCTGCTCATAAAGCTCCGAGGCACTCCCTGGACTCTGTAACCTAAGCTCCCCCTCATTTTACATCCACTCAAACCCCAAGATATGGAGGAACACACCACTGACATCTGACTTCGGCAGCTCCTAGGTCAGGACAGAGGCGACGGTAACCGTCCGCGTGAACCTACAATGCTTCTCTGGTCGATGGTCCCCAACCACAGGCAATGTTGCACTTGTACCTCAAGGGTCACATGGCCACATCTGGAGATTCCCTGCACTTGGAATTCCCTGCACTTGAAACAACTAGGTGGTTGTTCCTACTGGGGGGGAGGGGAGTGCTGCTGGCATCTGGTGGGGGGAAGCCAGAGTTACCGGGAAGCATCCTACAGTGCGCAGCCCAGCCTCCTGCCTCCTATACCAAGAACTATCCCGTCTAAAACGTCAATAGCACCAAGGTGGAGAAGATACAGCTACTCCCACAGTCTTGGAAGATAGGAGTAGGGCCCAAAACTGTCAATCTGGGCACCTGTCTGGCTCAGTCGGTGGAGTGTGTGACTCTTGATCTCAGGGTTGTGAGTTTGACCCACCCGTTGAGTGTAGAGATTACTTAAGAGCTTAGGAGGGGCACCGGGGTGGCTCAGTCAGTTAAGTGTCTGACTCTTGACTTTGGCTCTGGTCATGATCTCATGGTTCAAGCCCCGCGTCAGGCTCTGTGCCGACAGTGTGGAGCCTGCTTGGGATTCTCTCTTTCTGCCCCTCCCCTACTTTCTCTCTCTCAAAAGAAACATTAAAAAGAAAATTTAGGGGTGCCTGGGTGGCTCAGTGAGTTAAGCATCTGACTTTGGCTCAGGTCATGATCTCACAGTTCCTAGGTTCAAGTCCTGTATCGGGCTCTGTGCTGACAGAGCCTGGAGCCTGCTTCAGATTCTGTGTCCTCCTCTCTCTCTGCTCCTCCCCCACTCTCTCTCTCTCTCTCTCTCTCTCTCAAAAACAAAACATTAAAACAATTTTTTTTTAATTTTTTTTAACGTTTATTTATTTTTGAGACAGAGAGAGACAGAGCATGAACGGGGGAGGGGCAGAGAGAGAGGGAGACACAGAACCGGAAGCAGGCTCCAGGCTCTGGGCCATCAGCCCAGAGCCCGACGCGGGGCTCGAACTCACGGACCGCGAGATCGTGACCTGAGCTGAAGTCGGACGCTTAACCGACTGAGCCACCCAGGCGCCCCTAAAACAATTTTTAAAAATTTTAAACAAATAAAATCTTTAAAAAATATTTCTATATATAACATTTTACCACCACAAAGTTGTTTTTTAAAGCATTATTTTTAATTAAAAAATGAAGGGGCACCTGGGTGGCTCAGTTGGTTTAGCATCCTACTTCAGCCCAGGTCATGATCTCACGGTTTGTGAGTTCGAGCCCCACATGGGGCACTGTGCTGACGGCTCGGAGCCTGGAACCTGCTTCAGATTCTGTGTCTCCTCTCTCTGCCCCTCTCCCGCTCATGCTCACACACACACTCTCTCTCTCTCTCTCTCTCTCTCTGTCAAAAATAAATAAACTTAAAAAAATGAAAATAATCTAAATGGTTATCAGTAAGGAACTAATTACATAATTACATAATTGGTATATAATTACATAATACATCAATTCAAATGTAATGAAAGATAAAACTGATTTCTGAAAATGAATGTGCTAATTTAGAAATACATTTTCAAGATGTACTAAGTGAAAAATCAAGCCACAAAGTAGGGTACTAAATGGCTTTTTGAATAAATATTTTCAAGAATTACATAAATTATTATATATTTTGGTATTTGAACAAGTTTTTCTATAAGGACATACTACACTTAAAAGGGTTTTATCTTTAGAGAGAACTATGTACCAAATGAATTCTTTCACCAGAAACATATACCACTCATTTTTTAAACGGTAACATGAACTTTCTAGATGGTAACATTATGAGCCATTTTGATTTTCTTCTTTAAACTTTTCTGAAAGTTAGGATGGAAGAAAGGAAGGAGACAGACTAGTAAATGGTCTTTTTATTTATTTATTTATTTTGAGAGAAAGAGAGCATGAGCAGGGGAGGGACAGAGAGGGAAAGGGAGAGAATTCTAAGCAGGCTCCACACTCAGCTCAGAGCCTGAAAGGCGCTCGATCCCACGACCCTGGGATAATGATCTGAGCTGAAATCAAGAGGCGGATGCTCAACCGACTGAGCCATCCGGGTGCCCCGAGATTTACTTTTTTTAAGTAATCTCTACACCCAACGTGGAACTCATACTGACAACCCCAGGATCAAGAGTTGCACACTCTACAGACTGCACCAGCCAGGCACCGCTCTAGAGCCCAATATAGACAACCTGTCCCCACACTTTTTTCTAGGGGACTCCCGCTATTCAGGGGTAAGCTACACCCGCTGTGACGCCACAGATGCTATAGATTAATCTTCAAATTACATTAAAAATTTCCATCTAGGTTTGTCTCAAACATCATGACACGGGAAACCACGTGGACAGGAATAAAATCCGTCACCATACCGTTCCACGGGCCTAAGAGTTGAATTCAATAATAACAGTGTTCGTACACTTACCAAGTGATT
This sequence comes from Panthera uncia, assembly GCF_023721935.1. Lineage (NCBI taxonomy): Eukaryota > Metazoa > Chordata > Mammalia > Carnivora > Felidae > Panthera > Panthera uncia. The sequence continues at coordinate 52,830,366 of NC_064814.1, forward strand.
GTTGAAACACATACGGGCTTTGAAAACAAAGACAGAAAAACACAGGTACCATTCAATGAGAGTAAATAATAGACTTAGCATTTTTACTGTTAGTCTTCTGCCATCTTTTTTTTTTTTTTTAATTGAACCGTGGTTTCCAAATGAAATGCAGAAATCGTAAGGATACAGTTGGCCGAGTTACCAAACACACACACCCGTGTATCTCACACCTGAACAAGACGGAGAAGATCCCACCACCCCAGGAATGCGCCATTCCTGTCCGTCCCCTCCACAGACACTGTTCTGACTTCCATCACTTTGTCTAGAATTTGATACAGATAAAATGAAACAGTGTTCCCTTATGCCTGACTTCTGCTCAGCATTTCTGAAGATTCATCAAGCAGGCTGCAAGCCTCAGTACTTTGTTCCTTTTGGTTGTTGAAAAGTATTTCACTGATTAACATGCCACATATTATCCATTCTTCCATCACGGGATACCTGGGTGGTTTCCAGTTGGAGGGCCATTATAAATTGAGTTTTCATGAACCTTCACATGCAAGTCTTTCTGGGGACACTCTTATCTTAAGTAAATAACAAGAAATAGAATTTGCTGAGTTACGGGGTAGATGTGCCCTTAAGTGACTATCAAAGATTTTTCTGAGGTGCTTGTGCCATTTCCTACTTCCCCCATAACATATGAGAATTCTGGTCATACGTACTTGTTAATATACTGTGTGGCCTTTCAAATTGTATCCATTCTGGTGGGTATGTAATAACGTAAGATAACAGAAGAAATATATCTTGGTCTCCACTCCCAGCTCCTGGCACAAAGCTTCTCAAATGCTTGTAATTTCAGGGGCACCTGGCTGGCTCAGTCATTTAAGCGTCTGAGTTTGGCTCCGGTCATGATCTCGCGGTTTGTGGGTTCAAGCCCCACGTCAGGCTCCGTGCTGACAGCTGGGAGCCTGGAGCCTGCTTCGAATTCTATGCCTCCTTCTCTCTCTGTTCCCCTCCCCCACTCGTGCTGTCTGTCTCTGTCTCTCAAAAATGAAAACATTAAAAAAAAAAAAAGTTTTAAAACCCTTGTCATCTCCTAAATGATATGAACACTAGCAGCAATCTCTTGTCCTAAAGAGGACATTGCATGGCTCCTGGGAGGCACTGGTCACCAGAAATCCCAAGCCGGGATTAGAAGTTTAGAATTCTCAGGCCCAGCGCCCATCCTCCAGAGAGCAGAGACGGGCTGGAAACAGAGTCCCTGATTCATCGCACCTGTGTGACAAAGTCCCCACAAAATCCCAACGGGAAGGGGTTCCAAGGGCTTTCGGGCCAGTGAACACATGCACCCCAGGAAGGAGAGGAGAGGTACACCAGCTCCTCAGGAACTCTGGTGCCTGCGACCCTTCCAGACCTCTCCCTGGGTATCTCTTCATCTGGCTGTTCATCCGTATCCTTTCGGTAAACCTAGGCTCCACCCCTGTCGCTCTCTCTGGCTCTCACTCTCTCTCTCAAAATAAATACTTAAAAAAAAAAAAAAAAAAAAAAAAAAAAAAAAAAAAAAAAAAAAAAAACAGAGAGACCACACCAAGAGCTCAGTGGAAGGGAAGAAGGAAGGAAGAAGAAAAAAGAAAAATAAAACCAAAGCAGAAAAGTGAGATCTGAGACACTGGGGGAAAAAGCCCACTCTGTGGTCACCCACAAAGGAAAAACCAGGTCACATTCCGAAGCTCAGAACCGTCATGGCACATACGTTCCTAACAGTAACCCTGCAAGTCCGGAAGCCTGGAGCAGCGCCTTCCAACTCTGAAGAACAATTTCTACCCCAGAATCCTAAGACCGACAAAGCTATTAATCTAGCAAGAGGGTGAGATAAAGGCATTTTCAGACATGCAAAGACCCCAAAACCCTACTTACTAGGAAAGAACACTTATCTCAGGAAGCTGTTGGAAGATATACTCCCTCAAAATGGAGGGAAACTAAATCACAATGAAAGAAAGAGAAAGAGAATGAAAAGGAAAAGGAAAGAGAAAAAGAGAAGAGAGGGAAGGGAAGGGAAGGGAAGGGAAGGGAAGGGAAGGGAAAGAGGGGCAGCTGGGTAGCTCAGCTGGCTGAGCATCTGACTCTTAATTTGGGCTCAGGTCATGATCCCAGGCTTGTTGGACTGTGCCCTACATCAGGCTCTGAGCTGACAGCACAGAGCCCACTTGGGACTCTCTATCTCCCTGTCTCTCTGCCCCTCCCCTGCTCGCTCTCTCTCTCTCTCTCTCTCTCAAAATAAATAAACAAACACTAAAAAAATACACCTCTGAAAGAAAGAGAGAGAGAGAGAGAGAGGGAGGGGGGAGGGAGGGAGGACATGACTCCCAAAGACAGGGAATCAAAATCAGGAGAGTAATACAGGCATTCACAAACCACTGCCAACAGCCATGAAGCAGGCCTAACATGCAACCACTCCAGATTACAGCAAGATTAGGGATGATAGACAACTCTTAAAAAGAAAAAAAAAAGAAAAAAGAAAAACACTGAGTGATCATCTACTCTTTCACGTTGAGAGGAGATTCACGGTGAGCCATTAAATGAGGCAATTATTAATTCTGAGGAAAACAAATCTGCTCAAGATCAGTAATGTCATCACACTCAGTGGTAAATAATAATAAAAAAGAACACTCTGAAAAGATAGGATGTTTCCTTTAAACAGCTTAATTCCTTATTCATAGGTAAGTTTCCAGAAACATGCCCGTAACACGAAGGCAAAGGACCTCTATAACACTCTGAACTGAATCGGAACCCAGTCTTGCTGCCTTATCAGAAACAGTTGGAAAGCTCAGGAAAAACAAAACAAAAAACAAAGCAAGACAAAAAACACAAAACACAAAAAACAAAAAACCTAGGCATTTCTTTAAAGAACACAGTTCTACAGCTCTATAGGTTAAAAAAAATCAGGGACACTTTTCAATGTGTGCCTAAGTCTCTGATTCAAGAAAAAAGATGCTTGAAAATGCCAAAACTAAATTCATCTTTAGTAAACAAGCAAGTCAGCACATTTACTATTAATTTCTTTAAATGAATATTCCAGAACTAACTTCAATATCTCAGCTATACACATCCAGCTTGAGGAAAATTATACTAGTGAATCTCCAGGGGGGGGGGGGGGGGGGGGGGGGCGGGGGGAACGACACACAGAGAATCAGTTCAACCACAGCTATTACCACTATGCTCACTTGAAAATCACATCTCCCGTGAAACACTAACTTTAGGAAACGTGCCACAACCATCAGGTGCACCAAGGTAGGATGTGGGACTGAGGAATAGATTGCATGCCTCTGAACTTTAAGAAGTACAATAATGCAAGTTCTAGAAGACAATCTCACACAACAGGATTATTTACTATAGTCAAAAGGTAGAATGCCTGAATGTCCATCTGTATGAACGAATAAACAAAATGCCGTATATAGATACAACACTATTCAGCCTTGAAAAGGAAATTCTGGGGCGCCTGGGTGGCTCAGTTGGTTAAGCGTGTGACTCTTGGTTTTGGCTCAGGTCATGAACTCACGGTTCATGAGTTCGAGCCCCGCATTGGGCTCTGTGCTGATGGCTCAGAGCCTGCTTGGGATTCTCTCTCTCTCTCTATCTCTCTCTCTCTCTCTCTCTCTCTGCTCCTTCCCCCTCATGTTCTCTTTCTCTCTCAAAATAAATAAAACTTTAAAAAGGGGCGGGGGGGGGGAGGGATTCTGACACACATAACATGGATAGAGTGTGAAGACATTATGTTGAGTGAAATAAGCCAGACACAAAAGAACGAATATTGTATCGTAACTCTACTTATATGAGGTACCTAGAGTGACCAAATTTAGAGACAAAGTGGAACCAAGGCGGGCAGGAGGAGAAACGTGGAGTTAGCGTTTAATGAACACAGTTTCAGTTGAGAAGATGAAATCGAGTCCTGGAGATGGATGGCAGTGATGCCTGCACAAAAATGTGAATATACTTAATGCCCCTGAGCTGCACATTTGAAAATGGTTACGATGCTAAATTGCATGTTATGTGTATTTGGCACGGGGAATCAGAAAGAAAAAGTTTCCAGCAGTAAATCTAAACCAGCCAAAAATTAAAAGATCCCATCATATTTAATACACTTGGTGTTTTAAATTTTGGAGTACTAGTTTGTAGCTATAAATATTTCTACCACGACTGCCATTTTGTGAAAGTACTCCAGCACAGAAGTTACTAGGCCTGCATCAAAAAATGTCAGAGATGGGGGAAAACTTCGCAGCTCGTGTAGACCCATGGTTTTCACACTTAGAAGCTGAGCAGAGATGTCCCAGGGACTATTTTGGAGAAAGGACGGGCAAGACTACAGAGACCTCTCCCAACTCACACACACTTAACCCCCCGGGCTTTTCCATAACCTCTGATTTGAAGAAAGCACACACCTGGCTGAATTCTTTCCCTCCCTGCCCCAATTTACCATGTAAAAGAATGGAAGTCGCTATGCGAATTCAACACCTGAATTGCCATCAGAGTGCCACATGACACATTCAAGGTCACAGGAATAATGATGATGTAAGGACAGAAACCAGGTCTTCCAACATTAACTAAAATGGTTAATCCAAAATAATAAAGTTTAAAAGACAAAGTTTCCACAATTTAACCAGCAACAGTGGCTAGATGATTTATTTTTTATTATTTATCTATTTTGCGGAGAGCGTAAGCAGGGGACGGGTAGAGAGAGGGAGACCAAGGATCCAGAGAGGGCTCTGCGCTGACAGGCTGACAGCAGTGAGCCCAGTATGGGGCTCAAACTCATGAACGGCAAGATCATGACCTGAGCTGAAGCTGGACGCTCAACTGACTGAGCCACCCAAGTACCCCCACGGCTACGTAATTTCTAATTGCTATTCTATGCTTTACTGTAAAGCTCTACTGAGTAGGCTTACCATGAAATGACGAACACCACTAGCTATTAACTAGCTTTAAAACTTCTTTCAAACGACTCCTAGTGTCCCATAGCACAAACTGAGCCTTTTAACATTCAGCTGTCATAAAAATAAATGAGATCCCAGAGACCTTCTTGGTCTCAACAAAGAGATTCTTTTAAACGTGGAATATATGGTTTCGAACCGCTTAGCTCAAGCCCCCAAATATATCTGTACTCGGCATTATTTCTAATATGTATTCTTTTGAGCTAGTGTTTCTTCTTGTACAATTCGGATATGTTGTGAGGATAAAAGGGCTGTTCTTTCAGGAAAACAATTGTATTTGGTGCATTCTCAGTGGTTCTGTGCTCGACGAGCACTCACACATTACTCAGTGTGATGGAAGCAGAGACCTCACAGGAGAATACCTACTGTTGTTCGTGTCCGATTTACATACAGAACATGACTGCAGCACAAGACTGCCACATTTATAAGAACACCGTGGGGTATCAGAGGGGGAAAAACCTACACTTCCTGTTCAGGTTTCTCCTCACTCTCGAAGGACGCACAAGAAAAGTACAATTAAAAAAAAAGGAAATAAACGATGAAGAAACTGAGAGATTCCAGCAAATTTCTGAAGGTCTGAAAGCAGACACAAATGTGTAGACAAAGCAAAACTAATCACCTCTAAAAGAAGGGACTCTAGTTTCAAAGACATCAGTCAATTGTAGTACAGGACCTTGTTTAGATCCTGCTTCAAAGTATTTTTAAAAAAAAATGGTGAAGTAATTCACTTACATGATGATATTAAAGATTTATTCTACTGGATGTAATAATGGTATTGTGACTGTGTTTTTATAAAGGAGTCCTTTAGGGCACCTGGGTGGCTCCGTTGGTTGAGCGTCCGACTTTGGCTCAGGTCATGATCTCCCGGTCTGTGAGTTCGAGCCCCGTGTCGGGCTCTGTGCTGACAGCTCGGAGCCTGGAGCCTGGAGCCTGCTTTGGATTCTGTGTCTCCCTCTCTCTCTGTCCCTTTCCCACTTGTGCTCTCTCTCAAAAATAATTAAAAACATTCCAAAAGAATTTTTAAAAAAAGAAGTACATCTTGAAATACTTATAGATAGAATAACATCTGAGGTTTGGTTAAAAATAAGGAAGGTGGAGGGGCGCCTGGGTGGCGCAGTCGGTTAAGCGTCCGACTTCAGCCAGGTCACGATCTCACGGTCCGTGAGTTCGAGCCCCACGTCAGGCTCTGGGCTGATGGCTCGGAGCCTGGAGCCTGTTTCCGATTCTGTGTCTCCCTCTCTCTCTGCCCCTCCCCCGTTCATGCTCTGTCTCTCTCTGTCCCAAAAATAAATAAAAAACGTTGAAAAAAAAATTTTTTAAAATAAAAAAAATAAAAAAAAAATAAGGAAGGTGGAGAAATAGATAAAAACAGTATTGGTCACATTAACCACTAAAACTTCTATGTATTTGTCATGCAGATAAATACATACAGATTCATCTATAACTCTCTACTTCTGGATATGCTTGTAACTTTCCATAATAAGGGGTTAAAAAAAAACAGTAATAGGGGCGCCTGGCTGGCTCAGTCAGTAGAGTGTGCAACCCTTGATCTCAGGGCTGTGAGTTTGAGCCCCATGTTTCAGATTACTGAAAAGTAAAATCTTAAAAGAAGAAGAAGAAGAAGAAGAAGAAGGAGGAGGAGGAGGAGGAGGAGGAGGAGGAGGAGGAGGGGAAGACGACTTTCCTTGTGGGGGAGGAACAGTAATAGAGAAAACTACCACCTGTAACACATTGGGAGGGAAACACTCAGCAGAGAGGAGAAATAAACAATAGTCCCAAAAGACTCATAGAGAGGATCCAAAGTTGGAAGGTACGAATGCCTAGAAGCAGAAAAGTTCTTTCTGTAAGAAAGATTTCTGTAATTAAAATTCTTTCTGTAAGAAAGGTCCAGTTGGTTCCTCCTTTTCTCTCTACCTCCCCCCACCCCCCCAAATGGGAAGACAGCATGTCTTTAAAGAAAATAAACATGCTATCTGAGGAGAAAGAGGCCTCTAATGGTGAATGTTGGCTCTACTCACTCTGGCATCTGAATATTCCTGGCCTGACAGCCAGTTCTCAGACCATTCACAGAATACTCACCTGTATCAGAGCTACCCATCAGCCTTCTAATTTCCTCACTCTCAACTATCAATGGACAACCAAGAATTACAAGACACATGTAAATAAACTAACACAAAGAAGACAAAGGAAAATAAAACTGACACCCTGAAGAAATGGATTGCCACGAGGATAGAAAATAACCTTAAAATTCCAGATAAAGTAGGTGTGCCTGGGTGGCTCAGTCGGTTAAGCGTCCGACTTCGACTCAGGTCATGATCTCGCGGTTTGTGGGTTCGAGCCCCACGTCAGGCTCTGTGCCAACAGTTCCAAGCCTGAAGCCTGCTTCAGATTCTGTGTCTCCTCCTCTCTCTGCCCCTCCCATGCTCATGCTCTATCTCTCTCTGTCTCTCAATAATAAATAAATGTTAAAAAAAATTTTTTTTTTAATTCCAGATAAATTAAGAATAAGATACTAAAGGTGGCTCAGTCGTTTAAGCATCCAACTTCGGCTTAGGTCATGATCTCACGGTTTGTAGGATCGAGCCCCGCATCGGGCTCTGTGCTGACAGCTCAGAACCTGAAGCCTGCTTCAGATTCTGTGTCTCCCTCTCTCTGACCGTCCCCCATTCATGTTCTCTCTCTCTCTCTCAAAAATAAATAAAACATTAAAAAAAAAAAGAGTAAGATACTAAGAAGAAGCCACAATTCACTCATGGAAATTAAAATCAAATGCCAAAATAGAAAATTTCATAGAAGGATCAGTAAATAAGGGAAATCTAGGATATAGAAAAAGAAAACAAAAAGATAAAAAACACATGAAAGAAAAATCAAAGACCCAGGAAATTCAAAAGGTCCAACATCCAAACAACAGGAGACTAGGAAATACATGAAGAAATTGATCACAACAAAAGCAGAAATTTTCTCAGAAACAGATACCTGAACTAAATAAAATGGTTCCTCCATGCACAGAAAGATGATCCAGACCTAGATAGATCTTCATATAACTATAGAACAGCAAGAATAAAGGAAAAAAATGCTAAAAGTTTCCAGTGATAGAACTAGGTAATCTACAAGTAACATCTGTGCTATAATTAAACAGACTACACACAGTCCCCAAAACTTATCTGTACTTACACTCACCAGAATGTCATTCTCCCTTCTCTGCCCATCTTTCAAAACCCAATTCACATCTTGCTTCTTTGTGAAAGCTTTCACCAAGTTGTTTATCCGAAAGTGATCTTATCCCCTCCTGCACCATTCATTTGACATTCAATCTGTGTTACTTTATGCCTCATTTCTTGAATCTCTACAGCCAACTGTTATTTCTTAGAATTTTATTTGAACTGTTGGTTCCCAGAAAATAAGGACAGTTTTAATATTTTAAATCTTACATGCCAGATGGATGTGAGAGTAGCTCCTGGGAGCTACATCTCTCAACTTCATTAGTTGCTTATACTTCACCTTATCTTTTCCTAAATTCAAGAGCAAGTTTTCTATTTATATCTGTAACTAAAGTTAAAGGGGGAAAAAAAAGAGTTCAAGCAAATTTTAGAAGGAGGTAACACATATAAATGGCACAGAGGTAGCTTTTTCAAATCCCCACGCTGCAAGTAACCAACAGTGGTTCTTTAGTGCCCGATGGTGCACAACCCAGAGAAAGAGCACAGAAGGATCCCCTGATGGAAGGGTGTAGGGAGTCAGAAGACGTAAGCTGCCCTACATACTGAAACAATGGTCTTAAGGGGCGCCTGGGTGGCTCCGTCGGTTAAGCGGCCGACTTCGGCTCAGGTCGTGATCTCGCGTGATCTCGCGTGAGTTCGAGCCCCGCAATCGGCTCTGTGCCGACAGCTCGGAGCCTGGAGCCTGCTTCGGATCCCATGCGTCCCTCTCTCTGTGCCCCTCCTCTGCTCGCTTTCTCTCTCTCTTTTGCAAAACAATAAATAACAGGTTGAAACGACGGTCTTTGACCAATACCAATGTTAGTAGTTTCACCTGTTCCTCATCCACATAATAACAGACCAGCACAGTAAGAAAATTAAAACGAGGTCTGGGTCTGAAATGTTTACACCCCAGAACCAAAATCTTAAGATTCTATCGTAAAATAGAATAAACACTTCTTATTTATAGAATAAGAATGCTTATTACCATGCCCTCTCAAACTTTTAACACCTGCTGGGACGAGACAAGGGATAAGAAACCTAGCTGGTTATAAGGATATTATAAAGTGGTAGGTTTAAATTAAAAAAAAAAAAAATGATGGACCCAAATTTTGGAAGAAAGCTTTTTTTTCACCCTGTTTACCGTTCACACACACACGCACACACAAGATTTTGTCCATGAATTCCCAAATACATGAAACTCTCAAAGGATGAGAGTACAAGTATGTAAATGTTTTTGCAGTTCTAAATGTAAGTCAGGGTGTTTTTCTGTGTGTCCAAGGGGGCTTTGAAAAAAAAAGAGGGGGAGGGGGAGGATCTGTTAAGTTGGGCGATTACTATATATCCTCTTTCGCAGACTTCAACTACGTAGTTCAGCTAGCAACCAAGGTAATAGAAATGGACCATGTTCAAGAATTAGTTTCGTACTAGCTTTCACCAGAAATTCTAGGAAATGAGGAAGGAGGTTCTTTTAAAAATGTTTCCTTGCTGCCAGAGTTCTGACTAATTAAGAGGTACTAAGAGTTTCCTTCCTCAATATAACCCCCACTTGATGTTTTCGAGGAGGTAAAAAGGCTGGGACGCTGAACTGAGCTCTGACAAGAAATCTCATTAGGAACACCAGTCTAATAAAATTAGCAGTCCTATTCCCAGTCAAATGAACTGCTGTCACTCTAGTTTTCATTGGTTTAAAGTCACAGGTGAAAACCTAAGAACGAACACACACACACACACACACACACACACACAGCCCCCTTCTATACTCTGATGGTTTAAAAATAACAAAATAGTTTTTAGCATTCCTATTTCAAGACACTCTACCTCCTGCCAGTTCGTTACTGTTTGCAAATACGACGCCTGCCAGACATCAAAAGGAAAGAAAGTAGCCATAAATGTGCTTTTTTGGGAAGTATGAATCAATTTGTAGTCTAACAAGGTTTGAATAAAAATTGTTAAGGAATGATTAAAAACTGCAGATACTATATTCTGACTGCTTTTTAAACCATACCTTCTGCCATTTGCTTGCTTTATCGTTCTCAATCCCGGAACTAGGAAAAATTAATTTTATGAACGTGAGTATGAATGTGAAGCCACTGGCTTTGACCCTTCATACTCATGATAGGTCTTGGGGGGTAAAAGGGGGAGGCATCATTATTTAATACATCACTTCACTTCAAAGGTGTCTGTAAATATTATTCTGGAGGTATTTTAAATTAACAGATGTTTCTAATACACTTGGTGACTTTCAGTGATGCTAAAATATCATTTTTACATTTTAATAAAAATATTTAGGGAAAAATATATATGTAGGGAATAAATTTTAAAAATATTCACTGACACCTGTACACTGACGGGCACACATTCTTTCAATTTACTGTGACATGAAAATCTTACAGGAATTTAGCTCATCATAATAAAATAGAATGGGACTCTATTTTGTCACCCAGTAAGCAGGGACGATTTGTACAGATCTAGAGGCGAGAGTTATGTTTCCTAAGTACCACTTACAATTTAAATGGAAATCCAGAGGGAAAGGTCTAAACGATAGTCTCAGTTCAGAAAGAGAAAAATGTTGAGGATCTCAAGGTATCTGGATCTTCAGCTCTTTTTTCCCTTCAAGTTTAAACTTTAACAAGGAAAATTATGCTTATCTACTTCAGACTACAGAATCAATAATTTTCTACTTAAGTTCAAATAGTAGTATTTCAAATGGCCCATAAAATAATGAAAATACCAACCCCTCAACTTGGGAAAATTCATAAAATACAGTAACATTAAAACCTTTGCTTGAGCTGAGCCTTTTAGTTGATTACCAGGAATACTCACATGTGTGGGTTTTGAACTCCTGTAGGATTGGGATTCAGAGTAAACCTTGCTGTAGATTTGAAAGGTGGATTTGCAAAATTCAACTTCAGTGCTTTGCGTTTACCTAAGAAATAACAAATAAAAAGTAAAAGTTTCAAGCACTATAAAAGAGACACCACTCTGAGGGCATAAGAAATTCATACCAAAAAGCAGAAAAATGTGTTTTAACATACAGTTAATATAATATTTTGAAAGGCAACAAAGAATTTCTCAGAATTAAGAAACAGTAAATAAAAATGACCTAAAGTTGTTACTAACTACAAATCATCCGTTATGCTTCAATACAATAGAAAACAACGTTCAGTGTTTCAAGTTTATATTGTTCAGAGACACTAACACTTTTGCAAATGAAAATACCACTACAAAAATCATTTACCTCAGCAAATATATTGAAAGATACTAAAGTATTACCACCTTTCCAGGGTTACACTTCGATGCCATAGTTTAATGGTTTTCCCTCAAACATAGCATAAATGACCGAGCGAAGAATCTCAAGCATTCTGCAACCATTACAAGCTAAAAAAAACATCATGGCACGGTCAACTTCAAGTTCAATACACTGGTATTTCAAATAATTATTTATCTTGAGCCATTTCTTTGGGGTTAGGGAAAGGGGAGGTAAGGTACCAATGTTTTACATTATGCCAACAAAACATGTCCAGTATAGAAAAGCCAAAAATTTCAGAAAGATAAAGAAGAGAAAAATACACAGAGTATTATTTATATACCTACAGAATATATGAGTTTTTAAAAATATATATTATACATAAGTCAGAAAAGATAAAGAAAAATATACATAATATTATGTACACACCTACAGAATATATGGGTTTTTTTTAACATATATTATATATAAGTCCAATTATCCCCAAATAATCATTGTCTCTTGGAAACTATTTTCTGTACATAGACACCCATTTTTTTCTCTACCATTAAAATCAGACCACAATATGTTTTGTAACATGCTATACTCACTGACCATATTCCTCTCTATGTCAATAAAGCTTACAAGATCATTTCTCTGGGATTCTACCGAATGGAAACTCTGTAACAAAGTCAGGTTTGTTAAGCATTTGCAACACATCTTAGCTTCCCGTAGATACTAAGGATACTTTTTTCCAGCATACACACCTCCTGGTTTGTTATGCATATATCTACCTTCTCAAACAACACGTCTACAATCCAAACCCTTTTCCACCCCTTCAGAAGATGTATGGGTTCAGAAGATGTATGAAGGGGCTCCATCTACTCAGCCTGGTGTTTCTGATGACAGTTGTAAGTTTCAGGGTGCCACACTAGCCGGACGGGACTGCAGGACAAGAGCAGAGAGCTCCTGGCCGTGGCTCCTGGATCAGCTCTGGGAGACGGGCTTTACTACAGGATAATGTGAATTCCCAAGAAGCCCAGACATATCATGTTCAGAAGTAAGCATGGGGGGCGCCTGGGTGGCTCAGTCAGTTGAGCGTCCGACTACGGCTCAGGTCATGAACTCAGTCTGTGAGTTCGAACCCCGCATCGGGCTCTGTGCTGATGGCTCAGAGCCTGGAGCCTGCTTCGGATTCTGTGTCTCCCTCTCTCTCTGACCCTCCCCCACTCATGCTCTGTCTCTCTCTCTCTCTCTCTCTCTCTCTGTCAAAAATAAATAAAACATTAAAAAAAAAAAGAAGTAAGCATGGTACAACATGAATTTTCCATGTAACTTGCCCATTCAGGTGCCAAATATTTATTTTAAATTCAGTTTCATTTGAAAGCCAGTAGAGAAGAGGTTCTCTATAATTGCAAAAGGTTCTCTATGAAAATCGGCAGGTTTGGCTGTCTTAAAAAGCAAATTCCATATATTACAAAAAAAAAAACTTAAAAAAATTTAAGGGAAATCTGGGGGAAATCCTTGCAATACAAAACAGGAAACTCTAAATATACATAAAGACATCACACAAGTCAAGGAAAATAGAAAAATTGTCAAGGGTATGAAAAAGTAAAGTTTTGCTCAGTAAAGCAAAACTGGGAACAAATTAGGAAAGGCACTCACTAACACCAAAACCAGTTAAAAATTCTGTTCATGTGAAACTGGCAAAACTTAGGTCTCATTTATATATACACCTATTTTTCCCCCGACGATAATAGGTTAACGCGACCAGGTACACGAATCACTAATATCACACATTGCTGGTAAAAAAAGCAAATTGATAGGATTGTTTCTGATGAAATGTTCAGCAACATGCGAGAAAAAGTCTTTAATGAACAGGCTCTTTTACTTCTTGGAAATCTGTCTTTAGGAATTATCTAAAGGCAGAGGGCTATCCCCGGGCCTTGAAACCTAACGGAATTTGCTCTGCTGGATTTTGAAACTGCTTGGGACTGCTGTTTCCTTTTTTCCTTCAGTGTTCTCCCATTTTGAATGGGTATCTCCAGAAATGCGATCCAGTGCCTGACAAGGTCACTTGTCTTCTTGCTTCTGGGTTCGCGGATGGAGAGGAATCTTGTGCCACAATGGATCACACTCTGTCTCACCCATACCTGATTTGGATGATTCTGATGAGACTGGGGGTTGATGAACTGGTGGTGTCTAGATAAGATCTGGATTCGAGCTGATGCTGTGACCTCAGGCTCTGGGGGAAGCCGGAGCACCAAGAGTATCATCCACACACGGAGAAGATGTAAATATTTGGGGGCCACAGGTGGACTGCAGTGAAAATGGAGGCCTTCAAAGATATCAGGTCCATGGGATGCCTGGGGGACTCAGTCGGTTAATCGTCCGACTTCAGCTCAGGTCATGATTTCGCGGTTCATGGGTTCAAACCCCGAGTCTGGCTTTGTGCTGACAGCTCAGAGCCCGGAGCCCGTTCCTGATTCTGTGTCTCCCTCTCTCTCTCTGCCCCTCCCCACCTCTTTCTCTCTCTCTCTCTCTCTCAAACATAAACACTGAAAGAAGAATTAAAAAACAAACAAACAAAAAGACACCAGGTCCTAATCAATCCCTGGAACCTATGAATGTTACTTTATAGAACAAAGTTTCAGGAATTTAAATTAAGCTCTGGGGGCACCTGGGTGGCTCAGTCAGTTAAGCTCAGGTCATGATCTCACTGTTTGTGAGTTCGAGCCCCACGTCGGGATCCACACTGGCAGTGCAGAGCCTGCTTGGGATTCTCTCTCTCTCTCCTTCACTCTCTGCCCTTCCCCAGATCGTAAAGTAAATGAACTTTAAAAAAATAAAAGAAATGAAGTTCTGAATGAGCTCAATGCCTACCAACCCCCCAAATCAAAAGCTGAACACCACCTGTCATGTGGTTGTGTCTGGAACCACCCTATAGGGTGAAAAACCGAAAACACACTAAGATCAAATTCAGGACAATAACAGAACAAAGAATCATTGTGAAAACCATCCCGAGGAAAACACCAAAACTGGCCCTTTCTTCCAAAGCTCAGTTTGAGGGGACAGCAGCTAACCTTTGCAAGCAGACAAAATATATTACTACAATTAAAACTTAAACTGTTTTCTTGAAAATAAATATTTACACACACACACACACACACACCCTTCCTCAGCACTGCTTTCACACTTGAACAAAAATAAATTGGGGTCTTGAAGGCCATTTCCCGCAGAAATGAACAAGCACACAAACATCACACAATGTGACTTACACAGGTTAGGTCTGAACACATGCCATCTTCAACACATCTGCAACTGTCTTGAACGCTGTCCAAGCACATGTTCTGATCGTCCACCAACAAAATACGCTAAATAATTCTATAAAAGTTCACAGCCTCTCTAAGCGGAGGTGATGACTCAGGGCCTAGAACCAGTGCCAGGGGGTGTAGGGGAAGATCGAGTTGCATGGGCTGGTCCTGCAGGGCTCCCACTCTCCAAAGGCTGACCATTTGGAGATGAACTCACAGGGCAGTTTTGAGGAGAAGGACAGTCCCAGAAAGTCAGTCAAAGACGAGATGTGGGGAGAGGCAGAAAGGAGCAGAGCAGTTTTTACGATACTTCAGAGAGGCTATCTCTGTGGACATGAACATTGTTTCCCCCAGCATTTCTTTTTTTCCCCCCATTCACTTTCTCTAAGTAAGAACCTTTATTATGACTGGTCCTTATCTTCTCTTTCTCACCCCAAAAACCTAAATCCTAAAGGCAACCCGTCACTATGCCAGTTATTTTTAGTGACAAAACTACACGCAAATACGACATTAGAGCAACAGGGATTTTTTTTTTTTTTTTTCAAAAGCCTGCAACTTCTACAGGGAGTAAAGGGAGTAAGGAAGGAAGTTTTCCTACAAATGGCCTGTGGAGATTTTTAGAAGCTAACAGAGATTAAGTTATTTGTACAGCAGGCTTTAAGCTAGTTGATCAAAAAAGATTATAAACTTGTGATTATAATTCTCCCTTTGGGGAGACTGTCACCAAATAATCCCCATCCCTAACCAGTCAACAGAGATAAACAGAGCCTCCCCTTTATCTACAGCAGAAGAGAAAACAGCCATTGATCAAACATCTTAAAGTATTCATAGGGAAGGAGTCTCCTGTGAGCGAAGACAGTCTTTGTGTACCTAAAAACTAAGTTCAGTGAAGCTGATAACAGAAAATGCTCTCAAATGTGTATTAGATCGGTCTGAGAACAAATTTCACACGGATTGCCCCGGACAACCCCGATGTGGGTCAAATTGGCTACAATAAATTCTTGCCATCTGTAACCAAGAACCCTGACTGTTAAGGACAACAGTGTGTGCCCTCGTCCCATCATCATACTTCCAAGGCACTGCTCTGCCCCTCAGGGTAATACTGCCCAACTCTTCTCATGCCGGCTCATACAGGAAATGAGGACACCTGCTTGGCACACCGGGAAGACCAGAATCTCCGCCAGCCCACAGGCCGACCCAGGTGGCTCACAGCCTCATGTCCCACTCAGGCTCGCCAAGGACTGGGGATCGACCTCTCTGCACCACCCTTTGAAGGTCTGGTTTCAAAGCTCTGCCTCAAACAACCTCTCCACATCGACCTCCAAATTCTTCCTCATGCTTCTCATGAAAGACACAGTCCCAAGGATGGGATCTTCAAGAACATTCCGATCTATGATTCTGAAGAACAAGGATTTGTCCACTGATATCCATACTCAGTAAGGCCTAGGAAAGTGTTTGGCTTGTATTCTGACCACAGAGCAACTCACAGAATTTTGAAGGTGGAAGGAAGATATCTTTCAACTTTACTTAGCCTTAAGCAAGAAGACAAAGGAGCCATCCCTGAATATTGTACTCCACCAACTTCTCAAATGATACAAACCCTTAACATCACTTCCCACAATCGGCTAAGCTGGCCCAGTAGTTGAGTTTAACCTTGGTCAAAAATTCTATCCGAGAGCAGCCAAGAGTCTACCAGTCAACTATGCAAGATGACCAGTCTTTGCAATCTAGGTCACCAAAACCTCCTTCCCCGACCTTCCACAGATGAGGAAAAAGTATTTCCTAAGCACTATTTCTATTTCCAAAACATCAGAACCAGCCTGTCCTCAGAGAGACACTATGTCTACATGGGGTCCACCCTGTCGCTCCCTCCCATCCTTCTCAAGCCTGTTCCCATAATCAAATTGTGAGCAATTTTGTCCTAAATGTTTAACTAGCTTAATTTATCTTTGAATTCTACAAATCACCTGTAATAGGTAACTACAACAAAATAACAGTGCAACAAATATTTGTTGAATTCAAATTATTAAGTTTTTTATCAACATGGCACTAACCTCTCATACAACCTAGTGGGCTTATTTTCTTTTATTCGATCATAGGAAAGCAAGATTCTGTTCCTCTGATTCAGAATCTTCCCACCCAACCTGTAAGAATGGAGACCATCTCTAAAATACTGCAGTCAATCTACGTACCTTCGACACGTGATTTCACCAAATTTGAAATAGTAACAGCAAAACTTCCCATTGTTGGTGGCAATAAAGATCACTGAAGGATCCAGCGATGCATCTAGAAGTTAGCTTTTTTGCTTTAATATTAATGCATCACTTCAGGTTATGTGGTAGATTGTTATCAAAATAGCCACCAGTGAATCACCTCTTTAGAATGTGACTATTCCCTGCCTCTCTAATCAGGCTGGATTTCAGACTCGCTGGGACCCCAAGAACACAGCAGAAAGGGTTGTTGTAGGACTTCCAAAGCTAAGCCTTTAGGAGGCCCCACAGCGTCCACTTTCACCCTCTTGGAAAGTGACCAAGTCTAAACGTGAAGCAGCCCAAGTAGCGTCCTTGATGATGGAAATCCACATGCACAAGGTCCAGAGGTCCCAGTCATCCCCACTGAGCTTAGTCTCCACCCACAGACCTACTTAGCTGAATACAGACACATAGCAGAGCTCAGGTTAAACCAGGAGGACCACCACCAGACTACCAAACAGAATCACGAAAACGTCACAGTTAACTCTTTAAAGCCACTACTCAGAAGCCAAAGGAGCTAGGTAGGAATAATAAAAAAAACCAGTAAGAATCAGTCTCTCTTGAGATCTTAAGAACCCCCACTGCACCACTAGGGATTTCCCAGAACCTAGCAGAGGAAAAAGCGAGAACTGAAACTACGATGTACAAATCACTCACAGAACACCTTCAAAAACATGAGCGATTGACCTACAAGTACCCAGAGCATCCCGCCAGGGGACGGAGGGGTGAGGACCGCCTGAAATTCTCATTTCTCCCTTGGCTCTAACTCTTCATACCTCATTTCCAAATGGAGTATTCGGAGTAACTCGTTCAATTCTCTGTAATCACTGGCTATAAAATGAGGAACACACAGTTCCAACTACACAACTTTATATCCGAGTAATTTCAGAAACGAGAAAATAAAATGGTAAACAAGGACTTACTCTCATTTCCTTTTCTACCTAAATTACTACAGTGATGAGGGCCCTAACTTCTTTGATAAGCTCAAGAGAAGGGCAGGACACGAAGGATGTTAGACTCGGAACTGTCCGTTATGTCCCAGTCTTGCAATCTCCAGCAATCTGAGCATTGAATGAGTCACTGTCGGCTAATACCATGCCGCGCCTCTCCTCCTCCAGCCCTGGGTACGTAAGAGTGAACGAGTTCCAAAAATTTGTAAAATCTCACTTAGAACTCTGAACTCCCATAGATATCACAAAACACGGTTATTCATCCATACAGCTAAGCAGTTTGGAAGGTGGCTTGTTCTGGGTAGAAGAGATAAACAAATATATGCCAACAGGTCCTTCTGGCACAGTTCAACACTTTTGTGTGGAAGATGGATTTGGGGGAAGTCCAACATAGTAATTCACACGGCCACGGGTAGAGAAATATCACGGTTATACACAAGCTATTGTGCCAGGTAGTATAGACAAAAAGACCGATAAGGCAGCTGGCTGACCTACCCACAAAGACTGCTTTGTTTCTCACCTTAGCAAAATTAAAAAGGAATGTGGTGGGAGGGGGCTAAATGGCAGACTAGGAGAGAAAATTACTTCTGCGAGACGCTAAATGATTATCACTGAAATACTGATAAAGATGACACAGGGCTATTTCTGCGGTCAAGCAATTTACACATCTGTAAAATCAAGACAAAAGAGTCCCTTACTGTTTTCACTGCTCTGGTGATGCTGCAGGGAGGATTCATATACCTTAAAAATACAATGGCTGGTAAAGAGTAACGATGAAAAAATGGCAACTAACTGTGAGATTAGTCAGAAGTACTGAAACCCTATTGAAAAGTTAATTAAATTATTAAATTCTCTAAAAAAGAAAAAACTGGGAAAAATTGATACCTTTTAAAATTTTTTTCCTTAATGTTTATTTGACAGAGAGAGACAGAGCATGAGCAGGGGAGGGGCAGAGAGAGGGAGACACAGAATCGGAAGCAGGCTCCAGGCTCCGAGCTGTCAGCGCAGAGCCGAACGCGGGGCTCGAACTCCTGAACTGTGAGATCACGACCCGAGCCGAAGTCGGACACTTAAATGACTGAGCCACCCAGGCACCCCTTGTCTGATACCTTTTAAACCAAAAAAATGTGTGAGCAACAAGAAAGAAACGCAACTGGCTCTGTAGATTCCTTTTAAATACTGTGCCAATAAAAGTCCCTGTTCTTACCCACAGCCAGCATCCCAGTGGTGCTCAACCGGAAACTAGGAAAACCAGTGGTAAAGCCCGTCTACCTAGTCTTGGAGTTCAGCTCTTCTACTTAGTGGCTATGCACTCTCAGGCAGGTGGCGTCATCTCTCTGCCACAGGCCCATTCCTGCCAAATGGGATTGATATTACCTTCCTCAGAGGGGGGCTGGCAGGAGGAAAGGAGTTACTGTGTAGGTCAGGGTCAGCCAACCATCACTCATTGTTTCCCACCTTGTATCATCCGCTGTGTGTAGGTTTACAGTGGCAACGTCCTGAACCAGGGTGGGTGGGAGGCCACTAACACCAGTGCTTCCTAAACATTAAGCATCTCCCTCATCTGATAAGTTCGGGCCTCAGAGGCTCTGTTGCCAAAGAAAGAACCGAAAGGATTCACTCTCTACCTTGCCAACCTCTGGCAGATGATTCACAGACCTCTCCTGGGGTAGACAGATTTTTTTTTAAACCTGTAATATCGAGAACTCTGCTATTTCTCTACCGGTGCCTAGAGGGGTACTGCTCTGACACAATGGCATAACAAATTCTAGCAGATTCTATGGACTCCAGGCAAAGGCAAAAGAAGTGTTTTAGTTTCTGTAGACTACATTTTACTATGAGACCTTATTTGGTTAACAAAAGTCTTCAGGGAGAGTGTAAAGGCTGAAAAGCCCCCAACTTGCTCCCAAAGCTGATCAACCAACAATTTAAAAAAAAATGTTTTTAGCTCATTTTCTATCACAGTAAAATGGGGAGTTCATCAAGTTTCCTAGAATGAAACAGACAATCTGCCCTAACATCCTTCCAAACTTAACATTAGAGAGACTCGTGATGATTCTTCGTCCCTTGATCCCACTAACCATTAACTCTGACATTGATGACATGAGCCCCTCTATGGTCACCAGTAATTTTGTCTCAATTATGCACAATGTCACTATTATGAGTTTCTATATGCAGCCACACCTTTGAGCTAGCATTTAAGCCAACAACACCTGCTTTGATCAGACTCTGAGCCGGATGTCTCCTACCAACAAACAAATACAATTCCTCAGGCTAAACTGACCAAGTCCTGATTAGTCTAAACTCTTTAAAAATACCAGAGAGACAGCTCATTCAGGATGACCAATGCAGTACAAATGTCAAGGCTTTATTGAAATAAACAGGACTTCAGATACTCATGCAGGTAGAGCCAACAGACTGTCCAGCAGAACTTGCTCTGGATTCCCATGGTCCCGAGCGCTCCTGTGAGGTCTGCAGGTTCATTAAGGAGATAAAGAAAACAACTTTGTACCTTTGTACTTTTGTCTAAACTACAGAGCCCCAGCTGAAATGACCCACTGTGGGGGCTGAGAGGGTTGGGGTAGATATAAGGGACTGACTGATGGATTTGAGAGCAAATATCCCAGGTAGAAAATAAACAAAGAATATGAACAGGTAATTAACAAAAGGGAGAATACACACAGAATCCAAAGAACCATCAAATTCTTCTAGCTATCCACAAAATTAAAATTCAATTTTTGCCTCTAATACCACATGTAAATAAGAGGAATCCTTATGTTAATTTTCTTAATGTTTATTTATTTTTGAGAAACAGAGAGACAGCGTATGACTGGGAGCAGGGGGAGAGAGAGGGAGACAGAATCCGAAGCAGGCTCCAGGCTCTGAGCTGTCAGCACAGAGCCCGACATGGGGCTCAAACCCACAAACTGTGAGACTGTGACCTGAGCCGAAGTCGGACACTTAACCGACTGAGCCACCCAGGCGTTCCAGGAATCCCAATGTTAACGTTAATAAGAGTATGAAGAAGTGGGCAGTCTTTTCAGAATTTTTCACAGCTGTACTTTCACATCGGTCTGTGGTTATGTGATGTCCACCATCCCCACGATACCTTAAGCTCCAGGAGCACAGAAATCCTATTTCCCACCTGCCTCCCTGCCTAGAACTGCACCTGATGCACAGATCCTTAACATCTGTTCAGTAGACAGATGAACAGAGACAAATAAATGAAGCAATTACTGCTGTGAATATAAACTGGTCCACTTTCTAGAGGGCAAGATCTTGCAAACATCTCCAAATGTCCTTGATGATTAATGTAGTAAGTCCATTCCTAAGAATTCATTCTCTAGGAAGTTAAAGATTATGCAAAGAAAAGTATTCAGCATCGTGATATTTATGCTAGACTAGATAGAAAAATTACGACACATCCGTAACAGGAATACTACACCACCACCAAAAAAAAACACAAAAAACAAAAAACAACCCAGAAACAAAAACAAAACAAAAACAAAAACAAAACAAAAAAACCCACACCATAAAAGACTACTGACATTAGTAAATGTTAGTAAGAGATTTTTTTAATCAAGCAATAAGTAATGTGTCTAATAAATTATTTCAGTAAAGCATATGTGCATATGATCAATTTATAATACACACACAGGTCTTTCTCCAAAAGTATGACTGGTGATTACTTCCAGGTGCTAGAATTATGGGTCATTTTTTTCTACTTTGCTGTGTTTCCGTTTTTCTACACTAAGTATTTGTTGTTTCTGTTTCAATTATAATCTCTTTGCTACTCACACCCGAGCTTTCTAAAAGAGACCAATCTGTTCTCTAAACCCAAATTTACTGAGGCCCAGAGAACAAGTAAAATGTCCTTAAAAACACAAATCTAGGCACTTTCATATATATATCTGCTAATCCAACTTGAACATTTCCATACCCCTAAAATCTTGTAATATTTCACACATGATATCTTTTGAGATTTTTTTAAGGTTTATGTACCAGCTAAGTTCAATAATATTTTAATCTCCCCCAAAAACAGGAAAAGCTTATTCAACACAGCCCCCTCGCCCCAAAAGTCACACTCCACAGATTTGGGAAGCACAGCCTCCATAGGAATCTAAGGGTAGAAATTCCAGTTACACACCCACCTTGAGAAGGTTCCAAATGGACACCCATCCCTGCCAGCACACCTCCACCCCAGTTTAGGGGAGAAGGGGAAGAATGTGTAATAATGCTGAGCTTGTCATTTGTCCCCAGCTTGTTCAGAGCTCTCTTTTATACCATCGCCCATCACAATTCTTAACAAGAAAGGTCTAACCTGCTAGGCGCCTGCACTAATTCCACTCACACAGCATTACTGCTCTTAGGGCGCTGAGAGTTCTGGCCAGGAAGGGGGAAGGTTTACAGCACAGCAGGTCAGTCCATAGACATAAGGGACTTCCTGATGGATTTGAGAGCAAATACCCCAATTAGAAAATAAACACAGACTAGGAACAGGTAATTCACAAAGAGAGAGTACGCATAGAATCAAAATTCTTCTAGCTACTCTAGGTACTCAGCATCCTGTCCAGGTGCTCAGACACTTTAAATCCACGTCATGCCTAAAACTCACCCAAATCCACAGGGCGTTTATGTTAAGCCTTAAATCTTCCAACACGTCAACAAGGGGTCCCACAGAGACAAGTGAGACACAAATGCTGTGTTGATCAAATCCAACAAAACTTGCCATTCAGAATGGTCAGTGAGCCTTTCTTCTCTGATGGGTAGGCCATGTGGCAACCTCTGCCTCCCAGTCAGACCCCTCCACACTCTACTTAAGTTCCTCATCAGCTCCCCAAAGTTTCAAGTTACTATGTTACCACACACTAGTAGCGAGATATTAGGATTTCTGAAAAATCACCCACATAATGAACTCCTACTTTTTGGTAGCATCCTTCTAGTGGGACAGGGCACCTACTACACAAACTTGTGAAAACTGGGTCAAGAAAAGCCACAAGGCTTGCTCCGGTTTTCAGCAACATCCCAGAGCCACACAAGTGGCCTCCAGCCCACCTCACTGTCCAGGCAGAGGCAACGCATCACACAGCAGATATTCTCAGAACGGCTCGCTCGAACTCTAACAAGGAACCAAAGTGCCCGCCGGTCTTAGGTCACATTTATTTTTCCTGCTTGGTCAACCCCCACAAGATCCTAACAATACCATTTGAACTTCCTGCCACCCATAAATGAAATAAGGACACTAACCATATTGTCTAATGATGCCGTCAGTATTGTTTCAATCAGTGCTTCAAACCTTTTTCGTATGTGCACCAAGTGAAGGAAAGAGCACGTGTACAACCCAGTGACGGAAACACAAGCCTGCTCTTGGCTAAAGGCCACTGACCTGAGCTGCAGCGAGTGGCCCCAGGCCGCAGGCCAAGGCATTCTGTGTTTCAGCTGACAGGTAACTTAGCGGCGCCCAGGTTGAGGAGCTAGGAAAACAGTCATATCAGACTTCTCCTCGAAGAGTTTACTTAGAGGAATGTTATTAGCCACAAAGCAAATATTAGTTTCTTAATTTTTTTGTCAAACATTAGTGTCTTCCCTCATCTTCCTACAATGCCAATAAGGATTCCCACCAGCCATAAATAACTCTTCCAGACCCAATCCTATATGAATTTCACTAATGAGTAGGTTAGGATAAAGAAAACTGTAAGATACGGGCAATTTAGCATCACAGTGAAGGTACCCGTTTGGTCCTGGGAGATACAGCATAGGAATCTTTTTCACAACACAAAATCAACCATCCGTTACCAAAATGATACGGTACCCATTTTTCTTTCCAGGTAAGTATAGATTAGCCCTCCTAGAAAGCTTACAGATCCAAAGCTCTGGGTCTACTGTGTGCAAGGTAGTTTTGCTGTAGTGTCTGTGTTGTAATAAAAAATGTATCTGGTACTTGTCCCAAGTACCTGGCACAGACCTCCTATGACCCTTCTAGTACCTCCCCCCCCAGTGATAGAAGAGTCTTTTGTTATTCATAACAAGCCCCTTTCAACCAAACCAGAGATTATGCTAATGAGGGGACAGAGGAGAGGGCCTCTCCCACAGGCACTACACACACATAATTTCAGGACGGGATGCTGGTCTCCAGAGAAACAAACCTGGCAAAGAGGAGGGCTACAACTTTTAGCTCCACCCCCTAGTTTCCGTGGAGGGGAGAAGGGCTGGAAACTGAGTTCCATCACCCAATGGCCAATGATTTGATCAACTGTGCCTATGTAATGAAACTCCCATAAACCCTCCCCCAAGAAGGAGTTCCAGGAGTTTCCAGGTTGGTGAACACATCAAAGTACTAGAAGGATGACAAGCCCAGAGAAGGTATGGAAGCTCTCTGCCCGCTCTCTCCATACCTAGCCCTACACAGCTCTTCCGTTTGGCTGTTCCCGAGTTGTCTCTTTTACACTAAACTGATAAACATAAGTACAGTGTTTTCCTGAGTTCCGTGAGCTGCCCTAACAAATAACGCAACCTGGGGGTCGAGTCAGGGGAGCCCTATCTAATTCATGATTGGCCAAGCAGAAGTGTGGGTGCCTAAGTACCCCACTGGCAGCTGGATCTGAAGTGGGGCCATTTGGGGGGCTGACCCCTTTAACGTGGGGATCTGATTCCAACTCCAGCTAGATAGTGTCCAGCAACTGAATTGTTGGACCCCCAGCTGATGTCAGAGAACTGGAGAATGCTTGGGGGTGAGAAAACACTGCAGTGTTAAAATCTGAAACACTGAAAGGTGAAGAATATGAGGTCAGTTTCAAGGAATAAATCTTTTCTTATTTCCATGAACACTTGTCGTTGATTGTTCTATGCTATCCAAATCTATAAGCAAGCCAAAAACAGGAGGAAAATACCCCAATTCAATTAGAGATAAAGTGAGAAAATGTGGTTTATGAATATATTTTCTCTATCATGTGTCAGTGGTCAATTTATAAACTGAATGGACATATTATCCACCTGTGACGTTGATTTAAGAAAGGTCTTCTTAGAGCAAAGAATGAACATACATGACCACGTTAGGCTAGCTCAGGAAAATCAGATAGAGGGTCTTATCTATTTCTCCTTTCTATGTGGCTGCTTAAGGATCACAGTTTACCTTTTATTCCAAGCTGACTTCACTCTGGGAAGGGAGAACACTAAACTCCCGTGCCGTACTGCCCCACTAGCTTATCCCAAAGCAAAAGTTCACACCACCATATGCGATTTCACCTGTAATAATCCTTTTTATCATCATATGTCACTAGGAATCCAGAAAGGCAACAGCAGGAATCAATTTCTTTCATATATATGATTCTGCATATATTTTCATTCAATTAAGGTAATTTGGAGAGCCTTCCGGTAATCTGTTACCACTAAACGGCACTCGTGAATGACAATGACAAGAAGGCTTTTACTGACCCTTTGTGTTGATGCAGAGACAGCCTGCCCTCAAATGTGAGCTGCTCACTGCTGTAAAGAAGGGGAATACAAGCCTTTTTCCGGTACCTTCCACTACCTAATGCAGAAGGAAAGCCTTATTTCAAAGATAACTCCCCCAATTCTAAAACACCAGCGGTGGCTCAGCAATCATTTAATAACTGCATAGGAGGGGGGAAAATCACACTGTACCATTTTTAAATAGTCATCATTTATCACATAGCCACCATGTATGTTTCTTTCTTCAGGAACAGTCAGTATTTGAACACCAGCATCTCCCCATGCGGAACCTAAATGTTCATCCGGATGACTTCTGACCATGATAATGAGATCCAGCACTCCAAGGACTCAGTATTTTTCCTAACAGCACCTGCCATATCTCAGCAACACAAATATTTCCTGAATAAATGGATAATCCAAGGTCAGGTTTTGCTTCATTTTCCCCCCTCATTGATCAAAATACCTGTAACTAGAAATTAAGTTCTCCGAAAAAGTTAACCAGAAGCTTTAGCTAGAGAAATGCTCCTGACAGAATTGCATGACACATGAATAGTCCACCATGTTACATGCCTTCTATAAATTGAAGTTTTTGAAAGGTTAGAATTAAAGTAAGATTAATCAAGAGAGTAAATGGCAAAGAGGGTATGTTGTATCCCTTCTGCTTCCGGAATATATGGCACAGGAGAGTATTTTGATGGCAAGTTCTCTAATCACTTACTGACAAACTGTGCGAAACCAAATCAGTTTCAGAACATCATAAAGGGGAGACTGCAATAATTTAGTTACAAGATGGGTAACTAAACAGGAATAGTAAGAAAGAAGAGCTGGTTAAGAAACTGCTATTACAGAAGGGTGAAGAATGACACCTGTTGGACAAGAACACACAGTCACTGAAAAGGTTAAGTGCTCACTGGAACACAGGAGCTCACCAAGCTTTTTTATACCCTGGTTGAGAACTCATACTTACTTCTATTCTCACCAAACTGCCTTTTGAGGACTAATTCTGGTTCCCAAGTAATGGGAAGGCGAAGCCCTACAGGACCTGAGCCATCTAAGCACTGAATACAAATGAATTTTAAGCAAGGCTGGACTCCAGTTTGGAACTGATCTTAGTTTGGCAGAACTGCTTTCCCATAACCCACGGATTCCTCCTCACCAAAAAATGTCAAGAATTATTTGGCATGTTCTTTAATCATCTTCAGAGATTAAGAAATTTTAAAAAGCTAAAAAACCCTGGTAACGAAGAGGCCGGCTCATATTCCAGGGTATGAAGAAGAGACAGATTTCCAGTTTTAATTCTCTCCAAGTACAGAAAAGCACAATAAACGTCTGTGTATACGTGCGTGCCCACATACACATACATTCGTATCCTTCGACACCGGTACAGCTAAGTCAGAGAGGATTAATGCTTCATTTAGTTTGCATTCGTTGGTATGCCCCAAACACAAATGTTGGGTTTTGGCTGATCATAGCTACTATTTGAAGAGCCCACAGATGTTTGGCAGTACAAGTTAACCAGTACCTAACAAAATAATTTAGACAGAAATCATCAACGATGGCCAAAAACAACAGGTGAAAAGCCGATGGGGAACTTTCTCCTATAGGAATCACATGGACAGCACCTAAAACCCAGCCATTAATCTTAACAAGAGCTACAGTCACAAATCATACGCCCTCATAGGGCACCTGGGGGCTCAGTCGGTTGAGCATCCGACTTCGGCGCAGGTCATGATCTCGCGGTTTGTGAGTTTGAGCCCCGCATGGGTTCTGTGCTGACAGATCAGAGTCTGGAACCTGCTTCGGATTCTGTGTCTTCCTCTCTCTCTCTCTCTCTCTCTCTCTCTGCCCCTCCCCTGCTCACACTCAGTCTCTCTCAAAAATAAACATTTGAAAAAAAAAATTTTAAACATCATGTGCCCCCTGATGCGAGGCAACAAGAAATACCCAGCACCACCTATAAAGCATTCTTGCCAAAAATGCATATCTCTATGTGATCAAGCCTCTCTGCTTAACCACCAATTAACAGAAACTACAGGGCAAGGAGACACCCATGAAACACTAGTGACTAAAAGGATGTAATCAGCCAAATGTGAAACGTGCAAAACGTTACAAAACGCATGACCCAATTTTTTCAGTGAATAAATGGCAAAGAGAAAAATGGGGGAACTACTATAGAGAAACAGCAATCAAATGCAGAATGTGTGGACCTTGCTGAGATCTCAACTTGAACAAATCAACTGTAAACATGCATCTATATGGCATTTGAGGAGATCTGAGGGGCTATCTGATAATATTGTTTTGTTTCTTTAACAGTGTGATAACCGCCTGAGGCTCTGCATTTAAGAGTCGTTATCACCGACAAGGCATGTGACTTAGATGTGGCCAGAAAAAAAATGAAATAATGATAATCTCTGAACTTGCTTGAAGATATTTCAGTAGAGATAGGTGTAGGGAGGAGGAACACAAGAAATAAGATTGGCCATATGTTGGGGTGCCTGGGTGGCTCAGTCGGTTGAGCGCTGGACTTCAGCTCAGGTCACGATCTCACGGTTCGTGAGTTTGAGCCCCGCATCGGGCTTGCTGCTGTCGGCACGGTTCCTGCTTGGGATCCTCTGTCCCCCTCTCTCTGCCCCTCCCCTGCTTGCGTTCTCTCTCCAAAATGAATGAACGTTAAAAGATTTTTTTAATAAAAAAAGAAAGAAAATCATTCCTATGAGTACTCACTGCTCTCTTTCAAGAATAAGACACTATTGTTTATAGCATATAAACTTGACCAGACCAGGGTCACTCACTAGCCGGTTGACTTTGAAAAATTTCCTTATTAACCTTTCTGTGCCTCAGTTTCCTCACCCATACTAGTTACTATACCAACCTCACAAGGTTGTAAGGATTAAAGGAGTTAACAGAATGTGCTTAGAACGGGGTTTGGCACACAGTGAATGAGCTATTATGATTATTTCTGCCACACAGACTGACTCTACAAGTTCACTCTCTCAAAGAACATAAGCTTCTTCAGAGTAGGCTCTACATCTAACTCTTCTTGAAAGACCCCAGGGCCCCTTATCATTAGCAGTATATGTGTCTGTTAAGTGTTTCATTTGTGCCCATTTATTTAATCTTGGAAGAGGTGCTCTAAAGGGGAGCGAGTATGCTTACATACACTTGATTTTCATTTCTGATTAATGTTCACCTAATTCTACCTAATGATCAGATGAACAGCAACCCGGGTGTTTTAAGTTTCTTCTAGTACATCTTTTCATGTAGACACTTGTGCCTCGATTTTGAAAGCACTCGTAAAATCATGTCGTGAGAATTTCAAGTATTTACTATTCCTTATTTGAAAACCATCACCCTCAATTTATAAGCTAAATTGAAAACCACTTTGATGGGGCGCCTGGGTGGCTCAGTCAGTTAAGCATCCGACTTCGGCTCAGGTCACGATCTCACGGTCAGTGAGTTCAAGCCCCGCGTCAGGCTCTGTGCTGACAGCTCGGAGCCTGGAACCTGTTTCAGATTCTGTGTCTCCCTCTCTCTCTGACCCTCCCCCGTTCATGCTCTGTCTCTGTCTCAAAAATAAATAAACGTTAAAAAAAGAAAGAAAACCACTTTGATGGGGCGCCTGGATGGCTCAGTCGGTTGAGCGTCCCACTTCTGCTCAGGTCATGCTCTCCCAGTCTGTGAGTTCGAGCCCCGTGTCGGGCTCTGTGCTGACAGCTCAGAGCCTGGAGCCTGCTTCCCATTCTGTGTCTCCCTGTCTCTCTGCCCCCTACCTCCCCACTCATGCTCTGTCTCTCAAAAAAATAAACATTTTTTAAAAATTTTTAAAAAAGAAAAGAAAAGAAAACCACTTTGATGAATTGGAGCTCTGGTTGGTAACACTTTCTGGAAAGTTTCCACATCACTTCTGCCCCGTATCTGTCCAGCCACAAAAGTTTTGTCAAACAGCCCTGCACTGCTAATAGCGAAGTTCGACTGGCACATGGGAAACTTTCTGCACTGTGGGAGAATCACTCATTTTTTTCTCATGCAAAAATATCACACATTAAGTTTCTCTAAATGATTATTAAGGTGCAATGGCTACTCAAAACCTTCTTTCTTCTAGCAATGAAAACCATGTTTCAGGAGAAATGAACGTTCCCATTACTTTCCAGATCAAAGATAATCAGGCAGCATTCCCCTTGGAATGGGAGGAAGTACAAAGGGAATATGTGAATGTCGCCTCTGCCTACACCATTACTACAATTCTTGGGCTTTAATTTGTAAAAAGCTGTTTTCAAGCAGATGGATTTTCCATTGGCAGTTTTAGCATGAGGTCCGTGAAGATAGTGATGAATCTCCTGGATGCTAGTTGGGCTTATGGCAAATCCTACAAGATCTCATTTTTCAACTAAATTCAGCATATAAACTTAAAATATAAATAAATAGAGGTGCCTGGGTGGCTCAGTCAGTTGGACATCTGACTTCAGCTCATGTCATGACCTCACAGGTTTGTGGGTTCGGGCTCCACATCTGGCTCTCTGTTGTCAGCATGGAGCCTGCTTTAGATCCACTGTCTCCCTCTGTCTCTGCACCTCCCCTGTGTGCGCTCTCTCTCTCTCCATCTCAAACATTAAAAAAAAAATCAAATCAAATAATAAAATATAAGTAATTCTATAGAAATTTAAATAAAACTTGTTAATCTCCAATAGCAGCGTTGTTTCTTATGATTGCTGAAAAACATAGCTGAGCTTAATAAATTCCAAATGATAAAATTTTAGTCACTGTGTATAGATTTTTTGCTACATAAAATGGAAAATTAGAAATTTAATCAGGTGTGGGGCGCCTGGGTGGCTCAGTTGGTTGGGCGTCCGACTTTGACTCAGGTCATGATCTTGCAGTTCGTGGATCCGAGCCCTGCTTTGGGCTCACCATTGTCAGTGGGGTGCCCACTTCTGATTCTCTCCTGCCCCCCTCCCTGTCTGCACTTCCCCCGCTTGCACTCTCAAAAATAAATAAAACATTAAAAAAAAAAAAAGAAATTTAATCAGGTGGATTTCCTAAGCTCTTAGTGTAAAGGTAGAATGGCTTGACTCCCCCTCCACGTCTTCCTTCGCCTGGTTTACTACACAGCCTACTTCCAATACAATCAGATACTCTCTTGAGCAACACATCATCTTTTACAGACACTTCTTATCAGGTCACTAAACTTATTAATGACTTCCTCAAATTTCTGCATTCACGAAACATCCTTCCTCCTCTTTATTGTTTCCTTTTTACTATTACCAACTTAAAACCAATTAGGGATCCTTATTGTAAAAGAGTAGTTTCACAATTAAATGAGAATCTGTGGTTAGAATACCTCCACTTTTTTCTCCAAAAATATTCTGATGTGCAGTGTTACCAAAAGCAATCACTACCTGTAATCTAATTTCTATTAGTGACTTCAAGAATAAAAGTCAGCTCTGGAGCACATAACTTTCTACATAAAGCTCCTGTTGGGGCGCCTCGATGGCTCAGTAGGTTGTGTCTGCCCTGTGATTTAGGCTCTGGTCATGATTTCAGGATTCATGAGCTCAAGCCCCACATCGGGCTCTGTGCTGACAACTCAGAGCCTGCTTGGGATTCCCCCCACTCTCTGCCCCTCCCCCATGCTCTCTCTCTCTAAATAAATCAGAAGAAAGAAAGAAACATCCTGTTGCTTATGCAAACATCCCCAAGTAAAACAATTTTTAAAAGCTACTAAAAAAGTTTTTAAAGCTACCAAAAGTATAAAAGCTACAAAACTCAATACTACCCAAATTTGTCTTCAGCCAAGACCTCTACAGCCATGGGATCCTTAATGAGTCTTCTCATCCAAATAAGAAAATCAGAATGCTAACACACTAGGGTAAATTTGACATCTATGAAAGCACTTCTCAAAAAGTGTTTCTAGGTAAATCTTCCCCCACCAACAAACAAACAAACAAAAAAAAAAAAAAAAAACACACTGGTTTTATAAACCAAAGCAAATCATGTTCTAAAGAACCATGTTTACAAGTTCTCTGATTAAAGCCATCAAGATATGATCATTCAAAACTTGGTCATAAGTCACATAAACACCTTTACAAGTACAGAATCATGATCTCCAAATGATGAATGATGAATTAATCAACCTTCTAAACATAAGCACTCTCAATCAGAAAGAGTATCTTTCCCTGAAGTAGTCTTTCGTTTAGACTTCAGAATAATTTGACAACCCAACAGGGTTAAGAGAAACATAACACTGTTGTCTTAAATAATTGTAACTTCATTTGTTTACTTATTACCTTAAATACATACTGACTTCATATAGAAAAAACCAAAAAGCAAGTAAATGCAAACTATAATTGATCAAAAGAAGGCCATGAGATGCAAAGTGGATTTTTATTGACGATCTGTAAAAATCCGGTTCCAAAATTAAATGTGATCTCACACCGTGTGCGAAAACACCCCCACACATTTCCAATAAAGCTCCACTAACTTGTAACAGGTGATTGTGATACACTCATCGGAATAGTGATAACACAGTATGAAAAACAAAAACTATGTGAAAGTCAAACAATGGGAAAAAGTGAATCCTTCAGAGCTTCCATTAGTCATCAGAATCATCTTACAATAAGTCTTTCTGACTTATGATGGAGAATCAATCAAGCATGTGAGGCCATTGCACGCACTCACTGGGTTCTTCACGATAATTGTGTGCTCTTTGCACTCCATCCCCTCCTACAACTACCGTATGACACAGAAGTGTTTTTAATGAACTAAATCTAAGTCCTTCTGAGAATTCTGAAACATCCTGAGAATAAGATGGGAGATTCTGGCCCTACAGGAGGTCCTATTCGATGAGAAAACGCTATTTCAAGCCCTTTAGTTTTAGAGAGACAGTGACCGCCTTTAACATATAAAGTGAATGTCTATATCCCAAACGTAAGCCTGGTTGTCTGCAAACATTATAAAGTTGTGCTTTAATCTTTAGGACAGGACCGATCTTGGAAAAAAGTTAATGTACGTAAGCAACTGGAAAGTTAAACGTTTAGTACAAAAATAAATACCATCAACTTAGGGCCGGCCATCCCTACCAACATCCCTGCTCCAACCCTCCCTTTACTTGAGTCTTCCGCTGAGGTCCCAGCCAGCAGAGAGCTCTGCTTAACTCCAAAGTAGGGCAGGCCCATCGCTGGATCTTTGAGCCCCGTTCTCCAATCAGGAAAGCAGCTCTCAGGAGACCCATGGCACCCCCACCCCCACCCCCACCCAGCCCCATGCCGCTCTCTCTCACAACAGCAGGGCAGAGGTGCCCTGTACCCCTGCCTCCTGCACCACCTCACCCTGTGTTCAGCTGCTAATCAATGTGTAGCATCAGCAGCTGAACACTCAGAATCAAACCCAGATCAACTCAGGTCCACTACACTAAGAGTCAGCAAGGGCAGGGACCTATTCATTTCCGGACCCATCGGCTCCCCCACTTTCTGGTACCGAGGCATGCAACAGGTGCTTCGTGAATGAACGTATCAAACGGTGTTGAATCCCAAAAGCTGGAAAACAAAGAGGAGGATGTCCCAAATGAGAGGGGGAGATAAAAAAGGAGATGTGAGAAGAGGCAGTGAAGACAACCCAGAAGTGAGAATCAAAGCGGGAGTATTATATATATGCATGCTTCCTTGTTCGATTCTTCCGGGTTCCAGGCAGGCAGCACCACAAATCTGCCGTTTCTGTAACAACGGAGAAGGGACAGAACCATTTAGACAGTCCAAAGGCACTTTTAATCTAGCTACAGAGCTTTTTATGGACACTGCATACACAACTTTAAGCTTAACAAAATCAGTACATTTCTCTGGTTTTACGTCCACAGCTGGACTAAGTTAGAAAAAAGGGCAACAATGTGAATGCAGCTTTACATTTTTTAAATGTCAGCATTTTTCTTAGATTAAATGTTGCCAATATAGAAAAACTAAAAATTATAATAATTAAAGAGAAACATTTTGTTAAAACATAAGCGAAAGCAAAAAATTATCATAGTAAGTGTATTTAAAATAGCATAAAATAGAAGTTGTAACTTCATTATACACAGATATATATCAAATATGGGCAGGCAATTGTATACTATCTTTAGTTTAAGGTAAGAGAAGGATAATAACCGATTAAAAAATTGTGATCCTAGGGTCTGGCTGCCCTACTCTGTGTCATGAGTGAGCCACTCAAGAAATACATTGTTTGCTGACTACACTTCAAAGGAAGTCACAAGGTTCAATCAATGGAAATTATAAACATTTTGATTCCATCAGAAAACGTTAGGGGTGCCTGGGTGGCTCAGTGGGTTAAGCTCTGACTCTTGATTTCAGCTCAGGTCATGATCTCAGTTTGTGGTTCGAGCCCTGCGTCGGGCTCTGCACGGACAGTGCAGAGCCTGCTTGGGATTCTCTCTCTCCCTCTGTCTCTCTCTGCCCCTCCCTCGCTTGCTCACGCTCTCTCTCTCACTCACTCTCTCTCTAATATAAAAAAATAAACATCAAAAAATATTTTAAGAAATTGTTAAAACAGTACATCTTAAATGTTCTCAGCACGAAAAAAAGAGTATTAATTATGCAAGGTGAGGGAGGTGTTAAGTAACCCTACAGCGATCATCGTTTTGCAACATTCAAGTTACACATTGTACACCTTAAGCTTACATGATTACAAGTCAATTACATCTCAGTAAAGCTGGGGGAGAAGAAGGACGTGTATCAAAAAGTGGCCACCATTCTTCCTCACTCTGTGGATAAATAACATGAAACCAGTCACATTGTATTTGGGGATTTTTTTTTTTTTTATGTTAACTGAAGAATAGTCTCCTGGAGTGGGGAGTTCTTAACTGCATTTATACAAATGATATTTAAGTTTAAAATGCGCTTGCTGGGGCGCCTGGGTGGCTCAGTCGGTTGAGTGGCCGACTTCGGCTCAGGTCACGATCTCGCAGTCCGTGAGTTCGAGCTCCGCGTCGGGCTCTGTGCTGACAGCTCGGAGCCTGGAGCCTGTTTCAGATTCTGTGTCTCCCTCTCTCTCTGCTCCTCCCCCACTTGCGCTCTGTCTCTTTCTCTCTCTCTCTCACAAATGAATAAATGTTAAAAAAAATTTTTTTAAACAAACAAATAAATAAATAAGACGCATTTGTTGGGGGCATCTAGGTGGCTCAGTTGGTTAAGTGGCTGGCTGGCTCCTTATTTCAGCTCAAATCATGATCTCATGGTCATGGGATCGAGCCCCACATCAGGTTCCACACTGAGTGTGGAGACTGCTTGGGATTCTCTCTCCCCGCCTCTCTCTCTGCCTCTCCCTCCTCTCAAAACATATAAATAAATTTTAAAATGTCTTTAATGCATTTGTTTTAGCTTTATAAGTTTTGCTTGTTATTGAATAGAAAACTTACTCTGCATTCTTTTAAGACTGGTGTCCTAATAGAGAACACTAGTCCACATTGAGGTAGGGGGAGGCAGGAGGAAGAAACAAGCTTTGTTTCAAAGAAAAAAATGAAAACACTCTATGTGTATGGTTCCAAAAAATCAACCTTAAATCATGAAATCTCTGAGTACCATTAAATACTCTGCACCACAATCTTAAAAGAGAACTTTCCTCAGCTTGTAGTTTGCATTATGGTGAAATCCAAATACCTATGCATATCTTTTCATAACTCATACACATAAATATACCTTTCCATACCTGTGTACATCTTTCCAAATCTACTATGATTTCTATACGTATATACATCTGAATATCTATAAATTATCTGCACATCTATATACAACTTTCTATACCTACAAGCATTTGAATACCTGTATGTATCTATTTCAATTTTGAGCAAAAACAATTTACAATCAAGAATAGAACTATTATTATTATTATTATTATTATTGTATTTGGAAAAAGAATGAGAAATGGAAGCTCTTTGAGTGTAAAATCGCCATGGTTGGTTAGTTGAACCAATCGTGGACACATTCCCAATACCAAGATGGATATGAAAAAAAAAATAAGTAGCATAGGATCATAAAGTTTGTAGCTTACTTTGTGCCTTTTCACAGAAGTTTATCTGAAAGCCTAAAGTAAAAGAGATAAGTTCCAGTTCATTGACTGTAAATCAAACAAACCAAAATTAGAACATGACATTGCATTCTTATATCACATTTAAATAAAACCAATTCAGGAACAGTTCGAATCACATACCCCCCACTAGCAAAGTGAAAACTCTAACACGTGGGCTTTCTTTTAAAAAGTCAGCTCTCTCTGGGGCAGTACTTTCTTAAATGAAGCTGAAATTAGATTGAAATTCTAAATTCTGCAATTACCTTAATGTTTCACATCTATTCGATGAACAGAATAGCCATTAGCCCTTGGAAGTCAAGAGTAACTTTTAAGGTAATCTTATCAATGCTTTCAATCTACAAATTCAGAACATGTTACAAGTGACTTTTATTAACCCTAATTGCTGACTTAACACTATCTGTGATTAACTACTACCCCTGATTCAAAAGCTTCAAAAGCAGTTCATAAATTACGAAATCTAAACCAAAGCAACATTTTCTAGTCAATTTGCTAACCTCACTGGTAAAATCATGAACTAATGAGGAGGTACTCAACTTCTTCTAGGAGGCCTGAGAGGGGGTGGTGTCCCTAGGAATGATATGCAGGGTGGGACTTTACAAGTTACAGGAAGAAAACCTGTGAAATCTCCTTAGGAACGTGAGCACATTTCCCAAATCGAGCTGGACCTGATTACGCCTTATGTATTCATTTATATAGATGTTAATTTTTTGTAAAATGCACCCAGTAAAATAAGCTGTTGACAACAAATTATTTAAGGTTCTTAAATAAAATATTTAAATATTCTTAAAATATTCTTTCACCCCCTTGGTTTAGGGGGTGAATGCCTGATTTTCTCAATAGTCCACCTATGAGTGCATTTATTAATGCCTTCAGAAACAACATGGGAAATTCAGAATGAGTATCACTACTCATTCTGTATTTATGGGAATTCAACCAAAACTTCTAGGAAAAGAGCCAGGACTAAAAGAAGGATGTGTTTAAGTACTCTCTCCCATCCAATTATCAGAATGCTTAGGATTCTAAGATAAAGATATCACCTATCAGGTACAATACCGGAAAAATCCCAACGTAGCTACTTTGCCCAAGAGTAACCCACTGCTTACTGGCTAACCACACAAATGCCAACACAGGGGGAGTGGGCACCGGGGAGCTCCGGGCTGGAGGACCCAGGGCAAACCTGGAGGCAGCTACCCCTCAAGTTCAACTTGCGGCCCCAGCAGATGTGTGGCAGGAACAGACTTCAGAAAGAAAAAAGTCGGAGATCCGTGGCCCTTGTAAGCCTAAGCAACTAAAAGCCAGCCCAGCCACTCTCCCACGGGCCCAATGAGGTGAACACAGGTCGGAAGGAGAGGAAACTGGTTCTCTGTTAGCAGCAGTGGCATAGAGAGCACAGAGGAACCCCAGCCTCAGTTCAGAAGGCGGGTCTCCAGCTCTCCCTGCTGAGCTGAAGGCAAAATCCACCTGACAGCTGGAGGGGAAACTGATGAAAGACTGAAACAAGTTGAAGGCAATAGTCACTCTTCTCTTTTCAGCTCTAAATATAGTTAGTGTTCGCTACTAGTTAGCAAAATTAAAGGGAAGCAGGAGAGGAAAACAAAATAACAATATGAATGGAGAAAGGAGCAAGAAAAATAAACTTGAAAGATACAAGAAAAAGGAGTTGGGGCTGTTTGCACAACTGCTAAAAATAAGTTACAGGGTAATTTTAAGAAACAGAAAAAAAAATGCTTAAATGCATATGTAACTGATAATGTTACAATGTCACCAATTACTGCTCTAACCACATGGGAGGTTAAATACACCTTAGATACAGGAATCAACGCAGGTAGATAAAAAGGGAGGAGGCTGAAATGCTCACCACCTAAGTACAGACTTGTTCTTTTTATCTAGTTACGGATACAGCGACCAGGTGAACGGATCTGTCCATCTCTGCATTATTTCTCCCTCAGAAAAGACTTGCGGGTGGCTCAGTGGGTTGAGCTGAGGTTCAGCTCAGGTCATGATCTCACAGTTCATGAGTTCGAGCCCCGTGTTGGGCTTTGTGCGGACAATGCGGGTGTGCTTCAGATTCTCTGTCTCCCTCTCTCTCAAAAATAAAAATTTTTAAAAATAAAATTAAAAAAGGCTTGCTACCAGACGCGGAGTTCACCGGCAAGGAGGGTTAAACTAACTCAAACATAATGGCTCACCTTGGAATCCCACTTAATCCTATCAATTAAACCAGACAAAAGGCTATTAGCTAAATCTTTCTAGAGCTCCCCTAGCTCATTAAACTCAAAGGGCAGGGAGGGGCCAAGGGGACCACCAGCAACCTCGTCTGAGAACAGAAAGGTTGGAGGAAAGAAATGATGAGGAAAACTTCCAATATTCTCAGCTTTATAAAAAGCCAGTTTGTGGCTAGGCTATAATTAGTCCATCACTATTCATTCACAAATGTTCAATTTTTGAGGTCACCTGTATCTCAATTCTGTCTTTCCACGCACTCGCTTCATGTACTATGACTCCAGGAGCACGAGGTACCAGTTCAATCTGTTGCTGGTAACCAGGTAATTTTGAAAATCTCAGGGGCCTCCTCCCACTTTTTTATCCTGGTATCTGTAGGCTGGGACTAAATTTTACATGATCCTCCACTTTGAATCTTTTCATTTTATCTGGTCCCAGGTAAGTTTATTTGCATTAAATCTTAACCCTCCCCCCCCCCCCCCCCCCCCCCCCCCCCCCCCACCACGACTAAATACCCAGATGTATACATATGACAATGTGTTAGGAAGATGTATACATATGACAATGTGTTGGAGCTCTGTGGGGCTTTCTCCTCCCCTTTCTCACTGGGCCACCCTCTTTCCCACACTCCTCCTCAACCTCACGCTCTTACCCCAATCGTGAGAGCCCTGCACTGGCCAGGACTGGAAACCTACCATTATGGTATCTGCCAGACAAAGTGAGCTTGTCTGCATTAGTTTAGAAGGCCATTTAGGAGGTGAGCAAGTGTATACAAAAACAAAAGGCAGAGAGTATTTGAGAAAGTAGAACACGAAACAAAAAATGTTAATCCAGGGTCCTAGTTCCAACTGTGAAAGTCAAGTCATTTCACCTGAACCTCCGTTTCCTCCTTTAACTATAAAATTAAGAATAATAATGAGGGGGGTGTCTGAGTGGTCCAGTCAGTTAAGCATCCCACTTCGGTTCAGGTCATGATCTTGCAGTTCATAAGTTCGAGCCCTACATCGGGCTCTGGAGCCTACTTAATTCTGTGTCTCCCCCCCCCCCCCCCCGCCTTTTGGCGGCTCACACTCTGTCTCTCTGTTAAAAATAAACATTAAAAAAAATTAACCAAAGCAAAAATGAGCTATTGGAACCTCATCAAAATAAAAAGCTTCTGCACAGCGAAGGAAACTATCAGCAAAACTAAAAGGCAACCGACAGAATGGGAGAAGATATCTGCAAATGACATATCAGATAAAGGGTTAGTATCCAAAATCTATAAAGAACTGATCAAACTCAACACCCAAAAAAAACAAATAATCCAGTGAGGAAATGGGCAAAAGACATGAACAGACACTTCTCCAAAGAAGACATCCAAATACGAATCAAAACCACAATGAGATAGCACCTCACACCTGTCAGAATGGCTAACATTAACAGTTCAGGCAACAACAGATGTTGGCGAGGATGCAGAGAAAAAGGATCTCTTTTGCATTGTTGGTGGGAATGCAAGCTGGTGCGTCCACTCTGGAAAACAGTATGGAGGTTCCTCAAAAACCTAAAAATAGAACTACCCTACGACCCGGCAATTGCACTACTAGGCATTTATCCACGGGATACAAGTGTGCTGTTTCGAAGGGACACGTGCACCCCCATGTTTATAGCAGCACTATTGACAATAGCCAAAGTATGGAAAGAGCCCAAATGTCCATCGATGGATGAATGGATAAAGATGTGTGGTGTGTGTGTGTGTTTGTGTGTGTGTATATATATACATATACATACATATATATATATGTACATACACACGATGGAGTATTACTCAGCAATCAAAAAGAATGAAATCTTGCCATTTGCAACTACCTGGATGGAACTAGAGGATATTATGCTAAGTGAAATTAGTCAGAGAGAGACAAATATCATGACTTCACTCATATGAGGACTTTAAGATACAAGACAGATGAACATAAAGGAAGGAAAGCAAAATTAATAGAAAAATAGGGAGGAGGGGAGCCTCAGTGACCCAGTCAGTTGAGCATCCAGGTTTGGCTCAGGTCATGATCTCACGATTCGTGGGTTCGAGCCCCGAGTCAGGCTCTGTGCTGACAGCTCGGAGCCTGGAGCCTGCTTTGGATTCTGTGTCTCCCTCTCTCTCTCTGCTCCTCCCCTGCTCATGCTCTGTCTCTCAAAGATGAATAAACATTAAAAAAAAAAAAAAAAAAAAACAGGGAGGGGGACAAAACATAAGAGACTCTTAAATATGAAGAACAGAGGGTTCCTGGAGGGGTTGTGGGAGGGGGGATGGGCTAAATGGGGGAGGGGCACCAAGGAATCTACCCCTGAAATCACTGTGAAATCAGCACTATATGCTAACTTGGATGTAAATTTAAAAAATAAATAAATTTTTAAAAATTAAAAACAAACAAGAATAGTAATCAGGTAATCTTATCTTAGAATTTGGGAACAGTGTGTCGACACCTGCTATGCCTGTGAAACGGCCCCGTGGGGCTTTGCATTATCCCGGGTCCCCTTCTCCGGGTTGATGGTATAACCCAGCGAGGGTGTGGGACAGGGGCATCGGTGGTTTCCAGCTCCCCCGGCAGTTCCTTCCAGCTCCCTCACACCCGAGTCTGGTACTGCTGAAAACGGACTATGGGCCGCAGTATACATCCACACTAGTGTAAAGAAAATCAGAGCCTGGGGCGTCTGGGTGGCCCGGTCGGCTGGGCGTCTGGCTCTTGATTTCAGCTCTGGTCATGACCTCATGGTTTTGTGAGTTCGAGCCCTGGATGGGGTCTGCGTTGACAGTGCGGAACCTGCTGGGGACTCTCCCACTCTCTGTGTCTCTCAAAATACATAAACTTAGAAAGAGAGAGAGAGAGAGAGAGAGAGAAAGAGAAAAAGGGAAGGAAGGAAGGAAGGAAGGCAGGAAGGAAGGCAGGCAGGCAGGGTGGGAGGAAGGAAGGAAATCAGAACCCCCTTACTGGGTCATGCCCACAGAGCAAGCTACCCAGTCTTGCTTCCAACAGGAGCAGGAAGAGCCTCGTGTGTGCTGCCTTCCAAAATCAACCTCAAAATTGTGGCATGTGGCCCCAACTGTGGAGTTATTCAGAGTACATCATTAGGGCTCTAACATCTAAGGCTTGATCTCAGCTTGTCCAAAATTTGTGTTTTCGTTGTGCTCAAGAGTGGTTTCCGCAAGATTTGCTTCCTGCTGTGCTGCTTCCTGCCTCCCCTTGCTTCACCATTCACTAACTGAAAAGGGGAGCCGCCCTAATTCACTAATTCCAGCTTGCCTGCATCATCCAGAACCATTCGTGATTTCATAAATACTGATCAAATCCGGGGTGCCTGCAGAGCTCAGCTGACTTCAGCTCAGGTCAGGATCTCATGGTTTGTGGGTTCGAGCCCCGCATCGGGCTCTGTACTGACAGCTTGGAGCCTGCCTCAGATTCTGTCTCTCTCTCTCTCCCTCTCTCTCTGCCCCTCTACCGCTCATGTTCTCTCTCAAAAATAAATAAACAATTTTTAAAAATACCGATCAAATCCTCTCCAAAGTTGTTTTTAACTCGGGATCTTGTCAGTGCTCCTAAGCCATTTCTTTTTTCTGCCTGTGGCCAATAAACTACCCCATTGACTCTTTGGCTATGTAACTAAAGGCTATATTATCATCTCCAACCTGTTCACTGAAGCCCCAGTGTACCTGGGCGGGGCAATTTATGACTGTGACTGCGGCAAGTATCAAACCTCCGTGAGCCTCCATTGTCTCATCTGTAGAACACAAGAGTACTACCCAAAAGTGCTTTGTGATGATTAGCACATCTAAATGTCCAGCACTGTGCCTGGACTAGAGGTTATTACGACCACAGTAATTACTCCTGGTCCCTCCCTCAGGTGAGCAATGGCTGTGGCACCTTCCCCACCGGGACCAGCTCCGCCTACACAAAACCAGTCCCCCTCCTTTTACTTCCTGTCACCCTAAGGGAGGAAACAGGGAGGGACTCCAGACAGCACGGGGATCCCCACCCCGGGCTCTACATTCTGCCACAGCCCTTCCTAGACACAGCCTGGTGTCCTGGTGTCCACGAAGGGGGATAGTTTCCCTGGCAGGATCCCAACCCAGATCTCAGGGATACCGGCATCCATCAGGGGGAGCCGCTTAGTGTCACTTAGTTTTTTCAGCAAAGTCAGACAACGAAAGCACTACCAAATATGTCTGGCAACGCCTTTCTGGTTTCCCCCCTTTTAAAAATTTTGTCGGAGCGATCTTTGGTAAGCGGAAACAAGGTAGGCCCTGAAAAAGCTGCTGTGGTGTCCACCTCGATCATCTTTCCACGTCGTGGAGAATGATGTGCTGTTCAGGAATCCAGCTGTAGCAACGGCATCGTCTTTCCAGGGGCCCATCTTGTGTTAACTACTAACCGATGCTCCCTTTGACTGTGTAGCCCCAAATTAGGCAGATCTTGTCACCCCTGGCCCTCAAATCATTTCTAGAAGTACACGTTACTTCTCAACTTGGCCAGGAGTGTGAGGAGACACATGAAGGCTGTGTCTCCTCTTCTGGAGCTGGGGGGATAAGGGTAGAAACAAAGCAGAGACAGTAATTTGCCCCAGATGACAGATGTAGTCAGGATGCTGACATCAATTATGAACTCTTTTGCTAACTGGGTTCCTTTGCCATGGCATGTGTAGTGTTGAAAGAGTTCCACTACCTTTCAAACCTATACTGCCCCCCCGGGCCAATGCGTAATTAAAATGTTCCAGGGGCGCCTGGGTGGCTCAGTGGGTTAAGTGTCTGACTTCGGCTCAAGTCATGATCTCACAGTTCGTGGGTTCGAGCCCCACATAGGGCTCTGTGCCGACAGCTCAGAGCCTGGAGCCTGCTTCGGATTCTGTGTCTCCCTCTCTCTGACCCTCCCCTGCTTGCACTCTGTCTGTCTGTCTCTCTCTCTCTCTCTCTCAAAAGTAAACATTAAAAAAAAATTTTGTTTAGGGCACCTGGGTGGCTCAGTCGGTTAAGCATCCGACTTCAGCTCAGGTTATGATCTCATGGTTCGTGGGTTCGAGCCCCATGTGGGGCTCTGTGCTGACAGCTCAGAGCCTGGAGCCTGCTTCGGATTGTGTCTCCCTCTCTCTCCCTCTCTCTGCCCCTCTCCCACTCACTCTGTGTCTCTCTCAAAAATAAATTTTAAAAAAATTTTTTAAAAAAGAAAAAGAAAGAAAAACGCCCCCTAATTCAAAATGCTGCTGTCGACCCTCCAGCAAGTTTAGAACTGTGACATAAAAAGGAGCATCAGGAAGGACAAGGCTCCAGAAACAACCCAAACATGGCTGGCGGCTTAGAGCTCCCACCCCCTGACTGCAACTTAAAATAATCTCCCCTTTCTATTCCTGAATCTGCATCTCTGCTGGCAAACATTCTTCCCTCAGACCTGATGGCTGAAATGACTTAGAGCTCAGAGAACCTGTGTGAAACTGTGTTATTGACCAGGAAGAAGAAAGGCTGGGTTAAAACCTGCCTCCACTGGGGCAAATTACCTGAAGTGGTCAGTTCCCTAATCTACAAAAGGGGACTGTGCCCACCTCCCCCTTCGAGGGTGCTGGTGAGCATCAAATTAGGTAGAGACCATGGAAAAGACCCGTGTTAACTATCAGTTTCCCTTCTTAAGTTTAAACCTGAATTACAGTTTCCCAGGTTGTGTAATTTGGGCCGTATCTCTACCTCTGAGACATGGAGGTCGCAGAGGAGACTGACCTGGATTACGTATGAAGGAGCTGTGATCTCCTGACCCCTAGAAATCGGGGAAACTCTATGCGCCCAAATCCATCCAGCCTCTCTGATTAGGTAAACAAAGCGGAAGGAAAACAGAGACATTTCGGAAAGAAGACAACAGGACTCAAAACACAGGGTTAGCTAATATCCCATCTCAAAACAAGTTTTAGGACACATTCACTAGAAAGCACGTGACAGCGAAAGGTGAGAAAGTGTGCTGAAAGCATGGTTTTTCTACTTTTTGTCTTTGAAGATCAGGATTGCTTGATTTTCAAGAGAGCACAGAAATGCAGTGTGCTTTGCGGGGGGACCAATTTGCTAAGCTGCGCTTGTTTTAGGTTATGTCAAATAAATGGTAGAGAAATAGTACTCAGCACACTGGGAAGAAAAGGCAAGAAATTCTAGGGTTTGGAACTATATCCACTGTCTGCACAGTTCAGTTCTTTAAAATCCAGATAAAGGAATCTCCCCGTAGTTCTTGAAAAGCACAGACTAACTGGTAAAACAAATAGTCAAATATAATCACAGATAGGGTATTTCCCACATCTTTTATGTATTTCAATATTACTGGGAGAAAAAAAAAGTGCATTGATTTTAAATCTTCATTTTTTTTCTTAACAGATATGCATCATTACACTTGAAAGTTTTGTGTTTATTTTTGCATTTTTTTTAAATTGAGGTATAGCTGACATTACATTAGTTTCAGGTGTACAACTTAATGAGTCGATACGTGTATATCTCCAAAAATGGTCACCATAGTAAGTCTTGTTAACATCCATCGCATACACAAACAACTTTTATTCTTGTGATGAGAACTTTTAAGATTTACTGTTAGCAGCTCTCAAATATGCAATATGGCATTATTAATCATAGCTGCCAGGCCGTACATTATTTTGTGTGTGTTTAAGAACAATCAAGCTATCATCTTTTCATTTAAAATGGTATTTATTTATATGGGTGCCCTGGTGGCTCAGTCAGTTAAGCATCTGACTCTTGATTTCGGTTCGGGTCACGACCTCACAGCCGTAGGACTGAGCCTCGTGTCAGGCTCTGCACTGGCAGCGTAGAGGCTGCTTGGGATTCTCTGCCCCCCCCCCATCAAAAATAATAAACATTTTTTAAAAATTGATATTTATTAACTGTTCAGGTGAAGCTAAGTAGGTAAGGACTGGACTGGTCCATAAGTTTTGTTACACATCTGCATTTAAGACCCAAGAAGAAAAAAGGAAAAACTGCCTGCCTAGAACAGCTCATTATGAGAGGTACCTACAATGTATACTTTACATTGTATACAATGTATACTTTGTAAACTTTGTATACAATGTATACCTTGTATACTTTGTATACTACAATGTATACTTTAGGACTAT
Organism: Panthera uncia; assembly: GCF_023721935.1. Lineage (NCBI taxonomy): Eukaryota > Metazoa > Chordata > Mammalia > Carnivora > Felidae > Panthera > Panthera uncia. Next base: position 52,875,146 of record NC_064814.1, read on the forward strand.
TTCCTGTAACAAGTACTTTACAAATGCCTCCAGAACTGATCCTTCAGAATCAATTGCAGGTTCTAACTATTCTAACCACATTTAAACTACCAGAGTAAAGTTTAAGGAAGTTTTATATATTCCCCTGCTTTAAGTCTTCTAGAATAAACTTCTTGTGTTTATGAGAGCTTTCAAATCTATACATTTTAAGCAAATAGTAACTCAAGGAGGTAAATAACCATGTCTAATAATAATCCTTTTTTCTGATAGTTTATAATTTTCCAAACATTTCCATGTGCATTACTCTAATAACGTGACCCTCACAACAGCCCGGCCATATGGGTATTATTCCTATTTTAGCAGATGAGAAACTCAGAGTTCAGAAAAGGTGAGTAAATGCCCCAAGTCACAGCGCCTGCAGAGGAGTGAGCAGTTTCCTGAATCCAGGTAGAATAAAGACCCATCAGGGATATTCTTAAAGGAAAGGCTCAATAATGAAAAGCAGAAATCAGCAGATTAGTGAGAAGGGTGGGACCCAGTAATAATGAAGCTAAAGAAAATGTGTAGTAGATCATGAGGGGTTAGGGACTCATCTACTAATAGTGAAAGAGACTATTAATGACACCATATTACAAACAACGCATTGTTGCTATTAACAATGATGATGGAGGGAGGCGCCTGGGTGGCTCAGTGGGTCAAGTGTCCTGCTTCGGCTCAGGTCATGATGTCACGGTTCGTGAGTTCGAGCCCCGTGTCGGGCTGTGCTGACAGCTCGGAGCCTGGAGTCTGCTTTAGATTCTGTGTCTCCCTCCCTCCCCCCCCCCCCAAATAAACATTAAAGAAAAAAAAACATTAAAACAATGATGATGGCTGACATGTATCACATCCTTACTATGTCAGACCCATGCCCTACATGCATTCACCAAGAACCTGTGAAGTGAGCATTATTCCTACTTTCCAACTGAAAACCTGAGGGTTAGAGAGGTTGAGTATCTTGCCCTAGGTCACAAAAATCTTAAATCCTGACAAGGGGATTTAAATCCAGGACTCCAGAGCTCTTAAATGTTATGGCATTAGGAAAACAATACTTCCCAATGTGGACCACACTCTTGGGTCACAAATGTCAAGCCATGAAAACAGTGTACAGGGTTATCCAGTGCCCAGCACAGAGCTTATCACACAGAAGGACCTCACATGTCTGTTAGATGAAATGTGTTCCATAAGTCCTGCAACTAGCTGTTTGAAAGAGGAGGGTCATTAACACGTCCCAGGAAGGCAATGTTTTACAGGGCAGCAAGTAGAAACAGATTGGAGGAAGGGGGTGGTATATACCAAACATCTTCTAAGGGTCTGAAGCCCGATCTAAAACCAAAGGTCTCTAGCAGAGGAAGCATGAAAGGTTGGGCTCTAAGCATACAAAGTAAACAAAAAAGGTCCTCAACTGCTCTTTAAGCTCATGGATTATAACCTGGATTGCACTAGACAACATCCGGCGACTTTCAGGTGCTTCTCTTCGTTCTGAGTCAGCAAAAAAAGGTTCAAGAACAAGACACTTATAACTAGCAGGTTCCTCAGCCAATCAAGGCTAGACATGGTGCTGGTAAAAGAAAATTCATCAATAATCCAAAGAGAAGTCTATGTCCGCCTTCTCCCTTTTAAAACTAGGTTCCGCTTGTTGGAAAGGTTACTAGACATCAGAAACACAGAGGTGGCAGAGAAGAATGGAGAGCCTCAGAATATTGCCCAACCACAAGGGCACCACCGCAAGCTCCTCCCCATTCTGGAAGCTTCACACACACACAGTGTCCCCTCTGCCCGGAGCACGACAGTCATCTTTCCAGACAGGTCTTCTCCACCCCTCTTATCGAAGCACACCACACACTCCTCTTATCTTCCATCGCAAAACCCCGCTTCTTACCTTCCTAACACTCTTCTCCATGAGTAAGTTTTCTTATGTACCTGCGGACTGTCTTTCCTGCCCCGTCTCATCAGGAGGGAGGAGAATGCCCAACTAACTCTCTGCTGTATGCCCAGCACTAGAGTCTATGCCCAGCACTGGGAAGCTCAACATTTTTTAACCAAAATAATAATAATAATAATAATAATAATAATAATAAATAATAAATGTATACAGCTTTTTCAAACTATCAGCATCCCTACCCCCACCAAAATAAACTCCCCACCACACACACACACACACACACACACACGCACTATTTTTATAAGCTTTAGAAGTCACCCATTTTGCAAAAGCCATACAATCCTAAACTGTCGTTTTTCCGCCTCATTTCCAGCAACGACTGGACTGGAGAGCGGTCCTTGTCAGAAAACCCATCTCTTACGTCGTCTGCATACACACATATACACATTGGGCTGTGCAACACAGCAGCGGCCAACAACTACTTCGGTCTGAATTAATCATGAGGGCCTGCACAGAAAGTGTCCTCGGAGCTCTGACATCATCCCGTCTGTACATCACCATTCTTTACGTGTACTGAAATGATCTCCCAGGGAGCGCAAGCAGCCGGGAGGGAAAACTTGAGGGCATCCTGTCTCTGCTTTCCTGAATCACGCACCCTCTCATCGACACGAAGACCCCAAGGCGGTTGAGACAGACCCGGGCACGCGGCTCAAGACACAGCAAGGAGCCCGGTCGGGAAGGTTCTAATCAGAGAGTAAAAATGTCACCATGGTGACACTGACCGCCGAGGGTATCGCGACCCATTCTGCTGATATTGTAACATAAGCGGTTAGCTGAAGTCGTCCAAGAGGTCGCTGAGATTCCCGGTTTTAAAAATAACAGGACTCCCCCGAAATCCCCCCCCCGAAAACTTCAGGGAATGGCCCCTGATGGGCTGGGGAGGGGTGGGGGTGGGGGTGGGGGGGGCTGGTGTTTTCACAACACCCCCTCGGTCAGGAGCCACGCGGATTGGAATTCGCCTTCCCAGCGGGGGAGAAGCATTAATTCATTAAGGAGGCGGCGGCCTCGGACGTCCAGACACGACCCAGTGCCACAGGGACCCCCTGCCTTTCTGTCTCCTGCGTCTCCCCCACTGAAACCGAATCCAGGGCTCTCGCGTATTTACGGATATTTCCAGCCTGTGCCACGCCAACGCGGTCACCCCGGGCCCGACGGCCGTCCGAACTACTAACCTTACAGGTGGCACAGACCGGAGCAGCCCCTCCCCCACCCCACCCCCGTCCCTCCCCCTCCCCCCTTCCCCTTCCCCTCCCCCTTCCCCCGCCCCCCGGGAAAGTTTGCAGGCGCGGGGGGGGGGGTCCCCGCGGGGGGCGCCCAGTCGGCGGGCGGGCCCGGCTCCGGCGGCGCCCCGCGGGGAGCCAAGATGGCCCTGCGCGGGGCCCCAGGGCTGCGGCGGCTGGGCGCAAGGGGGGGTGGGGGTGGGGGCGCCAGGCCGGGGCG
>NC_064814.1:52878945-52898457 GCF_023721935.1 Panthera uncia
GGCTTCCTCGGCCGGGTCCGGGGGCGTTCGCGGGCCGCGGGGGACAGGCCGCGACGACGCCGACGGCCGCGCCGGGGGGGCGGGGGTCGCGGCGCTGGCGCGTTCCTTACCCTGCATGCTGCTGACGGCCGGGTGGCCCGGCGCCGGGGGCCCCACGGGGCCCGGGGTGCCGCTGCCGCTGCCGCCCCCGGAGCCGCCGCCGCCGCCGCTCGGGCTCGGAGCCGCCATTGTTGGGAGTGAGGAGCCGAGCGGCGCCGCGGCGGCTGCAATGCAGCAAGCTCGGCCTCTCGCACGGCCGAGGGGCGCGGCCAGCGCCCGCCTTGGCCACGCCCCCCGGCCCGCCCCCGACACGCCTCCCGGACACGCCTCCCGCCGCGCGCGCGCGCGCGCGCGCGCTCCGGAGCCCGACGCCGAGCCGCGCCAGCTGCGGAGCCGCAGAACCGCCCAGGGCGCGGGTGCCCGGCCCGGGAGGAAGACGGCCGGGCTGCCCCGGCGCTGCGGGCCGGCTCGCGGGGCCTACGGCGCTTTGCAGCAGCGTTACGAGCGCGGGTGCGCCGGGGAGGTTAGGGGACGCAGAGCTTTCGTCGCTCCCGCAGAGGCCTGCGACCGCAAGAAGTTTACGAGCCCCCTCGTTGGAAACCACAGAAGCCGAAATCAGACCGGTCGAGCTGAACAGGACCCCCGGGGTCGTGCTTCCTGTCCAGCCTCTGGCAGGGCACTTCCAGAGGGCACTCTGGCTCTAGCTGTGGTCCCATCAGGAGCCCCTGTTAAGTTCCGCGCGACACCCCAACCCTCCACGCTGACCTGGGGGCTGCTACGGGGTGCTACTCGAAGCGACGTCTCCGGACTCCTCTCCAAACTGTGAATCAGAATCTGCATTCTAAATAATATCCCCGGGAGGGGCGCTCAGTTAAGCGTCAGACTTCGGCTCAGGTCATGATCTCACAGCTCATGAGTTCGAGCCCCGGGTTGGGCTCTGTGCAGACAGCTCAGAGCCTGGAGCCTGCTTTGGATTCTGTGTCTCCTTTTCTCTCTGCTCCTCCCCTGCTTGTGCTCTCTCTCTCTCTCTCTCTCTCTCTCTCTGTCTCTCAAAAATAAATAAACGTTAAAAGTTTTTTAAAAATAATAATAGTATCTCTAAGTAATTTGTATGAACCTTAAATGTGAAAAACGTATCTTAAGCCCCCAACATTCACTGGCCTCCCAAAATACACTACTTACATCCCCAACTCCCCCCTCAACACACACTGGGTTCCTTTGCCCACCTGCTCTACACCATAGAACACCAGCCATGGTCATTATTACCAACTATATAAAATGAAAACCTCCCCCCCAAACTCAGGGTTCCTCCAGTGCTTTGCACAGAGACTTTGATTCTAGGAACGCAGCAGCTAAAAGCAGAAAAAAATAGTCCTCTGTGAGGCTAAGAGTTTCTGGGCCAATGGAAATGTAATTGATATGGTGAGACCCGGGTCTCCAGGCAGGGGTATGTCTTGCCTATAATTGAATGGCCAACTGTGCACTATCACAATTAATCTAAACTGTGGAGCTGGACGATCCCTGCCCTTTGGAAGCATTGCACAATGTATACAAGGCCCTCGTTCTCAAACCTCCTTCCACACAGACCTTATCTGTGCTGGAACTTCCTCATACCATGTTGGAAAAGCGTGTCCTCCATCACAAGGGCCCTCTGCCTTCTTGCTGTGAACCCAACCTCAGCCTCCTCATGATTGCTCAGAAGCTAACAGGGGCTGCAGATGGGGCTTAGGAAAAGTAAGTCGGGGAGGCAACCAAGGCGTATTGAAGATGAAAACAGGAAGATGTACTTAAGGGGAGAGCCTTTCACTGAGTCTGCCTCGGAAAGGCCTGCCCTCAGAAGGTTTGGCTGACTGTCTTCAAGTCTAGCTCCTTATAAACGTTGCCGAATCGCCATCTAAGCATCAGGAGTCCACCTGGTTCTTGTTGGTCCTGGGGAATCCTGTATGTGGGGTCGTTGGGGGAATCTTATGAGAACCAGAAAGAAAAGTTTCCCGTCCAGGCTGTTCAGTCCAGAGGACAGGCTAAATATTCCATCTATGGCTTCCGCGTGGTGCTCCTGGAAAGAGAACAAATGACCAAGAAAAGGAGGAGGTGTGACTCAGTGAGATCCGTGACCTGAGCCGAAACCAAGAGTCGGACGCTTAACCGACAGAGCCACCCAGGCGCCCTGCCTGGTGTCCTTCTAAAGAGAATAAGGCATGGACACACACTGAGGGAAAACTGTGTGAAGACCCAAGGGAAGAGGTGACCATCTACAAACCAAGCAAGGAGACCTCAGAAGACATCAACCCTGCAAACACCTTGACCTCACGCTATGAGCCTCCGGGACTCTGAGAAAATAAATACCTGTTGTTTAAGCCACCTGGTCTGTGATACTTAGTTATGGCAGCCTTCGCCAACTCATACATGGTTCAGAAAATGAATTGCTTAAAAGGATAGGTCTTTTAGTAATAATAAGAGTAGCTGGCATAACCTTTGGGGAGTGGGAAAGCCATTAAGTGATTAAGTGTCAATAATCAAGAAATTCATGGGCACTTGGCTGACTCGGTCAGAAGAGCATGCAACTCTTGATCTCAGTGTCTTGAGTTTAAGCCCCATGTTGGGTACAGAAATTATAAATCAATCAATCAATCTTTTTAAAAATTCACATTTGGAAGAGCTCCTTGAGAAAATCCCCAAATGAGCTTGAAGCTCTCAGCTCTGCCATGTAATATTTCTTTCCTTCTAAAAAGGATGGGAACGGCAGATTAAGACCACTGCCATGGGAGCACCTGGGTGGCTCAGTAGGTTAAGTGGCTGACTTCACTCAGGTCATGATCTCTCTGTTCTTAGAGTTCAAGCCCTGTGTCAGGTTCTGTGCTGACAGCTCAGAGCCTGGAGCCTGCCTCAGATTCTGTGTCTCCCACCCCCACTCGCTCTCTGTCTCTCTCTTTCTCAAAAATAACTTTAAAAAAATTTTTTTTAAAAAGACCATTGCTGTGAGCAATGTATGTCAATATCAGAGTACGTTGTCCCAAAAGAGGGTGCAGAGAAGTGTGCATATCTGCGGCTGGGATCATCTTTGTTTAGAAATCTAGCTTGCTGTTTTTTGTTTGTTTGTTTGTTTTTCTGAGAGAGAGAGAACACAGGAGGGGCAGGGAGGGGCAGAGGGAGAGAGAGAGAGAGAGAGAGAGAGAGAGAGAGAGAGAGAGAGAGAGTCTTAAGCAGAATCCATGCTCAGAGCCAAGCCAGACATGGGACTCGATCTTATGACCCCGGGATCGTGACCTGAGCCAAAATCAAGAGTTGGAGATTCAACCGACTGAGCCACCCAGGGATCCCTGGCTGGTTCTTTTTGATACCTATGTCTCAATGGTTAGATTCCAAAGACATGTTTCACTTCACATTCCAAATAAAGTAATAGTATTTAACTAGATTTCACTTTAGGACCCCAATGTCAGCCTCTGAGACAGCAAGAAGGGTCAAACACCACTATTTGGCTGGGCCAATCACCATTATCATAGCCCCTATAAAGGCTCAGCAGCTTGGCTTTGAGCAAAACCATCTCCTGTCCACCCCCCCATCACTGAGGGCTCAAGACCAGATCATCCAATGACTGATTTTTGCCTCCCCAGGCAGAGGGCTGCAAGCTGTGTGGGTTTCTGGGTATTGGTTGAGTATTGCATTTAATTGGAAACAAGGCACATGTGAGAAGCTTTTAACTGCCCTCAAAAGAACCAAAATTCTGTCGAGTTCTGCTAAAAGAAGGCATTAATTAGGGACACCTGGGTGGCTTGGTTGGTTAAGCGTCTGACTGTTGGTTTCGGCTCAGGTCATGAGTTTGAGCCCCTGTGTCAGACACTGCGCTGACAGAGCCTGCTTGGGAGTCTCTCCCTCTCCTTCTCTCTCTATGCACACCCCCCACCCCACTTGCTCTCTCTCAAAATAATTGAATATAAAAACCATTAATTGATTTTGACTATTAAAAATCATGCATGCATATACAAATTTATAGGTAAGGGGCACCTGGGCGGCTCAGTAGGTTGAGTCTCGAACTTCGGCTCAGGTCATGATCTCACAGCTCATGAGTTCGAGCCCCGCATCGGGCTCCGTGCTGACAGCTAAGAGCCTGGAGCCTGCTTCAGATTCTGGGTCTCCCTCTCTCTCTGCCCCTCCCCTGCTCATGCTCTGTCTCCTCTCAAAACCAAATAAACATTAAAAATTTGTTTAAAGAGTAGAAAAATGGAAATACCTCAGTCTAAGTCACTTACCACTATGTGAACGGTGACATTGAAGTATTAGCCATAGTCTGACCCGATACAAATATATACTAGAAGGATATGATGCTCATGGGCCAGAACATACCCACAGGCTGTCTTCATATTCTATATTCTGTTGATCTATCTTCACTATTAGAAAAACAAAAACAAAACAAAAACACAAAATGAAACAAACAAACAAAAATACAACAGTGGGCATTCTGGGGGGAAGGAAGGAGTGAAGCATGATTGGAAAGGGGCAGAAGGGAACTTTCCCTAAGGCAATGGTCATGTTCTGTACTTTGACAGGGGTTGGGTTACACAAGTGTATGCACTCATTAAAATGCTGCAAATATATGATCTAGATTTGTGCATTTCAGTGTGGGCAAAGTATACATCAAAAGAAAAAAATCTAGAAATATCAAGTTCTAGCTAAAAGCATGAATGTTAAAGTCTTCAGGAGAACATATACTGATATCTGCAATTGACTTTGAAATGTATCAAAAACAAGATGGCAAATGAAAGGATAGTGGGATGGATAAATGGATACATATGTGCAAAATCCAGGTAGCGAGTAGACTGGTGTGAACGATTTTTTTCAATTGCATGAAATTTTCATAATAAAATATTAGGGGGAAATGAAAAACCCAATAAAACAAAAAATCACACGTACATTAAACATATTGCTAAATTATATTGCCTCCTTGCCCAAAATTACAAACCAAGTAATATAACTTCTAATGACTGAGTATAAATTTGTCTAATTTAATTGAGTAGGTTTCTTACAAAAATCAGAAATTATTGAAACTTCTTACCTAAAGGAAAGGAATCACCTAGGGTACAGCTGAGTAGGGTCCTCATGTGCAAGGATATATGTTGCTGTGGACTTATGTGAGACCATTCGGGCACCTCTAGCTAAGTCAAGATCTTAGGATTTAATAATTACTTAAAGGAGGACATTGTGGTTTTTGTTTTCCAGATTAAGTAACAATATCTGGTTTGAATTTAATAACATTGTTTTGTTTCATTGTTGTTGTTGTTGTTTTTTGTAACAGCTTTGAGCTGTAATTCACATACCATATAATTCACCCATTTGAAGTATACAGTTCAGCCTGATTATAGCTACCCTTGAGGGTAACATTGTATTCGACATTGTATTTAACATTGTATACACCTGCAGTGACCACTGAAATGCACAATGGCAGACATTGTATATTTTATAAACTAAAATAAAAATAAAATCAGGCGTTCATTTCAAGAAGAGCCATCTGGGGCACCTGGGTGGCTCAGTCGGGTAAGCGTCTGACTTTGGCTCAGGTCATGATCTCACGCTCCATGAGTTCAAGCCCCGTGTCAGACTCTGTGCTGACAGCTCGGCACCTGGAGCCTGCTTCGGATTCTGCGTCTCCCTCTCTGTCTGCCCCTCCCCGGCTCATGCTCTGTCTCTCTCTGTCTCAAAAATAAATAAACATTAAAAAAATTAAAAAAAAAAAAAAAGAAGAAGAGCCATCACAGCACAAACTCTTGTGACCATAGATCAGTCACTTTGGGTATAATCAGACTACATTAACTATACCAATCAGAGCTCAAGAAAGCTATGTCTTTTCCCCAGAGATATACACAGAGCTGTTAGCTTACTCTAACCATCAGAAATCAGTAGCCAAACTTAATTAATAGTTGATAAAGTACTTTATCAGCCATGTAGATTAACTGACAAATTATTGCTAGACACATAGGAATTCTCTATTTTTGGAATGTTGAAAAGATCGAATTACCCAATATTCAGAATTAATAATGAACTCATACACTATACATGGCATAAAAATGTTAATGAGGGGCGCCTGGGTGGCTCAGTCGGTTGAGCGCCCGACTTCGGCTCAGGTCATGAGCTCACGGTTCGTGAGTTCGAGCCCCACGTCAGGCCCTGTGCTGGCTGCTTGGAGCCTAGAGCCTACTTCAGATTCTGTGTCCCCTTTCTCTCCACCCCCTTCCTGCTTGCTCTCTTTCTCTCTTTAAAAAAAAAAAAAAAAATGTTAATGAGCAGGAGAGAAGATGTCACAAGAACAAAAAGTCAGAATTAGGTTTTATAAAAAGACAAAGCAGATAGAGTCTTTGGGAAAATGAAACTTAACCTTACATTAGCCAGATGCTACAAGTTTTGTTAACACTAAATAATACACCTATGAAAACTACCCCATTGAACCCCAGGAACACTTCATATGTTTGTTTATTTGTTTGTGGTACATAAATGCCAGACAAATTTTATTGAAGTTTTAATTTTATTATTATTTTTAGGTAATGTCTATGCCCATTGTGGTGCTCAAACTCACGACCCTGAGGGACGCCTCAGTGGCTCTGTCGGTTGAGCGTCCAACTTCGGCTCAGGTCATGATCTCGCAGTTGACAAGTTTGAGCCCCGCGTCCGGCTCTGTGCTGACAACTCTGAGCCTGGAGCCTGCTTCGGATTCTGTGTCTCCCTCTCTCTCTGCCCCTCCCCCACTCATGTTCTGTCTTTCTCTGTCTCAAAAATAAATAAATACTAAAAAAATTAAAAAAAAAAAAAACTCACAACCCTGAGATCAAGGGTCACATGCTCTACGTACTGAACCAGCCAGGCACCCCAACTTTTATTTATTTTAATACCTAAAAAGCACATAAACCAGCAAATGAACATTAACAATGAAATAGAAAAAAATGAGTAAAAGATAAATGCAAATAACTTATGAACAAGTGATTCCAAGTCTCATTCATAATTATAGTAATATGCATTAAAATAATAATATACACTTCCTTAGAAAATCGACAAATATGATTAGATAATATATTTTCCTGTTGACCTTTTTTATTTTTTAAAATATATTTTAATGCTTATTATTTATTTTTGAGAGAGAGACAGAGTGCCAGTGGGGAAGGAATAGAGAGAGAGGGAGACACAGAATCTGAAGCAGGCTCCAGGCTCTGAGCTGTCAGCACAGAGCCCGATGTGGGGCTCGAACCCAAAGACCCTGAGATCTTGACCTGAGTCGAAGTTGGACACACTAACTGAGCCACCCAGGTGCCCTGTTGACCTTTTTAAAAATTTTTTATTAAAAAAATTTTTTTTAATTTATTTATGTAATCTCTACACGCAACAAAGGGCTCAAACTCATGACCCTGAGATGAAGAGTCACATGCGCTAATGACTGAGCCAGCCAGGCACCCCAACTTTTATTTATTTTAATAGCTAAAAAGTACATAAACCAATAAACGAACATCAACACTGAAATAGAAAAAGAAGAGTAAAAGATAAATACAAATGGCTTATGAAACAGTGATTCCAAGTCTCATTCATAATTATAGTAATATGCATTAAAATAATAAAACACACTTGGGGCGCCTGGGTGATTCAGTAGGTTAAGCGTCCAGCTTCAGCTCAGGTCATGATCTCACGGTTCATGAGTTCAAGCCCCGCGTTGGGCTCTGTGCTGACAGCTCGGAGCCTGGAGCCTGCTTCAGATTCTGTGTCCCCTCTCTCTCCACACCACCCCTGCTTGTGCTCTCTCTCTCTTTCAAAAATGAATAAACATTAAAAAAATTGTTTCCAATAATAATATACACTTCCTTAGAAAATAGACAAATGTAATTAAGTAATATATTTTCCTGTTGACTTTTTTTAGTTTTTTAAATATATTTTAATGTTTATTACTTATTTTTGAGAGAGAGAGAGACAGAGCATGAGCAGGGGAGGGGCAGAGAGAGACACAGAATCCGAAGCAGGCTCCAGGCTCCGAGCTGTCAGCACAGAGCCTGTCGTGGGGCTTGAACTCACGAACTGTGAGATCTTGACCTGAGCCGAAGTTGGACACTTAACTGACTGAGCCACCCAGGTGTCCTGTTGAACTTAAAAAAAAAAAAAAAAAAGTATTTATTTATGTAATCTCGACACCCAACATAGGGCTCAAACCTCATGACCCTGAGATCAAGAGTCACATGCTCTGCTGACTGAGCCAGCCAGGCACCCCTTCTGTTGACCTTTCTAACAAATGAACTATTTCAGGTACAAGCTGCCATTAGTTTGAAGAAAGGTTTTTGTTAACTAGAGTCACTTCATTCATTTAAAGGCGGTCTCCCCCTGATCTTATCTCAGTTCTCAGACAGAAACTGGCACACGGCCCCTGATAGCTCACAAAACATAGGCGCATTCTCATACCAGTTCAAAGTTGTTAAGACTTTCCCGTTGATGTGACCTCAGAAATTTGTTATAAGGAAATAAGATTTGGGGGCGCCTGGCTGCCTCAGTTGGTAGACCATGTGATTCTCCATCTCAGGGTTGTGAGTTCGAGCCCCATGTTGGACGTAGAGATTACTTAAAAATAAATTCTTGGGGCGCCTGGGTGGCTCAGTCGGTTGAGCGTCTGACTTCGGCTCAGGTCATGATCTCGTGGTTCGTGAGTTGGAGCCCCATGTCTGGCTCTGTGCTGACAGCTCAGAGCCTGCAGCCTGCTTCAGATTCTGTGTGTCCCTCTCTCTGCCCCTCCCCCACTCATGCTCTGTCCCTCTTGCTTTCAAAAATAAATAAAATGTAAAAAAAGTTTTAAAAATGCAAAGACTAGGTTGCCTGGGTGGCTCAGTTGGTTAAGCATCGGACTCCTGATCTCAGCTCAGGTCTTGATCTCAGGGTCATGAGCTCAAGCCCAACACTATGTGAAGCCTACTTTAAAAAAAAAAAAAAAAAAAAAGGCAAGGATGTTTCACGTCACTCAAAGAAAACAGAGTGCAGATTAAAACCACACCAAGTTACCATTTTTTTTCAATTATCTAACAAGCAAAATTTACACAATATGTTGATACGAGTGTGGAAAATGGACATTCTATACATTGCTGATGGGAATACATATTTGCACGATCACTGAAGGGCAATGTAGCAATATCTATCAAAATTACAAATGCATTTTCCCTTTAACCCAAAGATTATATACTTCTAGGAGTTTATTCCTGCAGATACACTTATTTTTAAACTTTTTTTAACATGTATTCATTTTTTGTGAGACAGAGAGAGAGAGAGAGAGAGAGAGAGACAAAGCATGAGTGGGGGAGGGGCAGAGAGAGAGGGAGACGCAGAATCTGAAGCAGGATTCAGGTTCTGGGCTGTCAGCACAGAGCCCAACGTGGGGCTCGAACTCACAGACAGTGAGATCATGACCTGAGCCGAAGTCGGACACTTAACCCACTGAGCCCCCCAGGTACCCCTAAACAGTTACATTTTACACTTGATCTTAGCCAAAAGGCCAAGAAGCGATTAAACAGTTACCTTTTAAAATGACTCAAAAACATACATTATTTTTTTCTTAACGTTTTATTTATTTTTGAGACAGGGAGAGACAGAGCATGAACAGGGGAGGGTCAGAGAGAGGGAGACACAGAATCTGAAACAGGCTCCAGGCTCTGAGCCGTCAGCACAGAGCCCAATGTGGGGCTCGAACTCACGGACCCTGAGATCATGACCTGAGCCGAAGTCGGCCACTCAACCGACTGAGCCACCCAGGTGCCCCCAAAAAACATAAATTATTTTTGAAGTATTTTATAAAAAGGTCTTTTTCTTATACATATAGATTCTATTTGACTTCCAGAAAATGTTTCCATTTTTCTTTTTATTAAATCGGAAATGTACTGAGTTTTTATTCTTGGCTACAATTCTGCTTGAATACCAAAGAATTATAAGATACAGAGATGATGAATCCTGTAAGAATTCAGTAGACATTTATTACTGGATTAATACAGCAAAATTCATCGATAGTACTTTTTTACTTAGAAGTCTTCTTTGGCGGAGGTCCTGGGTGGCTCAGTCAGGTAAGTGTCTGACTTTGGCTCAGGTCATGACTCATGGCTCATGAGTTCGAGCCCCACATCAGGCTCACTGTTGTCAGCACAGAGCCCGCCTTGGATCCTCTGTCCTCCCCCCCCCCCCCCCCCCCCCCCCCCCCCGCTGCCTCCCCTCTATAGCTTAAGGTCTCTCTCTCTCAAAAATGAATAAACATTTAAAAAAAAAATCTTCGGGGCGCCTGGGTGGCGCAGTCGGTTAAGCGTCCGACTTCAGCCAGGTCACGATCTCGCGGTCCGTGAGTTCGAGCCCCGCGTCAGGCTCTGGGCTGACGGCTCGGAGCCTGGAGCCTGTTTCCGATTCTGTGTCTCCCTCTCTCTCTGCCCCTCCCCCGTTCATGCTCTGTCTCTCTCTGTCCCAAAAATTAAAAAATAAAAAAATAAAAAAAAACGTTGAAAAAAAAAATCTTCATTGGTTCTTTTAATTTGCAAACTTGGGTGGTGTGAGTGGTTCTCAGAGTAGCTCTGTGGGACACATAGGCTCACAAACAAGGTTGTCTACACCAGTCCGTGTCTCTTTGAACATATCCTGGAACAATGTGACTGTTGGGGGTGCTGACCCACCCACACCCCCAGTGGAGAATCTGTGTATAACTTTTGGCTCCCTAAAAACTTAACCGATAAAACCTATTGTTGACTGGAAGCCTTACCAATAACACAAATAGTCAATTAAGTTGTATTTCGCATATCATATGTATTATACATTGTATTCTTACAATAAAGTAAGCTAGAGCAAAGAAAATAGTACTAAGAAAATCACAAGAAAAAGAATGTACATTTACAATACTGCACTTTATTTTTTGAGAAAAAAAAAAAACTTCATGTGTAAGAAAACCCACACTGTTCAAACCCATGTGGTCCAAAGGCCCACTGTATATGTTTTCAGGTACATGGAGGAAATCCAAGATCATTTAGTGTATTCTTCACTGAGGAAGAAGTACAGATCCCGCTTTATAAGTGAGGACAACCCCAAATACAGCAAAACTTTGGATCGCGAGTAACTTGTTCTGCAAGTGTTCTACAAGACCAGCAAACATTTCTAATAAATTTTAACTTAATAAATGATCGATGTCTTGCCATATGCATCACACGATGCTGAACATCACACAATCACAACTGAGTGATCACAATGGTTCTTCTCTCTCTTGCTGAGGGATTGTGGGTGATCGTTCAATGCAATGTCACATTTCCTTGAAATCCTCAAAAGGAGGCAAAGCAAGTGTCATTGGATAGGCTCCTTGTTAAAGTTGTACGAAAAGAAAAAGATTCCACTGAGCCAATAGATAGCCGTGATTCTGTTAGCGATAGTGAACGTCTTCCTATGCAATAACCCTCCTCTCTCTTATCTCCGTCACACCAACATAAAGGTGTTCAAAGGTAAGTGCAGGTGAATTTGTTTCTTTTTCTTTATATTTTGTATTTTCTTTATTATTTTGTATGATATTACAGCATTGTGATCATTTTTATACAAATATTTTTGGGTTGTGGAGTGAATCATCTAAGTTTCTATTATTTCTTATCAGGAGATTTGCTTTGATATACAAGTGCTTTGGATTACAAGCATGTTTCCAGAATGAATTACGCTAGCAAACCAAGGTTTTACTGTTCTTGTTTCCCTCTCCGAGATGGGACTTGAGATTCTAACTCCTTCTTTCCTTTTTTTTTTTTTTTTTTTTTTCCCCAGTGCACACTGGCTGAGATCTATATAACTCTAGTTCTCATATATCATGAATTTTTCCAGGGCAGTCACAATTGCAAATACTATGTTCCCAATTATGAACCATGAGAGCTCAATTCTGGTTCTGGAAATACAGGTACAGTACACCCAGGCTGAACTCTTGTCTGTTGACCTTGGCCAATTCCTTACTATTTCCCTCTTGGAAGTTCCCCTGCAAAAATGGGGAAATTGGAGAAGCAAAGTTCCTAGATGCCTCGTGCCTCAGCCAGATGAGCAAGCTGTGAACGTGCGAGGGTATTACCAAGGAATACGGCTCTGACAAAGGCGATGCCCAGCCCCATCTGCAGCAGTCAGCCGTGTCTTTCTCCACTGAGTACCCCTACACCCTCTGGCCGCCAAAGCTCTTAGACATCCCCAATGGGCTCTAAACCCCGGAATCCAAGTTGGGCATCATTAACATCTCATCTCCTGTGTTCTAGATAATATTCCTGGGCAATATGATGCAAATGCCTTCAGAGGCCAGGTAGTAAAGTGCTATGAACATATAAAGAGACCTGATTTAAAGGGATGGTCAGACTTAGGATGAACAGAGAACATGCACCATAAAAGGCATTCCCATTCAAAGAAAGTGTTAAAATTGTGTGTGTCACACAAAATACTGGCCGCCAGTTTGCAGCTCCTGGTTTGGAGGGTCCACAGTGGCATCGGAGAGAAGGGGTCTTGGATAGAACTCTGTTTGCTTTAAAGTATATGTGCCGTGCCTAATGCTTGGTGACCGGCTCCTTCCAACACGGGCTTGCTTTGTGCCTTTGGGACGTGCTGTTTTTTCTGCACGTTTCCACGGGCAACCCAAGCCTCCCTGCGGTGACCCTCTTCAAGACTTTCTAAGACGGGCTACCACTGTTGATCGACTTCCTTTTTTTCCCCTTCTCCTAACACTACATAATGAATAGGTTACATTCTGGAAAAACATTAAACAAACAAACAAACCGTGGTGTCTGGTTAATCCCTATGCTTTTGTGTCTGTATGTTCTCCAATGTTCAGACCCCTTCTGCTAATTAGCTGTGGCAGATGAGTCACCTGTCTTGCTATCTCCCCAAGGGAAGAAAAAGCTTGCTTCTCCTATTGATCTAGGAGACCTTCAGGAGTCACCACATGCTCCTGGAATCTTCTGTCAGAGAGAGGAAAGTTCAATCTGCAAAAGCCAGTGCTGACAGAAACTCAACATGGGCAGATGTCCAGCCATTCCTAGCATCAGACAGCAGGCACAGATGGGGCTCCCCACTGTTCACTGCTGATTGGATTTACCGGAGTCAAGGCCATCAAGAAGAGGTAAATGTCACAGACATAGCAGGGGCAAAGTCTAGTTGTCTGTCCGCTCAGCAAAAGGTCACGCAGTTTAAACCAAAGGAGGCTCATGAGTGCCAAGAAGCGACCGTGCAAAAAACAGTAGTCAGGTAACAAGGGGTCAAGATGAGGCACTTATACGGGGGCCAGAGAAGGAGAATCCTGGGTGGTGGAAGGTTTCAGGGGGTCTGGCTCCTCTTACTCAATCCTCTAAGATTGTTACCTGAATAGAACTCCCCAAGTTTTAAAGGGGCCCTGGTCAGTTAATGAGATGAAGAATCACCTCTACAGTCAGATGCTTTCCAGATCAGCATTTTTCCAGAAAAAGAAGCTGGAGCTCTTTTTCTGGCACAAACTGAAATTCAAAAGGGGGATCAACGTGAATAGAGAGTCTTGACCAGGTTTGATCCCAGCATTCAGTGAATTTTAGGCCTAACACTCTCCTTCGTGAGGGAAACTGGAGTCTTGGTCTCTACAAGGACAGAGATTAAGCTCGGAACAAAGAGAGATAAAATAAACTGCAGATTGAGATGGCATCCACAATTTTCTTCTGGGATTACTTGCAGTCTTGAAGAAGTAGATGAAATGTATTTATTACACTATTGCAGACTGTATCACAGTTTAGGTTACTAAATTCATTTAGTTGAGACCACATTTCTAATCATTACAAAGTGTTTTGTTTTCCTTCTCTGATATTTGGGCATCATGTTGAAACACTGTGGCAAAAATGCTTATGCTCAGATATAATAATTTTTTTATGGTAATTCTTTTCATGAATGTATTCTAAAATGGATGGTATATAAAAATCAGGATACTGGTAACAGGGAGATTTTATTACGTGCCAGGCTCATCGCAGGCATTTTAATTTTTTAAATGTTTATTTTATTTTATTTTTTTATTGTTTATTTATTTTTGACAGAGACAGAGACAGAGCATGAGCGGTGGAGGGGCAGAGAGAGAGGGAGACATAGAATCCAAAGCAGGCTCCAGGCTCCGAGCTGTCAGCACAGAGCTTGACGTGGGGTTTGAATTCACAAACTGTGAGATCATGACCTGAGCCGAAGTCGGACGCTCAGCCGACCGAGCCACCCAGGTGCCCCAATGTTTATTTTTGAGAGACAGACAGAGTGTGAGTGGGGGAGGAGCAGAGAGAGAGGGAGACACAGAATCTGAACCAGTCTCCAGGCTCCGAGCTATCAGGCTCCAGGCTCCGAGCTGTCAGCACAGAGCCCGACACGGGGCTTGAACTCCTGAACCTCGAGATCATGACCTGAGCCAAAGTCGGACGCTTACCAACTGAGCCACCCAGGTACCCCTCATTGCAGGCATTTTATATACATCATCTCAGTTAATTCTCTTAACAATCCTAAAAAGTAAGTGGTATTATGGGGCACCTGGGTGGCTCAGTCAGTTAAGTGCCCGACTCTTGGGTTTGGCTCAGGTCATGATCTCACAGCTTCATGAGTTTGAGCCCCATGTCAGGCTCTGTGCTGGCAGTGTGGAGCCTGCTTGGGATTGTCTCTCTCCTTCTCTCTCTACCCCTCCCCCACCTTCACTGTCTCTGTCTCTCTCAAAATAAATAAATAAACTAAAAAAAAAAATTTTTCGAAATAGGTGGTATTGTATCTCTCATTTTATCAATGAGAAAACTTGAGGTGCCCAAAGGTGGCTACACTATGATCATAAAGAGTCTTCTTTCTTTCTTTCTTTCTTTCTTTCTTTCTTTTTAAAAAATGTTTATTTATTTTGAGAGGGAGAGGGAGCTAGCGAGGGGCAGAGAGAGAGGCAGACAGAGGATCCAAAGCAAAGAGCCTGATGCGGGGCTCGAACCCAGGAACCAGGGGATCATGATCTGAGATGAAGTTGGATGCTTAACTGACTGAGCCACCCAGGTGTCCCCTAAAGAGGTTTCTATGGATAAAAGTCAGCACTGAAAACTTGTTCCGTTTTAGCTTCTGTCAAAAGCATCCTAATTACCAGTCAACTGTGTTACTCCCTGCGCTGTGCTCAAGTAAGTTTTGGAAACCCGCTAGATCTATTTGTCTCTTGAAGTTTGAGTTAATAGACCATCATCGATACCGTGTGCTGGAATGCTTCTCCTCAGATCAGTGCTAAAAGCATCATGCTGGAAATTTGTTTAAAAATCCTATATCCAGGTCCTACCTCGCAGAGAATCGTATTAAGGGCAAAGGCAAGAAATCTGGGTTTAACATGCCTTCTGGGCCATGGATTTTCAGCCAGATTTGAGAAGCCTGATGTAGAGCAGCGGGCTCTACTCTTTTCTAATCAAGCTCTCTTTTCTCTTTTTTTTAAAAGTGTATTTATTTTGAGAAAGAGTGTGTGTGTGTGTGTGTGTGTGTGTGCGTGCAGGGGGTGGGGTGGGGAAGGGGGCAGAGAGAGGGGAGAGAATCCCAAGCAGGCTCCACACTCAGCTCAGAGCCCAGCAGGGGGCTCCGTCTTCTGAACTGTGAGATCACGACCCAAGCGGAAATCAAGATGTTTAACCTACTGAGCCACCCAGGCGCCCCCGATCGAGTCTTGGTTTCACGCTCTGTTATGCCAAGATTTTTCAGGTCTTGTTCTAAGTTTATTTTTGACACTTAGCGTTAATGGTTGCCATAAGCGAAAATTGACACACACACACACACACACACACACAACCCTCCAAATGGAAAAAGTACATCATAGGCAGTACACATTCATTTTTCAGTACCATCTGCTAATTAAGCAAAAGTTTTTGATGAAATGGTGCTACCACTTTCCACAGTCCCTGATGTAAGTCAGTACCTCTTGCAAACTAATTGGAAGGCACGTTGCATTTTTTTTTTTATTTAAAAAAAAAATTTTTTTAACGTTTATTTATTTTTGAGACAGAGAGAGACAGAGCATGAACGGGGGAGGGGCAGAGAGAGAGGGAGACACAGAATCGGCAACAGGCTCCAGGCTCTGAGCCATCAGCCCAGAGCCTGACGTGGGGCTCGAACTCACGGACCGCGAGATTGTGACCTGAGCTGAAGTCGGACGTTTAACCGACTGAGCCACCCAGGTGCCCCAGGCACGTTGCATTTTAACAATGCTAACCTGCAGACTTAAAATGAGAAGCACTAAAACTTTTTTTTTTACATGGATGGATTTTTATTCATTAGGACCTCAAAAGAGGATATCAAGCATTTTTCATTAGATTTAATGAAAGTTCATAAAGTACTTGACAGGATATTATACGACCTTAAACATTGCTGAAAAATTATCTTCATGTTCTAGATATATATTTTTTCTGGATAGATTAAATATATAATCTATATGTATATAATCTCTCTCTATATATAAATATACAGAATCTGTGTTATATAATCTTTATGTATTTGTAATTTGTATATGGTTAATAATCTGTATATATACACTGTCACATATACATACATGCTTACATACAGAGTATATACTTATATTTTCCTTGTAATTATACATATATATACATGCATATGTATACTTACATATAGAATATATAAGTAGACATATTTTTGTATATATAAGTATATATACTATATATAAATATACATACATATATAGTTAGGATAACAATAGTCACCCTAACTATGTAATAGTGGATACAATCGTACATTTCTAATAGACTTCTTAATTTTTTAAAAATCTTTATTTTTGAGGGATAGAGACAGAGTGTGAGTGTGGGAGGAACAGAGAAAGAGGGAGACACAGAATCTGAAGCAGGCTCCTGGCTCTGAGCTGTCAGCACAGCTGACACGACACGGGGCTCAAACCCACGAACCGCAAGATCGTGACCTGAGCCGAAGTCGGACGCTCAACTGACTGAGCCACCCAGGCACCCCTCTAGTAGACTCCTTAATATTCGAAATTACTTTGCTTGAGTCTTGGTCAGGTCTGATCAGGTTGGCACAATTTCCCAACGTATCTGAAAAAGAGCTCATATGCTACAAGTGTGGTTCTATCATTTTCCTGTTGGTTAACTGTACCTGCATCAATTTTTTTAAGTGTATGTAATTATTTTTCAGAGAGACAGAGACTGGCAAGAGTAGGGGAAGGGGCAGAGAGAGAGAGAGGGAGACAGAGAATCCTAAGCAGGCTTTGCACTCTCAGTACGGAACCTGAGACGGGGCTCGAACTCATGGAACAGTGAGATCATGGCCTGAGCTGACACCAGGAGTCGGACGCTTATAACCGAATGAACCACCCAGGCACCCCTGTACCTGCATTATTAGTGTGCCCTTCAAACTGAGATTACTTTGCAGGAACTTTAAAAATGATGTATTCATTTTGTTAGGATTCATTCAGTTAAAACTAGGTAATGTCATCCATAATTCCACTGAATACAGCACATGTCAATCTCAGCATATCTCGCTTATTATATTTCAATAATTAGAAAGCAAAGGAAGATGCAGGACCCTACTGTTAACTGCCCCATGGCATGGACCTTCTCCTCTTCCCTCATGGCACCCCCCTTCTGTGACTCAAGTCTGCTCAGCATGACAAGTGAGGGGACATGCCAGTCCATTTTAGTCAATACTGGTGGGGCCGAATTTTTTTCTCATTTCTCCAGGTCCATGGACTTATTATTTATTATTTTTTTAACTTTTTTTAAAGTTTATTTATTTTTGAGACAGAGACAGCATGAGGCAGAGAGAGAGAGGGAGAGAGAGAGAATCCCAAGCAGGCTCTGCACTGCCAGTCTAGAGCCTGATGTGGGGTTTGAACCCACAAAACAGTGAGATCATGACCTGAGCCGAACCCAAGAGTTGGAAGCTTAACCAATTGAGCCACCCAGGCACCCCTCCAGGTCTGTGGATTTAGATGTTTAAAGGCATCTGCCTAAGGATGCAATGACTTTTATATTAAAAAAAAAAAAATCAGGGGCGCCTGGGTGGCTCGGTCGGTTAAGCGTCCGACTTCGGCTCAGGTCATGATCTCACGGTCTGTGAGTTCGAGCCCCGCGTCGGGCTCTGTGCTGACAGCTCAGAGCCTGGAGCCTGTTTCAGATTCTGTGTCTCCCTCTCTCTGACCCTCCCCCGTTCATGCTCTGTCTCTCTCTGTCTCAAAAATAAATAAACGTTAAAAAAAAAATTAAAAATAAATCATAGGGCGCCTGGGTGGCTCAGTAGGTTAAGCCTCTGACTTCAGCCCAGGTCATGATCCTACGCTTAGTGGGTTGGAGCCCCGCGTCAGGCTCTGTGCTGACGGCTTGGAGCCTGGAGCCTGCTTCGGATTCTCTCTCTCATTCTCTCTCTCTCTCTGCCCCTCCCCCGCTCTCTCTCTCTCTCTCTCTCTCTCTCTCTCTCTCTCTGTTTCCCACTAATAAATAAATATCCCCCCAAAAAATCATAGGTCTATTTGAGGAAGTCTCCGGAAAACTTCCCAACAACCTGCAGAAGGGCCTTGGTCACTGGAATCCTGAAACCTCAGACTGGGAAAGAACCCCTTGTCTAAAGACATTTAATGTCCTCAGGAACTTGATTTGGTCATCAGGATTCATCTACAGGTTTTCTTTAAAGGTATAAATTCTAGGACTCAGATGTCTCCAGCCAGGTCCGTGGTCCCTTGTGTCGTGTGTAAGCACACAGGACGTCTTCTCGCAGTCCCACCTGAACCTTCTTCAACATCTTAAAGACCTCCTTCAGGACATTCCCAATAACACAAGTGATACATTGGGACTTCTCCTCACCAGGAAAAAGCCGTATTCTTAAAACTCCTCTACTCTCTAAACAGCCCTTAGAAGACAACACGGCTTCCGTTTGCCATGAGTTGAATCACTGTTTGCTTCAAAGAAGTCGACAGGATACAAACCAGATCTTGATGAGCGTATTGAGACTGGTTTCCAGTCTCCCTTCCTTGCTTAGCCCATAGGGTCAGTGTTTCCATACAGCTTTCACTGGTATCCTTCACTTCCTGAGCCTTGAGTCAACCTGAATCTCCCCCTCAAGTCAACATCTCTTTTCTTTTTTTCTTTAAAAAAACTTTTTTAACGTTTATTTATTTTTGAGAGAGAGACACAGGGGGGGGGGAGGGGCAGAGAGACAGAGAGAGAGAGAGAGAGAGAGAGAGCGCGGGGGAGGGGCAGAGAGAGACGCAGAATCCAAAGCACGGGGCGCCTGGGTGGCGCAGTCGGTTAAGCGTCCGACTTCAGCCAGGTCACGATCTCGCGGTCCGTGAGTTCGAGCCCCGCGTCAGGCTCTGGGCTGATGGCTCGGAGCCTGGAGCCTGTTGCCAATTCTGTGTCTCCCTCTCTCTCTGCCCCTCCCCCGTTCATGCTCTGTCTCTCTCTGTCCCAAAAATAAATAAAAAATGTTGAAAAAAAAAAAAAAAAAAAAAAAAAAAAAACC
>NC_064814.1:52903457-53161898 GCF_023721935.1 Panthera uncia
CTGCCCCTGCCGCCCGCAGGGGGCGGCGAGGTGAGCGCGCGCGGGCTGGGCGGGCCCGGCCGCGGCCACCCGGGGTCGGGCGTGGCGTCTCCCGCGTCCGCGCGGGGCTCAGCTGGGCCCCCAGGGGCGACGGCGGGGCCGGCGGACGCGCGCCCGGACGTCTCGGAGGGCGCGGGGCCGCGGCAGGGGCAGGGAGGCGGGGCCGAGCGGGCTCAGGGGTGGTGGGGACGCCGCTGCCCGGCGCTGGCTCTGTGCCCCGGAGCCTGCGTACCCCGCCGGACTCCCGGGCCGCGCCCCTAGACTGGCAGCTAAACCGGGCCGCTCCCTGTGCCTTCCCCCAGAGGCTGGAAGGCAGGGGCCCCGCGTGGGCTGAAGCCCGGAGCCTCCCTCCCCGGGGTGCCAAGGGTGCTGGGGGACCCGGCGTGGAGAACACCTGGGTGGGGAGCGCCGCCCCGGCCTCCAGGACGCAGAATGCCAGCGGCACTCCCCTAACTCCCCTGCAGTTTGAACCAGCCTCGAAACCCGCTCCCTCCCCCAGCCTCCCGAAATCTCCCGACGTTGGGGGCTCCTCTTCCCCGGAGCACAGGCCTTTCTTGGAGCTTCCTGGGTTCCAATTCGGCCGCCCCTTGTGAACATCAGAGGTTCCTAATCCGCCAGGATTAGAAATGGCAGGAACAGGGCCTAATAAGGAGCTGATGCGTAGCTGTTGGAGTAAAAATTACTCCTAAGGCTCCTTGTGGACGGTAAGGCAGGCTTTTTATTTAGGGGCCCGACCGCAACGGGGTTTTGCAGGCGCAGAGAGAAATTGGGCTGTGTTCCGAATACAGCAAGGACGAGTGAGCTCCGTGGGGAGGATCAGTGGATGGAAAATTACTAAGGAAACGTGGGGTAAAGGGAACGGGCTGAACCGACTTGACAGGAGTTTAGCCGAAGGCAGGCCCGCGCGCTAAGGACTTTGATCAGGTATCAGGGGTGGTCAGATATACAACGTTAGGATGTAGCATTTAACCAGCTCTCAAAGATGAGGGTTTTTCCCTGAACTGGACTCAGCAAGATTCTTGCTGAAACGGGACTCAAAGGGTCAAGGACAGAGCTGAAAGGCCAGACCAAGTCACAAAGAGGACTCAGGAGCTTGACTAGATTTTGCTTAAGGAGAGAGTCTTTGTCAATAGTAGGTACACAACAAAGGGCTACTTGTATGCACGTGCATAGTAAACGTGCTTACCTAAAAGTATATGTATATACATGTGTATATATATAAATATATGTATATATTTATATATATACATATATTTATATATATTTATATATATACATGTATTTATATATAAATACATATATTTATATATATATTTATATATATAAATACATATACATATATATATTTAATTTTTAAAAATTTTCATTTATTTTTGAAAGAGGGAGAGACAGAGCATGAGTAGGGGAGGGTCAGAGAGAGAGGGAGACACAGAATCCGAAGCAGGCTCCAGGCTCTGAGCTGTCAGCACAGTCCCATGCAGGGCTCCAACTCAGGAACCACAAGATCATGACTGGAGCCAAGTCCCACGCTTAAGGACTGAGCCACCCAGGTGCCCCCCTAAGAGTATATTTTAAGTTCATTCTCATTTATTAGAGTTTTAATAAGAACTATGCATTTGGGATAACTTGAAGTGTTTTTAGGTTCTCATGAACTCATTGGGTTATAAACTACACCCTTTATATAATAATTTAATTTGGAATAATTGAGACATTTTACTTAGCATTTTGTTAGGATATAATTACTAAAATCAAGTTTAAATACAAGATTTACAGTTTTCCCTAAATGTCAGTTTCCCGAAATGTAATCTATGCACTCTTAATTCAGGAAGAAAATAAATCTGAATAAATCTACGCATCAGTCTCTTGATCTTTGAAATCTTTTTACTTGTTATTTAAAACTCAGGAGCCAAACAGATTTAGATTATGAAGGGTGCTTGTATATTTATTCAATTTTATGACATGTTTATTTAAAACTGCACATTTTTCCTCTAGTTTTCTATAAGTGGTCTCCTATAAGTTTAGATATGTTGTGTTTTCACTGCCATTCAATATGAAAACATTTTAATTTCCATTGTCCTTCTTTTTCTTTGGCCATAGGTTAAGAGTTTTGTTTTTTAATAATTTCTATATATTGACATTTTCTAGATATTGTTACCGAGTTCTAATTTCCTGTATTATGGTCAGAGCATATGTACTTTGAGATTGTAATCTTTTGAAAAGTAATCATGCCTGTGGTCTGCTTTGGTGAATGATTCACATACACTTGAAATGAATGTGTATTCTATAGTTGTTGAGTCTGAACGTCAGATCAAGTTGGTAAGTTGGTAAGTTGGTTTACAGTGTTCAGATTTTCTGTATCCTTACTGATTTTTTTTTGTCTACTCCTTCGATCAACTATGAGGATCTGCCATTTTAGACCTGGTATTAAGTGCATATACATTTACAGTTTTGTGTTGTAAATGACTAGACTCATTTATAATGAAATGTTTCCCTATTTCTTTTTTGGTCTTGAAGTCTCTTGGTCAGATATAATATAACTGTACCAGTTTTTGTATGCTTGCTGTTTGCATAGGATTTCTTTTCCCCATTATTTTATTTCCTAACCATCTGTATCTTTACGTATAAAATGTCTCTTGTAGACACTGTATGATTGGATGTTGCTTTTCTAAATCTGACAGTCTTTACTTATAATTAAAATGTTTAGTCCACTTACATTTAATGTAATTACTGATATGGTTGAGTGTTGGTCTACCAGTTGTCTTTTTTCTCCATTTGATCTGTCTGGTTTTTATTCTTCTCTTGATGTTTTCTTATCACATTTTGGGATAGTGAATGTTTTGGGGGATTCCTTTATTGGTTTTTAAGCTATAGTTCTTTATATAATATTTTTACACCTAGCAGTAGCGTCTTTAAATGATCAAAGTTTACTTTAACTTATTGGAATCTACTTTAATATTTGTACCACTTTATGTCACAATTTACATTTATTTCCTGCCTCTCATTTAACACCTTTGTATTTCCCGTTTGTCACCTTAGCACCACTCACTTCCCATTTCGTATTCTTTTTTATCAGTTCATAAATGTAATAACCTCACAACAGATTAATTCCTTGTGCCCGCTCCTTTGTGCTATATTTATGTCATTTACTTCTACTTATGTTCTGTTTACACTGTTATTATTTTTGTATTTAATAGTTGCCTTTTAAGGAGGTTAGAAGTAAAAGCATAGTATTTCTATATTTATTCAGTATATGTTTACCATTTTTAGAGATCTTCATTCCTTTCTGTAGATCTGAGTTTCTCTGCAATTGGAAAGGTGTCCTTTATCATTTCTTACATAGAAATCACTGGAGAAAAATTTTCCTAGCTTATTTATTTATTTTTATTGAAGTATAATCAGCATACAATGTTATGTTGGTTTCAGGTGTATAGCATATTGATTTGACAATTCTATACATTACTCAGTGCTCATATCAACTATACTCTGTATGCTGTATTTTTCATCTCAGTCATTTGTTTTATAACTGGAACTTTGTATCTTTTTTTTTTAGTTGATTTATTTTGAGAGAGAGATGGCACAAGCAGGGAAGAGGAGCAGAGGGAAAGAGAGGGAATGGTAAACAGGCTCCATGCTCTGTGCAGACCCCAATGCGGGGCTCAATCCCACCACCCTGGGGTCATGACTTGAGCCAAAATCAACCGACTGAGTCACCCAGGTGCCCCAGAAGTTTGTAGCTCTTAATCTCTTTTATCTGTTTTGCTCATAACCCCTTCTTACTTCCCTTTTGGCAAAGAACAGTTTGTTCTCTGTATTCAAGAGTCTGGTTTCTGTTGTTTGTGCATTTGTTTTGTTTTTTCATATTCTACAAATAAGTGAAATTGTATGGTATCTTTCTCTCTCTGTCAGACTTACTTCATTTAGCGTAGTGCCCTCCAGGCCTATCAGTGTTGTTGCAAATGGCAAGATCTCATTCTTTTTTATGGCTGAGTAGTATTCCATTGTGTGTGTGTGTGTGTGTGTGTGTGTGTGTGTGTGTGTGTGTATATATATATATACATACACACCACATCTTTATTCATTCATCTGTCAATGGACGCTTGGGTTTGCTTCCATATCTTGGCCATTGTAAATGCTGCAGTAAACATAGGGGTGCGTATATCTTTTTGAATTAGTGGTTTTGTTTTCTTTGTGTAAATACCAATAATGGAATTACTGGATCATGTGGTGTTTCTGCTTTTTAATTTCAACGTAATGGTTGCACCAATTTACATTCCCACCAACAGGGCTCTCCTTTTTTGCCACATCCTTGCCAACACTTGTTATTTCTTGTCTTTTTAATATTGGCCTTTCTGACTGGTGTGAGGTGATACCTCATTGTGTTTTTCATTTGTATTTTCTTGGTGGTTAGTGATATTGAGCATCTCTTCATGTTTCTGTTGGCTTTCTCTGTGTCTTTGGGAAAACGTCTGTTCAGGTCCCATGACTATTTTTTTAATTGGGTTGTGTGTGTGTGTGTGTGTGTGTGTGTGTGTGTGTGTGTTGAGTTGTAGAAGTTATTTATACACTTTTATTAACCCCTTATTGGTTATATAATTTTTTGTTGATGGTTTCCTTTACTATGTAACAGCTTTTTATTTTGGTGTCATCCCAATGGTTTATTTTTGCTTTTGTTTCCCTTGCCTGAGGAGACATATCTAAAAATATGTCGCTAAGGGCAATATCCTAGAGATTACTGCATTTTCCTTAGGAGTTTTATGGTTTCAGGTCTCACATTTAGGTCTTTAATCTATTTTCAGTTAATTCTTGTGTATGGCATAAGAAAGTGGTCCAGTGTCATTCTTTTGCATGTAGCTGTTCTGTTTTCGCAGCACAATTTATTGAGAAGATTGTCTGTTTCCCATTGTATATTCTTGCCTCTTTTGTTGTAGATTAGAGCCCATGGATGCAGGTTTATTTCTAGACTCTATCCTGTTCCATTGGTCTGTGTGTCTGTTATTGTGCCAGTACCATGCTGTTTTGATTCTTCTAGCTTTGTGATATATCTTGAAATCCTGGGAGAAGAGACCCCTCTAGCTTTGTTCTTCTCAAGAATGATTTGACTGTTTGTTGTCTTTTGTGGTTCCATACACGTTTTAGGATTATGTGTTTTAGTTCTGTGGAAAATGCTGTTGGTACTTTGATAGGGATTGCGCTGAATCTGTACATTGAGTTGGGTGTCATGGGCTTTTTAACGATATTCTTTCAGCTCATGAGCATGATCTATCTTTCTATTTGTTTGTGTCATCTGCGGTTCTTTCGACAACTTCTTATAGTTTTCAGAGTACAAGTCTTTCACTTCCTTTGTTAAATTTATTCCTAGGTATCCTTTTTTAAAAAATTTAAGAAAATGTTTACTTATTTTTGAGAGAGAGAGAGAGAGAGAGAGAGAGAGCGTGCGCACACACATGACTGAGCGTGGGGGAGGAGCAGAGAGAGAGGGGACACAGAATCCGAAGCAGGCTCTAGGCTTCAAGCCGTCAGCACAGAGCCCAACTCACGAACCGTGAGATCATGACCTGGGCCAAAGACGGAAGGACGCTTAACTGACTGAGCCACCCGGGTGCCCCAGTATTATATTCCTTTACGTGAAGTTATAAATGGGATTGTTTCCTTAATTTCTCTTCCTGCTACTTCATTATTAGTGCATAGGAACAGAACAGATTTCTGTATGCTAATTTTGGATCCTGTAGCTTTACTGAATTCATTTTTCAGTTCTAATAGTTTTTTCATGCAGGCTTTAGGGTTTTCTATATATACTATGTTATTTGCAAATAGTGACTTCTTCCTTACCAGTTTGGATGCCTTTTATTCCTTTTTCTTGTCTGATTGCTGTAGCTCAGACTTCCAATACTGTGTTGAATAAAAGTGGTGAGTGGACATCCTTGTTTTGTTTCTGATCATAAAGCAAAAGCTTTCAGGTTTTCACGACTGAGTACGATGTTAGCTGCAGGTTTTTCATGTATGGCCTTTTTATTTTAAGATATGTTCTCTCTAAATCCACTTTGTTGAGAGTTTTTATCATGAATGGATGTATTTTGTCAAATGCTTTTTTGGCATTTGTTGAAATGATCATATAGTTTTTATTCTTTTTCTTGTTAATGTGATGTATTACATTGATTTGCGAATATTGAACCAATTGATCGAGGTTTTTTTTTTTTTCAATGTATTGTTGAACTTGGTTTGCAAATATTTTGTTGAGATTTTTTGCATCTATGTTCACCAGAGATATTGGCCTGTAGTTTTCTTTTTTTTGTAGTGTCTCTGTCTGATTTTGGTGTTAAGATAATGCTCGTCTTGTAGAATGAATTTGAAAGTTTTCCTTCCTCTTCTGTTTTGGAATAGTTTGAGAAGAATAGATATCAACCCTTCTTTAAGTATTTGGTCGAGTTCACCTGTGAAGCCATTTGGTCCTGGACTTTTGTTTGTTAAAAGTATTGGTTAGTTATTCAGTTTTGTTACTAGCAGTTGTTTCATTCAAATTTTCCATTCCTAATTCAGTTTTGGAAGATTGCATGCTTCTAGGAACTTATCCATTTTTTTCTAGATTGTTTAATTTGGTGGTATATAATTTTTCATCATACTCTTTTATAATCCTTTGTATTTCTGTGGTTATTTTTCTTTCATTTTTTAAAAAATTTTTTAAAATGTTTATTTATTTTTGAGAGAGGGAGAGACAGAGTGCAAGCTGGGGAGGGGCAGAGAGAGACAGGGAGACACAGAATCCGAAGCAGGCTCCAGGCTCTGAGCTGTCTGCACAGAGCCCAACGTGGGGCTTGAACCCATGAACTGTGAGATCATAACCTGAGCTGAAGTCGGATGCTCAACCAACTGAGCCACCCAGGCGCCCCTTTCATTTCTGATTTTATTTATTTGAATCACCTCTCTCTTCCTTTTTTGATGAGTCTGGCTAAAGATTTATCCATTTTGTTGATCTTTTCAAAGGACCAGCTCCTGGTTTCATTGATCTTTTTCTATGCTTTTTAGTTTCTATTTTTATTTCTGCTCTACTCTTTATTACAGTAAGACCTTGGATCGCAAGTAACTTGTTTTGTGAGTGTTCCTCAAGACGAGCAAACATTTCTAAAAATCTTACTTGATAAACGAGCGATGTCTTGCAATATGAGTAGTATGTGATGCTCAATGTCACATGATCACAAGTGAGCTGGTGGTTCTTGAAATTCACTTTGATATACAAGTGCTTTGGGTTACAAGCATGTTTCCAGAATGAATTATGCTCGCAAACCAAGGTTTAATGTGTTTCCTCCCTTCTACTCGTTTTGGGTTTTGTTTGTTCTTCTTTTTCTAGCTCCTTTAGGTGTAAGTTTAGGTTGTTTAAGATTTTTCTTCTGAAGGCAGGCCGATATGGCTATAACTTCCCTCTTAGAACTGCTTTTGTTGCATCCCAAAGATTTTAGGTTGTTTTCATTTGTCTCCACGTATTTTTCGATTGCCTCTTTGACGTCTTGGTTGACCTCTTCATTGTTAGATAACATGTTGTTTAGCCTCCATGTGTTTGTGTTCTCTCCAGATTGATTTCTAGTTGTGGTTAGAGAGGATGCAGGATATGACTTTAGTCTTTTTAAATTTACTGAGACTTGTTTTGTGGCCTAACATGTGATGCCTTGGAGAATGTTCCAAGTGCACTTGGAAATAATGTATCCTGCTGGTTTTGAATGGAATGTTCTGTATATATGTCTTAGTTCCATCTGGCCTACTGTGTGGTTTAAAGCCAGTTTCTTTGTTGATTTTATGTCTGGATGATCTATCTGTTATGTAAGTAGGGTGTTAAGTTCCCCTATTATTATGGTATGACCGCCAGTTTCTTCCCTTATGTCTTTTAATATTTGCTTTATGTATTTAGGTGCCTTTATGTTGGTTGCATAAATATTTGTAATTGTTATATCTTCTTGTTAGATTGATCCCCGTATTATATGGTGTCCTTCTTTGTCTCTTGTTTATAGTCTTTGTTTTAAAGTCTGTTTTGTCTGATATAGTATTGCTACTCTGGCTTTTTTGTCCCCCTCCACTTCTATTTGCATGGTATATGTTTTTCCATCCCTTCACTTTCAATCTGTACGAGTCTTTAGGTCTGAAGTGAGTCTATTACAGGCAGCAGATAGATGAGTGTTGGTTTTTTTGTTTTTTTGTTTTTATTCATTCAGTTACTCTGTATCTTGATTTGGAGCACTTAGACCATTTAAAGTAATTGTTATAATTACATATTTATTGCTGTTTTAACTGTTTTCTTGTTATTTTTGTAGTTCTCTGTTGCTGTCTTCTCTTGCTCTCTTCCCTTGTGGTTTGATGGGTTTCTTTAGTGTTATGTTTGGATTCCTTTCTCTTTATTTTTTGTGTACCTATTATAGGTTTTTGATTTGTGTTAACTATTGGGCTTGTATATCACATTTATAACAGTCTCTGTTTAGTTGATGGTTGCTTGAATTTGAACACATTCCAGAAGCAGATATCTTTCTATTCTTATTTTTGAAAGATGTTTTTACTGGAGTGGAAATCTGGGTTGATAATTCTTTTCCTAGAATTTGGATTTGGTTCTTTGTTATAATTTCAATTTCTCTGTGGAACGTCCCTATGTCTACTTTCATTATGGCTATATTTTTCTTGCAGTCCTTGGGCCATCTTTGGGTTGGTTTCTCCTGTTTTTTTTTTCCATGACTTTGAGTCACATTATCATGTTTTTAAATGTCTAATAATTTGGGGTTACATCTCGAATATTGCGGGTGGCACATTGTAGGATTCTGTGATCTTCCTCTGAGGAGTATTGAGTTTTGTTCTGGCAGGCAGTTGAGTTACTCATTGATCACCTTTGACTTGTGTTAGCTTGGTTTTATGCCTTGTTAGGACAGATCTCTCTGGAAAGGCCAGAGTGTATCCTGAGGCGTTCTAACTTGATTAGGCCAGACCAGGAGGCTGCATTTCCTCTGTGGATCTTGTTGATGCTTGGCTTTAGGCTCTTTTAGGGCCAGTTTAGAGTAGATCTTACTCTAGGGCATTGTATTTACTCCTAACTATCCTAACACGAGGCCTTTCTGGTATCTCAGGATGCTTTGGGTATTAACGGGTATGGGTGTTAACGAGGTCTCTCCATTCTTAATGGTCACAAACTCAAATATCTCTCATTCCTGATTGGCATTTATTTTGTATCTCTTTTGCTCTTAACCCTGTAGCATCTGCTGTCTGTTAAACTTTGCATAACTTCACCCTGCCCCCGTGCAGTCCAACCCTTGGCCAAGGGCTCACAGGAAAACCCCACACAGACTTCTTCATGACCACCCCCCTCCCTGCCATAGCTCCATTCTTTCCACTGCTCTGTTGTTCAGATTCCAGATACTAAAGCAGCTCCAAGTTCTGATCGCTCCCTCCTCAGTTTGTCGAGACCACCGAACTCCGCTTGAGCTCCAGCTTCCTGCACCATTGTTGGGAAATTGTCGCCATGCAGACAGCCAGGATGATCCTGGGCCTCTTCCCCATGAGGTTTTCTTCTCTCGGGGACCTCATTCTTGTCTGCCAGTTGTCTAGTGCAGGAAAACAATTGCCCTAAACGTTTTCTGTAGTTCTGTAGTTGTTGACAGTGGGTGGGCTGGTCTTACTACCAGGTACTCTGCTATGGCCAGAAACAGAATTGCTCAAACACGTCTGTACTGAGCACATCATCAGCATGGCACCCTGGCTTCTGTTTGAATAAATGAACGAAATATGTGGGTTTCTTGTTGAACCAAAAAATAAGTGCAATGAGGTCCACATATGAAACCTGTAATATTGGGTTAATCCTTTATTAAATTTTTAAAAAAATTTTTATTTGTTTTTGAGAGAGAAAGAGAGAGAGCATGAGCAGGGGAGGGGCAGAGAGAGAGGGAGACACAGAATCTGAAGCGGGTTCCAAGCTCCAAGCTGTCAGCACAGAGCCCGACGTGGGCTTGAACTCACGAGCCGTGAGATCATGACCTGAGCTGAAGTTGGATGCCTAACTGACTGAGCCACCCAGTTGCCCCTGGATTAATCCTTTAATCCTTTTTACTTCTTCCCCCCCCCCCCTTTTTTTTTTAATGTTTCTTTTTGAGAGAGAGAGCGAGAACATGAGTGGGGAGGGGCAAAGAGGGAGGGAGACAGAGAATCCCGAGCAGGTTCCCCACTGTCAGTGCAGCGCCCAACGCGGGGCTCATACGCACAAGCCATGAGATCACATGACCTGAGCCGAAATCAAGAATGGGGCACTTAACTGAGCCACCCCGTGCCCCTCACCCTTTCCTTCTTTTGCTTGAAACGTTTTATTTTTTATTTTACTTTATTTTTTGTTTATTTATAGTTTTTAAATGATTTTCTGATACAGGATGAGTTGTTTGAAGTGCTAGGCATGAAGACATTCCTTCTTGTACCACAAGAAAAAGGCAGCTATGAAAAGCTGGAGTATTCTACCGATCTCTAATTAAGCCAGACAGATTAACTGATTGGGTGTGTCTGTTTGCTTTTATGGTTCCAATTAGTGTTTTGGAGGAGTGATGGCCTGCAACGCTTTTATAACATTTAAGGATTGGCCCAATAATCCAATATTAGGATCCTATGCAAGACAGTTAACTAGAAATAGTTAAATAAACTGATCCTTTAAGCATTTCTAAATACTACCTTTGTCATTTAACATTCCTTTTTCCACCAGCTTAGCCACTGTCTTCCAGATTTTTAGGCCGGTTGCCATAAAATAGTGCTCACTTAGTTCAAGGCCAGAGGAATGTTTTTGGGGGTAGTCACTGTTGGTCCTAAGCCTTCTCTAACCCCGGAGTTGAACATTTCATTTGGGACAGGTTTTTCATCGATTCCCACACAGTCTCATTTTCCACACTGCCCTCAGAAGAGGTCACCTGGAAATTTCGTTGCACCTGTTGGGGAAGAATTAATTTGTCCTCTTTCACCCCTTATTCCTTATGGAAGCATCAGGTCGTTTCAGCATCACCCCTTCTGGGGTGTCGATGACGTCTTTGTTCAGCTTCACCGTTTCGTCTGCACGCTCGCGGGTGCAGTTAAGCCAGTGTCGTGTGGAAAAGCCGTTCACGTGGAAAACCGGGGTGAAAATGCTTCACGTGATGCGTTTCATCCTTCTACTGGGTCTGGCCCTTTGAAGCCCAAGAGAGAATGTCGTAAGACGGTCTGGGTGAAGATGCCAGTTTAGATACGGTATTAAGCGACTTGCCTGGCGGCTTCAGGTTTGTAATCTCTCAGAGGAGAGTAGTGGAGCCGTTGCTTCTCAGGTGGGGCCTGTGAATTCGTTCTCACTGATACTGTGTCCTTCTCTGTCCAGCACCGGCTCTCTCTCCCTCTCTAGTGTCCCTGTGGGAGCCTCGGTGAAGACTTGGTCCCCCCCCCCCCCCCGAGACAGCCCCATCCGGGAAACCCTTCACCCAAAGGGACCCGCCGAGCCAGATGATGCCTGTCGGCCTGGGGCAGGCCCTGGCCCTGCTGCCGCGGCTGGCGGAGGCCGAGGACTCCCCGTTCTGCGGACCGGACGCTGCCCCTCGAGGGGAGCTCTCTAACCCCGAGACCGCCCGCCAGCTCTTCAGGCAGTTTCGTTACCAGGTGACGTCTGGGCCCCACGAGACCCTGCGGCAGCTTCGGAAGCTCTGCTTCCAGTGGCTGCAGCCAGACGTTCACACGAAGGAGCAGATCCTGGAGATCCTCATGCTGGAGCAGTTCCTGACCATCCTGCCCGGGGAGATCCAGACGTGGGTGCGGACCCAGTGTCCGGGCAGCGGCGAGGAGGCGGTGACCCTCGTGGAGAGCTTGAAGGGAGACCCCCAGAGACTGTGGCGGTGGGTAAGCAGAGGGGGTAATCCGCCAGCGAGGCACAGGGCTCCCTTGGGGTCTCACGAGGCGTCTTGTCTTTTTTTCTGACTCTCAGCATGTGTGGTTTTCCACACTAACGACCAGCTCTCCAACTTTCTTTTCTTTTCTTCTCTTTTCTTTTCTTTAATGTTTTATTTATTTTTGAGAGAGAGAGAGAGAGAGAGAGAGAGAGAGAGAGAGAGTGTGAGCAGGGGAGGGGCAGAGAGAAAGGGAGACACAGAGTCCGAAGCAGGTTCCAGGCTCTGATCTGTCAGCACAGAGCCCGACGCGGGGCTGGAACCCACGAGCTGTGAGATCATGGCCTGAGCCGAAGTCAGATGCTTAACCGACTGAGCCACCCAGGCACCCCTATTCTCCAACTTTCTGATACCAGCCCGGTGTCTTACAAGTCAGTTCAGACCCGACACTAACATTCTGGGGTTGGCAGACCCAGGGGGATAAGGGTCAGTCTGATGAGAATGCTCTTATTTTGGACACCAGTCACAGGTCACACAGGCCAACTGTCCTTAAGACCGACTGGCTGTACATTTGCTGGTTCCCACAACGCCCTCCCCGGGTTGGAGGGAGGAATGACTCATGGAACTCGTGAAAGCACGACTTACACTTGATGGTTTATGATAAGGAGCGTGATTCAGGAGCAGCAGCAGGAGGCCATGGGGATGGCGTGGGGCTTCCGTGGCCTCTCCCGGCATGCCGTGCGCCCGGTACTTCTGTGTGTTCACCAGCTTAGAGGCTCCCCAGACCCCATCATTTGGGGAGCTTGATGGAGGCTTTGTTACTTAGGCATGAGAGATTAGTCATTGGCCATTGGTGACTGAAAATCTCCGGCCCCTCTCCCTTCCTCAGAGGTTGAGGGTTGGGGCTGTCAGGTCAATCCTCTGATCACCCGGTGGGCACCTCTGATGACCAGCCTCCGTCCTGAAGCTCTCTGGGGGCCCACCGAGCGTCCCCTGCTTAGCCTCAACTCAGGCGTGATGGAAAGGGGCTCATCATGAATAACAGAATTGCTCTGTCACTCCCTTCCTTTAGGGCAATTTCAAGGGTTTTAGCAACTCTGTGCCAGGAACCTGGGACAGAGACGAAATCCATGTTTCTTATTATATCGCCCCAGTGTGTCCCCGTGTCTCCCCTAATTCTAAGGCTCCCTGGGACTCTGACCATTACAAACAGAGGCCAAAGCCTCTTGTCTCTGTCCATCTTTAGACTCAAGTGTCCGGGAAGTTGTACAAAGGATACCTGAGTTTTTCACTGGTGGAGGCTATCCAGTAGAAACACATTGTCGATGAACTTTCCCTTTATTTTTTCTTAATTTTTTTTAATGTTTATTTATTTTTGAGAGAGAGAGAGAGACAGAGTGCAAACAGGGGAGGAGCAGAGAAACAGGGAGACACAGAATCCGAAGCAGGCTCCGGGCTCCGAGGCATCAGCACAGAGCCCGATGCGGGGCTGAACTCACAGACTGCGAGATCATGACCTGAGCCGCAGTCGGACGCCTAACGGACTGAGCCACCCAGGCGCCCCTCCATGGCGTGCCTTGAAGACCTCCCACGCCTGATTCAGGCGTCGGCTTTCGGCCTCCCCTCAGGTCGTTTTTCTCACAGCTTCCTGCTGGTCTAGACGGAAAAGCTAGTGTGCCTCTTTCCCTGTTCCATGTCCCCGAGGACGGCCCTGTGGTCTGTTATGGAGCGTTAGCTGTGTTTCTTTCAGAACCCCTCATTCTGGATCCTTCAGTAACTAATTCTGTGTGGTCTCTAGATCAGCATCCAAGTTCTGGGACAAGAAATCTTATCGGAGAAGACGGACTCCGCAAGCTGCCGCGTGGGGGGAGCGGGGCGCCATCTTGAAATGGCGTCTCAGGAGCTGGGACCTCGGGCCTCCCCCTCCAGGCCTGGGGAGCCGCCGAGCCGTGCTGTGAAAGAGGAGTCTGACATGGAGCAAGAATTAGGTGAGGGGCGCTTCCTCGCGGTGGCATGTGGTGAGTTCTCGGGGAAATCTGGGGGCCGTGGTTAGTGGGCCTACGACCGAGTGGAAAATGATATGCTGCTCAGATCAGGGTATCTCTGGAAAGCCTGGAAACGGAGTGGACTTAACTGAATCCCTCTGAGGGGGAGCTCTGGTCCGTGAATCTCCTCTATGGCTGGGCCAGACCACGTGAATTTTGGTTCTGAGGAAGGAGGAGGAAACTGTGGATGAGACTGTTGGGAAGGTTGGAGCGAGCTGGAGCTGGTTGGCGAGGGAGGGACGGGCATCACTTCTGACGTGTACCGATTGCATCGGTGCCCTCTGGGGAGTGGTTTGCCACGACACCTAGAGCCTTCCAACTTTCTGTTCCTCGCTTCAGCGCTGGCCGCTGCCGCCCTGGACGAAAGGCTCGTCGGAGACCAGGACTTCACGGCCTCCGTGCTCCAAGCAGCACCTCAGGTGAGCCGGCTTCCTTGCTTGTCTTACCCCCGCCGCCGGGGCTCCAGCGGGAGTGTGGAAAGGGGACGTGCTGTCAGAAGTAGAGAGGACAGCTGGCGAGGGCAGCAACACGCACGTGGAATGAAGCCCGAGTCCCAGGATTTCTCTTGAGGCAGAAGGCTGGGTGATCGTCACCTTGATAACGGAATCTGGATCCATTCTTCCTGGAGGAAGTGGCTGTGAAGCTTCCCTCTTGTTTGTCCTGCTCCTGCTTTTGGGGTCGTGCGGAGAAAAGACTCTATTTCCTGGTCTCGGCCTCCCCCACGGGAGTCCGTTTGAGAGTTCGAATGGTTACGGGTCATGTGGGCCAGGCGACCTCCCCCAGCTTTAGGGAGGTGTAGTGGACAAACAGTAAACCGCACATATTTCAAGCATACGGTTTGGTAAGTTTCTTGACACGTATACACACGTGTGAAACCATGTTCACAATCAGGCTGATAAACATACCTGTTACGCCCAAGGTTTCCTTTTGCCCCTTTGTGACCCCTCCCGCCTGCCCCCCACCGCCCCCAGTGCTGAGATCCCAAGGCTACCACCGAGCTGCTTTCTGTCACCATACATTAGCTTGCATTTTCTAGAATTGGGTGTGAAATGGAGTCATGTCATCTGTACTCTTAACTTTGTTCTTCTGCATGTAATATTTTTCTTGCTCCTTTTGATATTTTCTCAGTGGTTTTCAACGGTTTGACTACCACGGATGGCCTAGGACTCATTTTCTTCGTGTGGGGTTCTTGGATCTGTGGGTTTATAGTTTTCATCAAATTTGGAAAATCTTGACCAGTATCTCTTCCACCATCTTCTGTCTCCCTTCCTTCTCCGCTTCTTTGTGGATTTTGAGAATAACCCCCACATGGACTCTGTGTGAGGATAACGTGTGTACGTTCATTACAGCTCTCCAGGTTGTCCCAGAGCTTTACTGATGCTTTCTGTCTCTATAAAAAAAAAAAAAAAAAAATCTCTGTTTCATTTTGGATACTCCCTGTTCATGTGTCTTCAAGTTCACTAATCTCTTCTGCTTTGTCTGATCCTCTGTTAGTCCCATCCAGTGTATTTTTCATCTCAAATGTCT
This sequence comes from Panthera uncia, assembly GCF_023721935.1. Taxonomy (NCBI): domain Eukaryota; kingdom Metazoa; phylum Chordata; class Mammalia; order Carnivora; family Felidae; genus Panthera; species Panthera uncia. The sequence goes on from NC_064814.1 coordinate 52,918,918, forward strand.
TTTTCATCTCTAGAAGTTTGAATTGGGGCTTCATTATGTTTTTCACGTCTGTACTTAACATGTTCTGTTGTTCCTACATTTTCTTGACTGTACGGAATATGGCTATAATGTCTGTTTAAAAAATTTTTTTAACGTTTTATTTATTTTTGAGAGAGACAGAGACAGAGTGTGAGTAGGGGAGGGGCAGAGAGAGAGGGAGTCACAGAATCTGAAGCAGGCTCCAGGCCGTCAGCACAGAGCCCGACGCGGGGCTCGAACCCACGAACTGTGAGATCATGACCTGAGCCAAAGTCAGAGGCTCAACCGACTGAGCCACCCAGGTGCCCCTATAATGTCTATTTTAATGTCCTTGTCTGCTAATCTATCACCTGTGTCATTTCTGAGTTAGTTTTGATGGATTGATTGATCTCATTGTGAGGTGTTTTCCTGCTACTTACCACGCCCAGCAACCTTTGATAGGATGTCAGACGTGAATTTTACTTTGTTGGATGCCGAGTATTTTGGCATTCCTATAAAAGTTCTTTTTTTTTTTTTTAATGTTTGTTTATTTTATTTTTACTAAAAAATTTTTTAATGTTTATTTTTGAGAGAGACAGACAGAGTGTGAGCAGGGAAGGGGCAGAGCGAAAGGGAGACACAGAATCTGAAGCAGGCTCCAGGCTGTAAGCTGTCAACACAGAGCCTGATGCAGGGCTCAAACCCACAAACTGTGAGATCATGACCTGGGTCAAAGTTGGACCCTCAACCAACTGAACCATCCAGGCACCCCTTTTTATTTTTTAAAATATTTACTGATTGATTTTTGAGAGCAAGAGAGAGCAAGCATGTGCCCGAGTGAGGGAGGGGCAGAGAGAGGGGGAGAGAGAGTCCCAAGCAGGCTCCACGCAATCAGCACAGATCCAGACTTGGGCCTCGAACTCATGAACTGTAAGATCATGACCTGAGCCAAATCAAGAGTTGGACACTTAACTGACTGAGTCACCCAGGCGCCCCGTTTATTTATTTTGGAAGAGAGAGAGTGCATGAGCAGAGAAGAGGGGCAGAGGGAGACAGAATCCCAAACAGGCTCTGTACCATCAGCGTGGAGCTTGACTCGGGGCTCGAACCCACGAACCGTGAGATCATGACCTGAGCCGAGTCAAGAGTTGGATGCTTAACCAACTGAAGCACCCAGGTGCCCGCCCCCCTGTAAATGTTCTAGAGCTTTGCTCTGGGATGTGATCAGTCACTGCTTGGACGTAGTTTTATGGCACCAGAGAAGTCTTTAGTCTGGGCTCATTTCTCCCACCACTGAGGCAAGACCCTTCTGTGTATCGTACCTGATGCTGCTTGATGTATGAGGTTTTCCACTCTGGCTGGAAGGAAGTACCTACCGCCAGCTCTGTTTGCTCCGCTTCTCCTGGAGGCTCCTTCCCAGACCCGAGGGGGACCCCCTGGAGATCTCCGGAGCCTTCTCTCCGTTCAGCTCCCCACTCTGGTCTGCTGCCCTGCTGACTCTGGCTGCCTTCGCCTTCCCAGACTCTGAGCAACTTCCGCCAACTCTAGGGGGAGGGGGCCGCCTGACTCAGCCTGGCCCCCCTGCCTGTGCTTCCGGGCTGTTGTCTCCAGGTGGTGCGTTCGGCCTGTTGTCTCCAGGTGGTGCGTTCGGCCAGTGCAGGGCTCACCTGATTCGTCTCCTCTCTCTCAGGGAGCTCTGCTCTGCTCCGCCTGCCAGGTGGTGTCCCCAAACCGTTGTTTCCTATATTTTGTCTCCTTTTCCAGTTGTTTCAGGAGGGAAAGTAAATCTGGTCTCTGTTAACTCTGTCCGAAACAACTTGGGGAACAGGTTTATTTTGAGTATGTAGTTAACAACTCTGAAAAGTTGCATTTGATAAAAATAAAGTTTTTCTGGGGGCAGCTTGGTGGCTCAGTCGGTTAAGTGTCTGACTTCGGCTCAGGTCATGATCTCTCGGTTTCACGGGTGCTGTGCCTGGAGCCCTCTGTGCTGACAGCTCGGAGCCTGGAGCCTGCTTTGGATTCTGTCCCCATCTCTAACCGCCCCTCCCCTAATCACACTGTCTGTCTCTCTCTCTCTCTCTCAAATTTTAAATAAAGATTTAAAAAAATTAAAACACTACAAAATTATTTAAAAAATAAAGTTTTTCTGGAACCCATACTCCTTGATCGAAGCGTTGTTTCAAACCTTCAGGGAACTCTGCGGTTCTCTAGAGAAGGTAAGGGCAGGGAAGCCAGTAGGTGGTGGTGATGTGCTGCCCAAGCCCGGTGGGAGCTTCAGATTTCCAGGCTCAGGGATGTAGAAACCAGAATACGAACTTCACAGTTCACCCTGGGAGAGGGATGGGAGAGGGCAGGAGAGGGACAGACCTTTTTAGTGACTCAGGAGTACCTGTCTTCCCACTTTCAAGGTACCTAGAAACCAAATTGTTAGGAGGTTTTGTAGTGCAAAAGATTTGGGTATTCTGTGAAATATTTCAAGCAGACGTGAGGATTACTGTTGCTTCTGTAGTAAGTACAGAGTGTTCCTATGAGAGGTCTGGACAATTTATGAACATCTTTTAGCTGGTAGAATTAAGCATTAACGAAACATTACGTAGCAACATTGACCGTGACTTGTTCTGGATAGCTCGAATCAAATGGCTAAAAAACATGTTCACTGGCATGAGCCATGCCTGTGTCTGTGTGCATTTCCCTGTATTTAGCAGATAACTGATCAACAGCCCCTCGATCCAGACAAACAAAAGTCATTCTTAACCGGTTCCAGCATCCCTGCTCCCAACCATAACAAGGGCCATGTGCACTTCCAGAAGGGGCTTGATATTTAGTGGATGCTTTGTTACGTGCAGGGGATCTTGCAATAGATGTAATCACTCCCTCGAATCTCCTTTATAGGTTAGGAGCCTCGTGAATAATGCCAGAATAATGAGGTAGCATCCCCACGCAGTTTCATCGTTAGAAACCAGGAGTGAGTTAGAGCCTCACGCAGACTCGGGGATGCTTTTACTCACATTCCTGCGTCTTCAGATTTCGGGAGAGGAACACAGTGCAGGGGGACCTGTGTCCGGGTCAGCTGTGGCAGCGTCTCACAAACCCACAAGGTGGCGCCGTCTCCACACAAAATCAAGGGTAGTTTTGCATCAGATTCCATCGTTCTGTCCTTCCAGAGCAGTGACTGCTGTGCCCTTCCCTCCGCCAGCGCCCAAGCAAGGGTCTGTGTCTCCTGAACGTGAAGCCTGAGGGGTCCCCTATTCAGCAGTGTTTGCTCAAACCTGTTCTTCTCCGGAGGTTGTGAAGGTAGCTTCATTCACAGATTAAGACAATAAACTCAGTTCTACGAGCTCCTTTCAAAACTGAACATTTTATTTTATCTTTTAAAGGTTATTTATTTATTTTGAGAGAGAGCGCACGGGGGACGGGCATAGAGAGAGGGAGAGAAAGAGAACCCCAAGCAGGCTCCGCTCTGTCAGCATGGAGTCCGATGTGGGGCTCGATCTCACGAACCGTGAGATCCTGACCGAGCCGAAATCAGGAGTTGGACGCTCAACTGACTGAGCCACCCAGGCGCCCCCAAAGTAGAAAATTTTAAATTAAAATTAAAATAAAAAATGTGGTTATAGTTAATGCTTAAGTATATCGTGAAATACATTTAAGTCACTTTTTGCATTTTTATCCTAAAAAAAAAATCCAACCCCGTGTTTTCTTTTTAAAATTTTTGCTTAGTATCTGCTAATTGCAGACTTTTGGGTAAATCATGCTTTTTCAGACCTTTCTGCTTCCCTTTGATATGCTGTTAGGCAGACTTGACCTAGGACTGAGAATGGCTTCCCTGAGCATGCCTCGTGCCCTGAGAACATCTCATTTTCTTATTCGCCCTCCTCATGTTTGCTCCCTGTAGCCTGGCTATTCATAATAGTGGGTGGTTATCAACTTCGGGGTTCCTGAAAGAGTGCAGAATCCCTTCATTTTCTCTGCAAACCCTGGTGAGCGTGGGAGACCGGGTGTCCCGTAGGCTGCACATAAAATAACACTACTACAGGCGTGATTTCCGAGGAGTTATTTGCCGAGGGCTTTATTTCCCCCAGACAGCATGCACCGAGAGCCTGCTCTGTCCTGGGCATCGTCTCGGGGCCTGACAAAGTACACACTGGGGCTCACATGCTAACGGGGCAGCTCTTAGCCAAACACCTGTGTGCGTGCCGGTGAATGCCAGGACTGAAAACTAGAGCGTGCTGTGAAGACAGGCGATGCCTGCGTTATTTCTGTCAATCAGGGTGTGAGTGTTATCCCACCACCAAGTGAGAACGGGGGCTCAGAAAGGTGGTGTCTCTTGCTGAGGGTCACACAGGTAGAAGTGGCAGGGCCGGGACTCAAAAACCCGGCCCGGTTGAGTCACACAGGTAGAGTTTACAGCCGGGACTGTGCTGTTGATCACTCCGGCGTCCAGACTGGGTCTCCAGCGCTCCACTCCTCGGCGGGGAGATGGGGATTTGAATCCACAGACGTGGACTCCAGCTGGGCAGCGTTCCCAGGTTTGAGGCTCTAGCCTCCAGTTTCACAGGAGAAGAAGGGCATGTTTTGGGGGATAATTGAGGCACACCTTGCTCCAGAGAACCCATCGATTTTCCACTGAGTGGGAGGAAAACCGGTCTAACGTTAGGCTGTAAACTCAGAACTGTCGGGGAGGCTCCACGTGTGCACGGAGCCAGCCCTCTGTCTCTGGTCTGAATCCACTGATCTGTTTCAGAGAGACTAGGATGCATCCGACTTCCTTGTGGGCGCTTCCCACCTTTTTGCTGACTCGCGTGTGGTTTTCTAACAAATTCCCTTTTAATTCCTTTTCCCTCTTGAATTTCCAGAGTTTAAAAAAAAATTTTTAATGTTTATTTTTGAGAGAGAAAGAGAGAGGGACAGAGTGAGAACAGGGATGGGGCAGAGAGAAAGAGACACAGAATCCGAGGCAGGCTCCAGGCCCCGAGCTGTCAGCACAGAGCCCGACGCAGGGCTTGAACCCACGAAACGCGAGATCGTGACCTGAGCCAAACTCAGATGCTTAACCGACTGAGCCCCCAAGGTGCCCCATGAATTTCCAGATTTTAATGAAATATTGGGAGTATCAGATTCCGACTGTTCAAAGACCTCTATTATAAGCATTGGGTTAAAAAAATAAGGGGTGCTTGAGGGCTCAGTGGGTGAAGCGTCCAACTTTTTTTTTTTTTAATCTTTATTTTTGACAGAGAGAGAGAGTGAACAGCAGAGGGACAAAGAGAGGGAGACAGAGGATCCAAAGTGGCCTCCACACTGACAGCAGAGAGCCCGATGCGGGGCTCGAACTCACGAACTGTAAGACCATGACCTGAGCTGAAGTCAGTTTCTTAACTGACTCAGCCACCCAGGCTCCCCCAGCATCCAACTCGTGATCTCAGCTCAGGTCGTGATCTCACAATTGGCGAGATCAAGCCCCTCATCGGGCTCCACGCTGACAGTGTAGAGTCTGTTTGGGATTCTCTCTCTCCCTCTCCCTCTGCTTCTCCTGTGTGTTCTCTCTCTCTCTCTCTCTCTCAAAATAAATATTTAAAAAAAGAAAGAAAGAAAAAAGGACAGGGTAGAAGAAGCTTTTGCCTTCTCTCTGTGTTCTTGACTCTTAAGTATGTGCAACTAAAAAGCCAGCACTTAAAATCTAGATGTATTCTAACCAGGGCAAGAAATACTGACGTGGAGACTGTCGTTTTCCCCTTGGCCTCTTCCCTTGAACTACCTCCTGTGATTCCTTAGATCATCTGATGGCCAGGCGGCGAGGGCATAGGCCTGTTTTCCTCCACTTTCCTACAGGGGAGGGAAGGCTGGGTTCAGAAACCTGCGTTGGAGTCATGTCATCGCATGTTTTCTAGGAGACGTGGAGGCACCTGGAGTCCATCCAGAAGGAGCAGTACTGGGATCTCATGCTGGAGACCTACGGGAAGATGGTCTCCGGAGGTGAGGGTGTGGGCCAGTCCGGTGGGAGCAGACGTTAAACATTTTCTGTGTCCGTTAGAGAGAGCTGCTTCCATGGAACTTCTTCGGGGGAAGGGGGCACCGGGGACGTGGCTGGGAACTGGGGATAGCAGGGTCTGTGTGCCCGGAACTGTCACGGCTGCATTATGCGTGGTTACTCCTTAAATGTATGAGGTCGGGGATGGTGTTCCTGTGTGAAGGATGACGAGAGTGAGCGTCAGCTCCTGTCACGTTCCTCGTAAGTGCTGAGTTAACGATGGAACTCGGTGTGTCTGAGTCCCTGCTCTGTGCCACTAAGCCCCACCGTGCCAAGAAGCAGTGGCTCGCCCAAACGCGAGCCTTGGTGTGCAGGCAGGCCCTTCCGGTCACCTTGTGACCCTCACCATACATCCTGGTCATGTCATGAGTACTGGTGTCTGAGAAGCTCCCAGTAGCCTTCTAAGAGAAGGTTTTTTAAGTGGTCCCCAGATCCTTCCTATTTCCTCTTCACACTCAGGTTGTGCCTTTGGCAGACCCAGACTGGTCCCTAGTTCTCCCCATTCACCTGGGCATCATGTCGTCCCTCTGTGTACCAGGCATTTCCAGTTCCAAGCCTGATCCGACTGGTTCAACGGAGTATGGGGAAGAGCCTGCCGGGCGGCACCCTCACCTTAGTGAGAAGATCCCCAGGCCCACCTGCCTAGGTGAGTGGTCGTTCACTGGGGCCGAGCCCCTCCTGACCTCCTGTCATTAAACTGGGCTGGGTACAAGGACCTGAGGTCTGTGACATTGTCTGTAACTAGCCACGATCTGGTCAGTCCAGTGTGAGTCCCGAGGTTGGGTCTCCTCGTCTCTGGTGCAGGGGCTGCTGGAACATACATACATAATCGTGGAACAGAGACCACACATCGGACCCGCTGCCTTCGGGCTTGTCTGCCGTGACTGCTTGCTTCCTCAGAGCAAGTTAAGGTTAGTACAGACTGATACCAACACAGACAGTAGAATTCCTTTCTAGAAAGGTTATGGAACAGCAGTAGGCAATCACTCTTCCTGACTCTTTTGGTTTTCGTAATTGTTGCACTGAAGTGAAGACTGAATAAGACAAACTGACAGAAAAACACATTTAACTAATCTCTAGGCACCTGACTTCTCCAAAACAGCAGCAACAACAAACACTTCCTGTGAATCATGTATTCTAAGACAGGAGGCGGGGAAATATGTGAACTTCTTCTGTGGTCATGCAGCCATCACCCTTTGTTTCCTGCACTCTGTTTAAAGCGTTGCGGATGTAACGCCTCGCGTCCGCACGTACCCGCACCCCCGGCCCCCCCCCCAACATACACTTCGCCATGTACAGAAGATCCCAGAACTGTGGAGGAAGAAAAGGACCAGGGATGAGAAGTGTATGGAAAGTGATCCTTTCCAGTGGGATCCAACTATTTCCCTTTGCTAACTAACACACTAAGAGACAGCAAGCTTCATGTGAAATGTACGATTTTAATTTTAACCAATATGTTTATCCTAATACTGTTCTCACAAGGATCCCTTTGGAGCAGGGTTTCTCAAACTGCATTTCCTGACCAATCAGTGTAGTGTGAAATCATGTTGTGGGTTGTATCCAGCATTTAAAAAAAAATGCAGTGATAAGATTGAATGGAGAATATCAGAAAATATCAGGGTGGGTAATATTTTAGGAAATTTTTGCTCTAAGTATGTGTGTATGTTCCATATTTCAATATAAACATACTTCTTTTTTTAAATTTAAAAATCCTTGTTAATGTTTGTTTATTTTTGAGAGGGAGAGAGAGAGAGAGAGACAGAGCACAAGTTGGGGAGGGGCAGAGAGAGAGGGAGACACAGACTCAGAAACAGGCTCCAGGCTCCGAGCTGTCAGTACAGAGCCTGGTGTGGGGCTCGAACCCACAAACTGTGACTCATGACCTGATCCGAAGTTGGATGCTTAACTGGCTGAGCCACCCAGGCGCCCCAATATAAACATATTTCTTTTTTTTTAATTTTTTGAAATGTTTTATTATTTATTTTTGAGACAGAGAGAGATAGAGCATGAACGGGGGAGGGTCAGAGAGAGGGAGACACAGAATTGAAACAGGCTTCAGGCTCTGAGCTGTCAGCACAGAGCCCGATGCGGGGCTCGAACTCACAGACCGCGAGATCATGACCTGAGCCGAAGTCGGCCGCTTAACCGACTGAGCCACCCAGGCGCCCCTTAATAGATATTTTTTAGAGCACTTTCAGATTCACAGCAAAGTTGAGTGGAAGGTACAAGGGATTTCCCATATGCGTCCTTGTAGTGGGATTTTATTTGTGATACATGGTTCACCTATCTCCACTCATTCTTTTTTTTTTTTTTTTTTTTCCTCCTTCATTCCGCCTGGTGACATGGTTGCATTAGCTCTTACCTTGAATGAGACTATGGGGAGTCTACACAGCCAGCTGGCCCTCATAGGGCTAAGACTTGGCAATGTCTGCTCTTGACAGAGAGGAAATGTGGGGAGAGAGACCAGGGAAGTGGCCATGAGCAGAGCAGACTGAAAGGGCATGCTGGGAGCAGGGGGAACCCCGTGGAAAGTCGATGCAGGAGCCCAGCTGTGCAGGGGTGAGCCCTGGTCTAGTGTGGAAACAATTAACAGGATCAGAAAGGACTCAAAGACCCAAAAGCAGCCGGTTTGCCAGATCTGGGCTCACACCAAGGGGCAGAAGTCTCAGGAGAGAGCATGCATGCTGTGTGTTTGACCATACGGAAGAATAGCGCGTGGTTAAAGTAGGCCAGCAGGGAATACACCTCAAAAAGCCACGTCCTCATCTCTGATCAAAACCCCAAGGGGTTTAAAAAAAAAAATTGGGAAAAGGATTCTTAAGTAGTTATCTGTAAGAATACTGCAAAGTTACTAAAGAGTCTTGAAAGAAGAATTGTTCATTGACATTAGATCTGTGAACATTACGAGTCTGTTGTTTTAGTCTGGCTGGCCCAGTTGGTCAAGCACGCAACCTGATCTCAGGGTCATGAGTTCGAGCCCCGTGTGGGGCATGGAGCCTATTTAAAAAAAAAAAGTCTGTCATTTTAGAAAGGTAAAATGAATAAAATGATGGGATATGGATATAGAAGTAGACACACAGGCCAGCAGAACAGAAAAGGGAGCCTTGGAAGAGAGGCTCATCTGGGCAAGAATTTTTTTTTTTTAATTTTTTTTTAATGTTTATTTTTGACAGAGACAGAGCACGAGTGGGGGAGGGGCAGAGAGAGAGGGAGACACAGAATCCAAAGCAGGCTCCAGGCTCCGAGCTGTCAGCACAGAGCCCGACACGGGGCTCGAACTCACAGACCGCGAGATCATGACCTGAGCCGAAGTCGGACACTCAACCGACTGAGCCACCCAGCCGCCCCTGGGCAAGAATTTGATGTGAGACAGAGGAAGAGGCCACGCGGGTCTGTGGATGAGGTGTTCTTCCGTGAACAGCATTCTTTGGGAAGAGGCATTGGTTTAAATGTGATGAAGGTCATACACCAAAATAAGTTGGAAATAGATGAAAAAGATAAAATAGGAACATAATAATACGGAAGGAAACGGGTGACTGTTTGACTCACTGTCTGGGCGGGGAAGGTTTTATCAGTATAAAAGCCACGGAGGAAAACCATTAGGGAAAAGATGAATAGACTTGAGTACACTGGGGCCCCTGGGTGGCTCAGTCAGTTGAGTGTCCGACTTCACCTCGGGTCATGATCTCACGGTTCATGGGTTCAAGCCCGCGTCGGGCTCTGTGCTGTGACAGCTCGGAGCCCGGAGCCTGCTTCAGATTCTGTGCCTCCCTCTCTCTCTGCCCCGGTTGTACTTGTGCTCTCTCTCAAAAATAAATAAATGTTAGAAAAAAAAAAATAGACTTGAGTATACTTAAAATTAAGAAAACCCCCACAACTTACACATATACATAAATGGCCACAAACAAAATTCAGGTATTGGTGAAAAACATTGTTCATGAAAATGACAGATAAATGATTATCTTTCTTTCCTTTCTCTTTTTCTTTCTCTCTTTTTTTCTTTCTTTCTTTCTTTCTTTCTTTCTTTCTTTCTTTCTTTCTGTATATTTTTGAGAGAGAGAGAGCGCAAGTAGGGGAGGGGCAGAGAGAGAGGGGCAGAGAGAGTCAGGGGACAGAGGATCTGAGTCGGGCTCCATGCTGACAGTAGAGAGTCCTATGCGGGGCTCCAGCTCACAAACTGCGAGATTGTGATCCGAGCTGAAGTCAGACGCTCAATAGACTGAGCCACCCAGGCACCCCTCAATGATTATTTTTCTTAACATGGTGAGAGTTAATGCAGGATAATAAGAAAAAAAAAAAAATGACTTTCTCAATGAAAGAATGGGCAGCAGTCTTTACGAAATGTAGGTCTTAAATGTGAAAAAATTCATCCTTTAATAACAAAGGTGTTAAAATTTATAACAGTGAGAAACTATGTTTTCACTGGTTTCAAAGGCCAATATTTAAAAAAAAAAAATTTTTTTTTTAAACATTTATTTCTGAGAGACGGACAGACAGTGAGCAGGGGAAGGGCAGAGAGAGAGGGAGACAGAATCTGAAGCAGGCTTCAGGCTCCAAGCTGTCAGCACAGAGCCTGACACGGGGCTCGAACCCATGAACCATGGGATCATGACCTGCGCCAAAGTCAGATGCTTAACCAACTGAGCCACCCAGGCACCCCTCAGAGAAGGCCAATATTTTAGAAATATTCAGTACTTAAGGCCCGAACACTGTCCTTTGCTTAGCCCGGCTGGTCATACTGGGGGGTGGCACGGTCCTGGAGATCAATTCGCCAGCCAGTGTCAGGAGCCTCAGTATCAATGTTCGCGCCTGGTGACATGGTAATAACCCTGCAGGGAACCCAAAATGGTCAGAAATGTGGGCAAAGATGTATGAAGAAAAAGCACAGCGTTATTTATAGTAGCAAACCCACAACAAATAGCTTTGGTGTCCAGAGTAGGAAAATCCTTCAGTAAATCATGTGTTTGCTATTATGTGTTCATGGTGACGTCTCTACAGTAGATCATTATTCAGCTTTCAAATGATATTCATAACGGCTCCTTTAAAGACAAGAGAAAGTACCTTTGTCATTTGAGAGGGGTGTGTCCTAAGACTTTGTGAATTAAGTCAGATCTAACTCTTTAGCAGATTCCTGGGGCTCTAGCAGATAATTTGAAGGCACTGATGCAGGAAAGAGAAAGGTGAATAGCTTCCTTAGGTCTTCAGAAATAACGTATAAAAGTTGGAAAACATATTCTACCACCAGAATAAAAATCTTTACTATACGTATCATTTAGTGGTAGCAACCAAAAACTTAAGGTATGAGCAAAAGAAAAATTTTTTAAATTTTTTTTTAATGTTTATTTTTGAGAGAGACAGAGACAGAGTGTGAGCAGGGGCGGGGCAGAGAGAAAGGGAGACAGAATCCGGAACAGGCTCCAGGCTCCAAGCTGTCAGCACAGAGCCCGACACGGGGCTCGAACTCACAAACCGTGAGTCCTCCCCACCCCACCCCCCAAAAAAGCACACATACATACATACATACATACATACAGGTAAAGATTAAACAAAGACCAGAAGGAAATACATAATCATGGTTGCTACCTCTGGATGGTGTGATTGAGGTCGATTTGCTTTTCTTCTTTATGTTTTTCTCTCCAAATTGCTTTTAGTGCTTTAGATGTAATCAGATAAAAACAAATCGTTTTGCAAAGTAACGCCCTTACATAATACACTTGTTTTTCCTGGGCCTTAAGAAATGCACGCTGCTCGTTTATGGGGGGCAGCGGCGGTCAGCAGAGCCCTCTGTGCGCTCCGTCTGCCCTGTGACGTTCTCGGCTCTGGAGCTGGACACTGAGCCCGGACCCCAGCACGAGGGCAGTGAGTGTCCGGTCGCCCAGGCCGGATGGTGTCTTCCTTCCTCACTCACTGACGCCTTCTTGATAGAGAAGAGATAGAGAATTCATGTTTTCCGAGGACCTTTTTCTTGACGTAGGGGTTAGAAAACAGGGCACAGCATTGATGGAACGATTTCAAATCTTCTTTCTTCTTCCAGGAGACAGGCAAGAGAATGACAAAGAGAACCTGAATTTGGAAAATTGCAGGGGCCAGGAGCCTTCCGACGTCTCCTGCCACGCCTCAGGGGAGGCGCCTTCCCAGGGCTCCTTGAGCGGCCTCTTCGGTGAGGATGCACCGAGATGCTTTGGAGAAGTGGACAGTCGCCCCGAGGCCCCGGGAGACCTGCAGGGTGAGGGGCTGGTGGGCCAGCTCTCTCCTCAAGAGAGGAATTCTGGGAAACAGCACGTGGCCAGTCCTCATCCAGAAGAACTGTCCCTGCTGTGGCTGGAGGAGAAGAGAGACGCCTCCCCGAAGGGGCAGCCGAGGGCCCCCATGGCCCAAAAACTCCCCACCTGCAGGGAGTGTGGGAAAAGCTTTTACAGGAATTCTCAGCTTGTTTTTCACCAGAGAACTCACACTGGAGAGACGTACTTCCAGTGCCCCACCTGCAAAAAAGCCTTTCTGCGGAGTTCAGACTTTGTGAAGCACCAGAGAATCCACACGGGGGAGAAGCCCTGTAAATGTGGCCACTGTGGCAAAGGCTTCAGCGACTTCTCGGGACTGCGTCACCACGAGAAGATCCACACGGGAGAGAAGCCCTACAAATGTCCCATCTGCGAGAAGAGTTTTATTCAGAGGTCAAACTTTAACAGGCATCAGAGAGTGCACACAGGAGAGAAACCGTACAAGTGTCCCCGCTGCGGGAAAAGTTTCAGCTGGAGCTCGAGCCTTGATAAACATCAAAGATCCCACTTAGGAAAGAAGCCCTTTCAGTAGCCAAGCTCCCTGAGCCCATTTCTGTCTCTGGGCCATTTAAAAATACTTCCTTCCATCTGGAGACATCGCATCTCTTAAAGGCCAGCCCTGTTCTCTCTGTTATTTTATGGATTCGAGAGGAGAGTCACCAGGGCACGGCTTTGGACTTGGAGGACACGTTGGCCTCTGGGTTGGGTTTCGTGTGGGTTTCATTTCTTGCCTCTGCGTCGGGAGAAAGAGTGGTCAGCTCGTCTCTTGCGGTGGATCCCTCGGGGAGAAAGGTTCAGTTGGAGGTCCTGTTCTACAAGTGCCGTCTGGGGAGAGCTCAACTGGATTGGCTGCATGGCAGCTCATGGCGGCTCAGGGGAAGGGCCTGGGATCAGCGGTTTAGGAGGGGGGTTCGGGAGCAGGCCTTCTGTCACAGGAAGGGCAGCAGAGAGGGCCAGTGAGCTCACGTGTGTTCCTTGCCACACGGGTGCAAAATTAACCTCAAGTGTCTCTCGTTCTAAATAAACTTCTTAGAGTTACCCCGTATCTTTCTTTGTGTCTGAAGTGTTGCCTGTGTTCTAAGCGTAACTCAAGGTGCATTTTCTCATGGAACAACCCTGAACGGTAGTTGAGCACCTGACCATCCCGTACAGACTGACCAGCGGAAGAGCGACAGGAAATCACTAACCTGGTGCCCCAGTGTGAGAGCTGGGTTAGCGCTGGGCATTCTTTGTCTCTTCTGAGCTCATCTCCCGCTTGCTCACCTGCCTCAACCTGCCCCTCTTTCTCCTGGCTATCAATTTTACTTTTCCAGAGTGTTCTGTGCTTTAAAATTACCTTTATTACCCCATTTTGTCAGTAGATATTAGGAAGAAGTCATTAGTAGTTAGTGATGTAATGTCCATTCTGTCTAGGGGTGTGACACATACATCTAACCTGCCCACTTGTGTCCCCTCTTCGAAGTCACACGCCCCCCCCCCCCAGTGTCCTGCTCTCATCGTGTGGGAGTTTCACCTTCCTTCCTTCTTCGTCCTCCTCTTGCCTGCTCCAAGTTTACTGCTGCTGGTGAGGACCAGGGAGGAGGGCAGTGATCTGTAGGCACGAACCGGCAGATTGAAACTCAAGTTGGATTTCTTGGATTCCAGAGGGATTTTTAACCCCCCTGTAGCATGAAGGTGAGGGGGAAGGCCCCTCATTAGGAAGTGCAGGAACCACAGGGCAGAAAGCAGGAAAATCATGGAGGAACCAGCGTTCGATTTTGTATTCGGTACAGCAGAGATTTGTAGGGTGGTGGGATTTTATGTTTCAGGTTTTTTTTTTAATGTTTATTTTTGAGAGAGATTAACCAGCCCTCCAGGGGAACTCGGATTGCAGCTCAAGTTTAAGGGCCCCTGTTGTAAATCCTAATTCATCAAGGATATGGGGGGGGGGGCGGTAATGATTCCAGAAGGAATACTGGGCCCTCCTGGACTCTTCTTAGCAAACAGACCTTCCTATAAGAGCTCTTTAAAACAGTGGAGCTCTTTGGGATTCCAGCGAACATGTATTAGAGAAAAATCTAGAAAACTTTTAGGCTAAAAAGCTGCAGGCACAGGGTTTCTCCATGGGTCCCTCTGAAATCTGAAGGATGATAGAGATACTGGGAAACAACCTCATTCACGGTTGTGTTCTCAGCACACGGTAAGTGTTTAACTTACTGAATGCATGTGTGAGTTAATAAGGGATACATGTCCTATGTATACTTCCTCTGTCCTTTAGATCACTGATCGGCAAAATGTGGCCCAGCATCTGTTTTTGTAAATACAGTTTTATTGGAGCCCAGCCACACCCATTTATTTATGTTCTGGGTTGAGTCATCGCAGCAGAGAAAAATGCCCTGCAAAGCATAGACCATTTACCGAGTGGCCCTTTCCAGAAAAAATTTGGCAATCCCTGATCCAGAGTAACTGGTCACAATGCAGCCTCTGACCCCGGGGCGATGCTGACAGCCACTGGTCTATGGAGTAGCTGGGAGCGGAGCACTGGGTACCGTGCCGTGTAACTACATCAGGGCTCAGGTGTTTGTGGTTCGTTTCTCTTGGTCTCTCCAGGATCATTTATGACTCTGCCTGCTCACAAAGCTGAGACCAGACACAGTCGAAGAATAAATCACTTTATTAGGAACGGTGCAGTGTTGTGAAATGCTTCCCCCGCTCGTTCCTGGAGCCGAATTCGTCCAGCTGTCGCCGCAATTGTAGGCACATCTCTCCGGGTTCCCTACAAGAATTCTACAGAATTGTGAGTACATGTGATTTTTTTTTTTTTTAATGTTTGTTTATCTTTGAGAGAGAGAGAGAGAGAGAGAGACAGGATGAGCAGGGGAGGAGCAGAGAGAGGGAGACACAGACTCCGAAGCAGGCTCCGGGCTTTGAACTGTCAGCAGGGCTCGAACTCACAAACCGTGAGATCATGACCTGAGCTGAAGTCAGATGCTTAACCGACTGAGCCAGCCAGGTGCCCCAAGTACATGCGATTTCTTATCTATGCATCTGTGTCACCCCTCCCCGCCTTGTCCCTCTGGGCAGCCTCCAGCCCGGCCTTGTGTTCTCAGTGGCTAAATCTGGAGAAGCAGAGCGACTCCAGCGAGAACCCACTTAGATGCCTTCTCCTTGGTCTTCAGGTTGAAAGTCCACACATAGGTGGGTCCCCGCTGGGAAGTCTTGTACACGGGACAAGGATAGACGCTGCGGCTGTCCTGTTTATCTGCAGGAATGGCCTTGATGAACATCACGGGCATGGGGGGTGTCAGGTCCTTCAGCTTCGCCTCCGTAATGACCCCTGCCTGGGGACAAGAACATGAAAGGAGCCACCTTAGATCAGACACAGAGTGCAGCCAGCCAGCCAGCCTCCTGTCAGAAGGCCCAGCAGCTGAGACACTGGGAAGGCCTGGCTGCCTTATGAATCGTTAACCCACGATGGGACGGCAGCTGAGATGCGGGAAACCGATTTCTGTTTTCCAGCCTAAATTACTTTCTGAAGGAGAGTTCTAGAAGTTGTTATGTATCATATACAGATTACCCCCTTTGTGACTTGAGCCTCTATTTTTATTTCCTCGTCCATTCACTTCATAAGCATATCGAATGCAACTATTTGCCAGATGGTCATTATGGAAGGTGCTAGGGCTTTGAAAGAAGAGGAAGACACAGTTCGTGCCAGCAAATGCTTTAGATTTTAAGGGCTCGGTTATGTCTTTTTCAGCTTCATATGGGACCTCCTTCACCCTCTAGAGCATTTTGACTTCTTGAGCGGAGCTGTTGTATCTTTACTCATGTGATAGGGACTTAACTTCTGGAGCTTTCTAGTTGGGGCCTCTGTGGTTTTCTGAGATGAATGAATAGAGTGATGTGGGGCTGTTTATTTTTATTTACTATTATTTTTTTTTTCCTAGTCCTGAGAAATGTTCTGAGGACCAAAAGCATTCCTGTATCAAATAAGCTTGGGAAAAGGTGCTTACCATACACTGAAGACAGGAAGTCCTAGCAGTAAAGAAAAGAGGTGAACTTTATTTAACCTGGTGCTTCCCAAACTTATTTGACCACAGGACTCTTTTCTTTTCAATCTATTTATTTCCTATGGCACTAGTGTTTTATGGAACTTACTGTGGGAAATGTTGATACAGAGCGATTCACAGACACCTTGCAGTTGCCCTGGTGACTTTGATCCCCTTCTACTATGGATAGAGCTTGGCTCATTTTCCATGAAATGTATTTATTTATTTTTAATTTTTTTTAATGTTTACTATTTTTGAGAGAGAGAGAGTCAGACAGAGAGAGAGAGACAGAGAGCAAGCAGGGGAGGGGCAGAGAGAGAGGGAGACACAGAGTCTGAAGCAGGCTCCAGGCTCTGAGCCATTAGCACAGAGCCTGATGCAGGGCTCGAACTCACAGACCTTGAGATCATGACCTGAGCTGAAGTTGGATGCTTAACCGACTGAGCCACCCAGGTGCCCCTCCATGAAATGCATTTAAAGGGGAGGATGTGCCTTTTCAGTTCTGTTAGAGGCTGGTATGAGGCACGATGAGTAACAGATCTTAGGGAAACAGTAGGCACTCCCTTAACGTCAACAACTGAGTGTTTATGGCAGGGAGTGGGAGAAGGGGTAGAACCTTTCTTTTTTCCACACGTACCTCAGAACCAACCCTTTTAAAATGTACAAGTCAGTGTTTTTTAGTGTACAATCATCACTTTGTAATTCCAGAACATTTTCATCATCCCTCCTCTCCCCCCCACCCCTCCCAAGAAACTAACCATGGGCAGCCACCATGAGTAGTGGGGTATTGGTGCCTTCAGTGATTATGGTTGAATTCTCTATATGAATGGCATATTTGTTTCCATCTCTTAACTTTTAACCTATTTGTGTCTTTGAATCTAAAGTGTATCTCGTGTAGACAGCGTATACTTGTATCATTAAAAAAAAAATCATTCTGCCATTCTCTGCCTTTTGGTTGTAGTGTTTAATTTATTTATATTTAATGTAATTACTGATAAGGTAAGGTTTACATCTGCCATTTGACTCTTTGTTTTCTATGTCTTGGGTCTTTATTGTTCCTTGGTTTCTCCATTGCTGCCTTCTTTTGTGTTAAATAGATCTATTTCAGTGTATCATTTTAATTCCCTTGTTATTTCTTTTACTATATAAAAAAATTATTTTCTTAGTGATTTCCCTAGGGATTACAATGAACTTCAGTATATAAACATCAACTTCAATGAATACCAACTTAATTTCAGTAGTAGACAAAACTTTATTCCTCTATATGTTCCTTTCCTTCCCCTTCCTCTGCTTAAGACCTTGTGCTGTTTTCATGATACAAATTACATCTTTCTGCTTATCAGCAGATTTAAAGTTATTGCTTCCTGCAATTGTCCATTAAATCAGGATGGAAATAAAAGTTACAAACAAAAATCCATTTATATTTTCTTATATATTTACAGACATAATTACCTTTGCTGGTGTTCTGTTTCTTCATGTGGACTTGAGTTACTGTCTTGTAACTCATTTCATTCTGAAGGACTCCCTTAAGTATTTTTTCTTTTTTTTTTTTTATTCAAAATTTTTTATTTGAGAGAGAGTAAGCAGGGGAGAGGGGCAGAGGGAGAGAGAGAGCATCTTAAGCAGGCTCAACACTCATTGCAGAGCCTGATGTGGGACTTGATCCCATGACCATGAGATCATGACCTGAGCCGAAATCAAGAGTCGGATGCTTTAACCGACTGAGCCACCCAGGCGCCCCTCCCTTAAGTATTTCTTATAGGTCTGGTCTGCTAGTGGTGAATTCTCTCTCTCTCTTTAAACTTGGGAATGTCTTAATTTCTCCTTCATTTTTGAAAGATAGTGTTACTGGATATGGAATTTTTGGCTGACAGTCTTTCTGTCAGCACTATGACTTCCATTCCACTGTCTTCTGACCTCATGGTTTCTTAAGAGAAATCATCTGTTCATCCAATGGAGGACCCCTTGGAAGTGATGGATGGCTTTCAAGGTTCTTTTTTTTTTTTTTTTTAATTTTTTCTTTAACGTTTATTTATTTTGAGACAGAGAGAGAGCACGAATAGGGGAGGGGCAGAGAGAGAGGGAGACACAGAATCTGAAACAGGCTCCTGGCTCTGAGCTGTCAGCACAGAGCCTGATGCGGGGCTCAAACTCACGAACTGCGAGATCGTGAACCTGAGCGGAAGTCGGACGCTCAACCGACTGAGCCACCCAGGCGCCCCTGCTCCACTGTTATCTACTACCTCAGGCAAGCTGGAGGTTAAATAGTTGTCTTTGTTTTCAGTACATGCCTTCAGGGGGGAAAGGCTGTTGCCCTGGGTGAGCTCCAACTCTGGTCAAGTAAAGCAGACTTGTAAGTGGGGTCTTCCTGGAAACCACCACATAGGGAAAATAATGACCGTTTTCTGGGAATGGGTCTTTGAAAGTACTCCAACTCCGTTTTGCCCCCTCCAGTGGCTGGGAGGCTGCTGTGTTCACTGTGACTAGAGCGCATTGGTTTTCGAGGCCACCACAGAGTTGGTGGGGATGGGGATGGGAAAAGGGCAAGTTAAAAGGCCACAAAGCTTATTCTCTTACTGAGCTTTGGACATTTTTCTTCACTAAATACTCCTTGGGTTGCCGAAAGCCTTTAGTTGATTTCTAGAGTCCTGTGCAAAAGTTAAGCTCTGATAATGTGGGGCCAGTGTTATTTTATGGAGGAGGGGATATTTGGACATTCTTACTCTTATGTTTTTGCTGACATCTTTTTGGGGGTAGAAACTGAGACTAAGAGTTCTTGGTGGGCGGGTATTGCTTTTTGGGAAGTTGTTATTAGTATTATTTATAAAACAATTTTTTTTAATGTTTATTTATTTTTGAGAGAGAGGGTGAGGGGTGGGGGCAGAGAGAGAGGGAGACACAGGATCCGAAGCAGCTCCGGGCTCTGAGCTGTCAGCCCAGAGCCCAATGCGGGGCTCGAACTTATGAACCACAAGATCATGACCTGAGCCAAAGCCAGATGCTCAACTGACTGAGCCACCCAGGTGTCCTGGGAAGTTATTATTATATAGAAACAAGGTCATAAAATACTGGAGTTAGATGATTGGAATCAGTGTCTTTTCCCCCTCCCCCACAGTGCTGGCATTCTTCTGAACTTCTTCCCCACTTGCTCACTTTGGTTTTTTTTTTTGATATTCTAGCTCTGGCCACCCTACAGCACCCTACACCTAATAGCATCCAGGTGTGACCCCCCTGCTCACAGAATCTTGGACAAATGTTCAGGTGGAGAAGGGGAAGTCAGCTTCCTTCTCAAGGTTCAGGCTGTTTGAACACTGTCCCACTTTGCTCTCCTCTCTGTTGGCCCTTGATTGGTTCCATAGAGCTCCTATGACAAATTACTACAAATTTGGTGGCTTAAAACAACAGAAATGATTCTTTCACAGTTCTGAAGGCCAGACTTTTTTTTTGCTAATTTTTCTTCTTTTCTTTTTTTTTTAACTTTATTTTGAGAGAGAGAGCACATATGCATAGCAGGGGTAGGGTAGAGAGAGGAGGAGAGAGAATTCCAGGCAGGCTCCACACTGCCAGTGCAGAGCCTGAAGTGGGGTTCAAATTCACAAACCTGGGGAACACGACCTGAGTCGAAACCAAGAGCCGGTTGCTTAACCAACTGAGCCACCCAGGCACTCCTGAAGGCCAGAGTCTTAAATCAAGGTGTAGGTAGGGTCTGTTCCTTCTGGAGGCCCTGAGGAAGAAACTATCCCATGTATCTCTCCTGGCTTCTGGGGGCTTCCTTGGAATTCCTTGGCTTATAGATACATCACTCCAATCTCTGCCTCTGTCCTCACAGGGCATTGTCTTCTGTGTTTCCAACATGGCCTTCTTATAAGGATACCAATCCTTGGATTTAGGGCCTTCTCTGCTCTAGTATAACCTCACCTCAACTGCATATATCTGCAAAGAGCCTATGTCTAGATAGGGGCACATTCTGAGGTTCTAGGTGGACACGAATTTTGGTAGACATTGTTTAATCCAGTACAGCTCTGTATGTATATTTACATGGCCTACGTGGCCTTCTATGATATCTTAGATCTTTCTTTCCCTCATGTTTATTTTTGAGAGAGAGAGAGAGAGGGGGAGGGAGCACACAAGTGGGGGAGGGGCAGAGAGAGAGAGGGAGACACAGAATCCAAAGCAGGCTCCAGGCTCCAGGCTCTGAGCTGTCAGCACAGAGCCCAACATGGAGCTCAAACTCACGAGCTGTGAGATCGTAACCTGAGCTGAAGTCGGACACTCAACTGACTGAGCCACCCAGGCGTCCCTAGAGTTTAGATCACCTGACAGTTTTTCCCCATTAACTCTGTACTAACAGCTAGGAATAGTTAAGTGGCACTTGCCAAGCGGGATATGTGACTAAGTACTTCTTCCAGATCATGTGTTATCACAAACGTGAACTTGTTCTGGAGGTATCCATCCTTGCCCATGTCATTTATCCCAGCCAATCTTAGGGTGAGTCAAATCTTTATTAGGCTCCAGTGAGGAACCCTTTCAGAATGTCACGTTGAAATAGTATCTACTGGGCTCCCTTTGGAGATGGGGGCAGTGTAAAAGGCAGAAGGGATTCCTGTCCTTCTAGAGCTCGTGGATGAGGAAAGTGGCCCTGGAAGGTGAAATGACATCCCCAGGGCGGGCAGCCAGCATCAGGGATAGCTCGAGAGTTAGTGACTCTCACACTTCTGGAGCATTCTCTGTGTGCCGGGCACAATTCCAGGTGTCCCCGCATATGAACTCATCTTTGCAGCAACTCTTATTTTCCCCTTTCACACTCGAGGAAACTGAGATTTGGAGAGGTAGACCCACGTCCCAAGGTCCCAGAGTTAACGGATGGTAGTGCTGGGATTCAGATCCAGCCAGTTTGGTTCCAGAGCCCTTGCTTTTAATCGGCGCAAAGCCTGTGCTCTCCGCACCGTCCCTGGCTGCATGAGAGTGCCTTGAGAGCCTCAAGGAAAGGCCACCCAGGTCAGAAGGTCCGGGGCATCCCCTTTGCACAATCACACTCTATGGAGGCAATGTGTAATTTAATCAGCCCACAGAGGGTGTCCCACCCCAAGATTTACCTGTACGTCCCAGCGAGCGCCTTCCACAAAGAGGCCATGGATGTAGGCCCCCTCCCGAGGGGCGCTCCTGAAGTCCTCCCTGTTCTTCTTTGTCACGTCACACTGCAGGGTCATCTGGTCCAGTGGCCACTCGTTCTTGCGGGCCGTGGACTGCATGATGGCGGTCAGGAAGGACTGGGGGTTGAAGAAGCCTGTCAGCCACACCGTGGCAGGCATGGTGAAGTCTCCGATCCAGGCCTCCAACTCTTTGATTCGGTCGAGGAGGTCCACAAACCAGGCTCCCAGGCCTGCCGTGGAGGGGTAGGCTCGCCTGGCCCAGGGCTCTGGCACCGTGTCTAGGTACAGGGCGTTCTGTAAGTTCTCCATGTCGCTGGTCATGGTCAGCTCCCCCTGTAGACGAGGGGCAGGAGGGGACAGAGTGAGGGGGCAGGAAGTCCCTGGAGACAACCGGCCATAGGGACCGCTGGCTCATGGCCTACAGGCAGACAGATGAGTCCAACAGTGGTGGCCATGACTGTCCCTAATACTTGGTTTGAAGGTGTGTGAGTCCACACCTACGTACTGACAGTGGTTGACGTCCACTGCGGACCTCAGACCACCTGTGGGTTCCCTACCCTAAAGCCTGGGTGCAGGCTCTCCTCCCGCCTTTGCAGTGGGCCCCGCAGCTCAGAAGCACGAGAGGCCCGAGGCTGGACGATCTGTGTCCCCCCCAAATCAAGGATCTCCCCCAGAATCAAGGTAGGAGATACACAGTCAACTTGAAGGAACCCACCTCCAACTGCTAGATGAAAGGTTACGTCGAAAACCATCATTAGGTTCGATTTTGTAACTTTGGTTATGACACGGATCTCCAGCAATTTCTTTCCTTTTTTTTTTTTAAATGTTTACTTATTTATTTATTTTGAGAGAGAGTGAGCGAGCAGGGGAGGGGCAGAGAGAGAGAGAGCGAGAGGGAGAAGGAGACAGGAGACAGAATCCCAAGCAGGCTCCACACTGTCAGCACAGAGCCTGATGCGGGGCTCAAACTCACGAACCACGAGATCATGATCTGAGCCGAAATCGAGAGTCAGATGCTTAGCTGACTGAGCCACCCAGGTGCCCCTCCAAATTTCTTGAAGACCCCATCTCTATTGTAGTGGTTTCTGCACAGGGGTTAGGGTACACAACAAGGCTTGCGTTATGGGCTGAATGTTTGTGCCCTCCCCACCGACACTCAAATTTCCTTGTTGAAATGCTAACCCCCAGTGTGATGGTATTAGGAGGTGGGGCCTCTGGAAGGCGCCTGGGTCATGAGGTGGGACCCTTATGAATGGGATCAGTGCCCTTATTATAAGACCCCAAAGAGCCCCCTCACCCCTTATGTCTTGTGAGGACAGAAAAAAGATGGCTGGCTGTGAACCAGGAAGTCGGCCCCTCCCTAGACACCAGATCTGCTGGTGCCTCTAGAACTGGGAGAAGCCGATTTCTGTTGTTTATAAGCCACCCAGTCTGGTAATTCAATTATAGAAGTCTGTGTGGACTGAGACAGCTTGGCTCACCCTAAGTGCAGACTGTTAAAATGTCACGCAGGCCTCCCTGCGCCCCGAGTCCCCTTGCCTGTGGGATGGGAGACTGGACCATGTAACTCTATGACCATTTAACTCCTGGAACTGTTAAAAAAGACAAGTTAAATATGCCTCCCTTAAAGGTGAACATATTTCGGGTCCTAAGTGACAGCTAGAAACTCTGTCTACTCAGCCCTCTGACCCCCGAACTTCTTCATGAACTTAACAGAGAGACTGTAGCCGTTACTCTCTCTGCCCTGGAGTCGAGTGGCTGGGCTATTTTCAGATATAAATACCTTCATATTTTATACAAGAACTAAACATCCCGATCAGCCCAGTGCCAGGTAGGCGAGCCCGAATGGGTACAGCCCAAATCATGGATGCTTTTCCCTCAGGTAAACAGATCATATTCCAGCGACAGAAAACAGATTTCCTTCCAGGTATCCGCTCAGCTGCACGGGGGTGGCTCACCAGAGAAGACTGTGGTCGAGGGTTCCGAGGCCACCCCCCGGGTCCGACGGGAGGTAGGAGCATCCCATGTCTACCCTCCAGGTTTATCGCTTCTAAACACACCCAAATCAGGAGAACAAAAGTTCCTTCTGGTAGATTTCCCCAAGGGTCTTCTGACACGAATGGAAGTTGAAACAAAAAAACATTGTTCTTTTTCCTGGACTTTTTACTTCAGAGGACACTTCTGAAAAGAGGCTACGAAATACTCCTCGTACATTTGAGCCAAATTCAAGGTTCTGAGACAGAGTGTCTTCCTCATGCCCTCAATTCTGTGAAAATTCATTGTTATACGTAGTTGGTAATTTAGGTATTAGTAAGGTTTGCCAAAAAGCAGCTGATTATTTAATAAAATAGCATTAAGTGTCAAAAGTAAATTTAGTGCAAAGGGAAAAAGTAAATGATCAAACCCTCTCTTTTATGAGACCCCATCTGTGCAACTTTTTCTTGCCTTATTGTACTAAGACCTTCATTCCAACGAGAATAAAAGTGATAAGGGCAGACATCCTTGCTTCCTTCCAAACTTGGAAAAAAATCATCTTCCAACATTAAGAGTGATGTTTTCCTTAGATGTCCTTTATTCTGTTGAGGAAAGTCTCTTTTCTTAGTCTTCTGATATTTTAAATCAAGATTCACTGTTAAGTTTTGTCAGATGCTTTTTTTTTTCCTTTATGAAGATGATTGCGTGGTTTTCTTATGTAGTGCGTTTATACGGTGAACTCCATTGATTGAGTTTTCAGCGTTAAAGCCAGCCTTGCAGTCCTGGGATGAACCCCATGTGTCCACGATGTGTTGTCCTTTTCTTATGTTGTATGATTTCATTTACCAACATCTTGCGAAGGATTTTTGTATTTGGGTTTATGAGTAGTATTTGTTCCCCATTTTCTTTTTTCTTTTTTTTTAAATTTTTTAATGTTTATTTATTTTTGAGACAGAGTGCGAGGGGGGGGGAGGGTCAGAGAGAGAGGGAGACACAGTATCCCAAGCAGGCTCCAGGCTCCGAGCTGTCGGCACAGAGCCCAATGCCGGCTCGAACGCACGGACCGTGAGATCATGACCTGAGCCAAAGTCGGATGCTCAACCGACTGAGCCACCCAGGCTCATTTTCTTTTCTCATGGGATCTTTGGTTTTTCTCATAGTACCTTATGGCCTCATAAAATTTGTTGGGAAGTGTTCCCACTCTGCTTTCTTATTTATTAAACTATTCTGTAAACCGTGTCGTAAACAGATGTGCTGTCATCCAGGCTCTGTTGTTCCACACGGGCAGAGCCCAGGTGGAGTAGAGTTAGCATCATTCTGAAGGGCCCTAGGATTCTGGGAGTGGTGAATGAGCACTGGCTTCAACTTAAATCACCAGCTGCAGTAGCACCTAAGAGAGTCAGCCTGTCCTTTGAAGCTTTGAAGCCAGGCTTTGACTTCTCTCTAGCTATGGAAGTCCTAGATGGCGTCCCCTTCCAATAGAAAATTGTTTGTCTGCACTGAAAGCCTGTTGCTTAGTGTGGCCACCTTCATGAATTATCTCAGCTCGATCTTCTGGATAACTTGCTGCAGATTCTGTATCAGTACTTGCGGCTTCATCTGGCACTTTAACGTTACAGAGACGGCTTCTTTCCTTAAACCTCCAGAACCAACCCCTGCTAGCTTCAGACTTTTCTGCAGCTTCCTCACCTCTCCCAGCCTTCGTGGAACTGAAGGGAGTTAGGGTCTTGCTCTAGATGAGGGTTTTGCTTAGGGGAATGTCGTGGCTAGTTTGGGCATCTATCTAGACCACTAAAACGTTCTCCACATCAGCAATAAGACTGTTGTACTTTATTATCATTTGTGTGTTCCCCGGAGTGGCCCTTTGCATTTCCTTCCAGAACTTTTCCTTTGCATTCACAACTTAGCTAGCCATTTGGTGTAAGAGGCCTAGCTTTATGTCTTGTCTTGTCTTTTGACATGCCTTCCTTGGTAAGCTTAATCACCCGCAGCTTTTGGTTTCAAGTGAGAGACGTGTGACTCTTCCCTTCACTTGAACACTTAGAAGCCATTGTAGGGTTATTAACTGGCCTAATTTCAATATTGTTGTGTCTCAGGGAATAGGGGGCCAGTGGAGAGGGAGAGAGACAGAGGAATGGCCAGGCAGTGGAGCAGTCAGAACACATAAACAATGATCAATTGAGTTTGCTGTTTTATTGTTTTATTTTTTAAAATAATTTCTTTCAATGTTTATTTTTGAGAGAGACAGAGAGCGATCAGGGAGGAGCAGAGAGAGGAGCAGGGAGCACAGAATCCGAAGCAGGCTCCAGGCTCTGAACTGTCAGCACAGAGCCCAACGTGGGGCTTGAACCCACGAACCACAAGATCATGACCTGAGCCAAAGTTGGACACTTAACCGACTGAGCCACGCAGGCATCCCAAGTTTGCTGTTTTAAATGGGCATGGTCTGTGCACTCCAGAGCAATTACATTCATAATATCAAAAATCACTGATCACCATAACAAATATAATACTGAAAAAGTTTGAAATATTGTGAGAATGACCAAAATGTGACACAGAGAAATGAAGTGAGCAAATGTTGTTAAAATGACACCTACAGACTTGCTCGATGCGAGGCTGCCACAAAACCTCTATTTGTAAAAAATGCATTACCTGCAAGCCTCGGTAGAGTGAAATGCAACAAAATGAAGCATGCCTGTATTTAGCTTTCTTTTGTGAAGAATTTTTGCTTTGTTTTTGGCTGGTCAAAGAGTTCTGGGTTTATCATTTTCTTTTCCTCTAGTCCTTTAAGGATCTCTCTCCACTGTCTCTGGCTTGCATAGCTCCCTAGGAGAAGTCTGCTGTCATTTTTCTCTTTGCTCCTTTGCATATACTTCACCCCCGCTCCTGCCCCTCAGCCCGCCTGCTTTACCCTTGGGTTTCCTCAACTTCATTATGAGTTACCTTTACAGAGTTTTCACTGGGTATATTCTTCATGGGGCTTGTTGAGTTTCTTGTGCCTGTGGGTTTGCAGTTTTCACCAAATTTGCAAAACTGTGGCTCCCATTTTTTCAAGTATTTTTTTTTGTCTGATTCTCCCCTTTACCTCTGTCCTCTGAGACCCCAATTATTGTATGTTAGACCATGAGACCACAGGTCACTGTTGTGCTGTTTACTTTTTTAACATATTTTTTCTTTTCCCTTCACTTCGGATAGTTTCTTTTGCTATGTTTTCATCAGTTGCCAATCTTCCAAAGTGCATGTTTCATTCAGCTGCTGTATTTTACATCTCTGTCAATTTCATTTTTTATCTTCCATTTGTACTTCATCACGCTCTTACTTTCCTCTGTCTTCTTCAGCATACGGAGCAAACTTACAATTGGCTCTTAACCTCCTTGCCTGTGAATTCCATCATCCCTGCCATTTCTGGCTCCATTTCAACTGATCCGCTTTTCTCCTGGATATGGATCAGATATTCCTGCTTCTTTACATGCCTGTAATTAGTTTATGTCAGACACTATGAATTTTACAGTTTTGAGTGCTGGATTTCACTGTATTCCTTTAAATAGTACTGGAAATCATTTTTTGTGGCCTGCAGTTAATTTACTTGAAATCAGTGGATCTGTTGGAGGCTTGCATTTCAGCTTTGTTGCAGGGGGTGTGCAGACCAGCTTTCAGTCTTAGTCTGGGTCCAGTTCAGCCCACTGCTGAGTTCCTACCCTTCTGAGAATCCTCCCTGATGCCTCCTGTTTTTGTCTTTCTTTCTGCTCCAGCTGGTGGGAACACAAACTATTCCCAGCTCTGCATGAGCTCTAAGAATTCTTTCTGCTCCTTTGTCATGGTTCCTTCCCAGTTTGGGTAGAGTTTTCTCACTCATGTGCAGAGAGAGCATCAGCCAGCAGAGTGTCGGGGGATCTCTCTGCAGATGTCTGAGACTCTTTGTCTGGGCAGCTCCCTGCCATAGGCACTCTGGCCTGCAGACTCCACCACCGTGGCCTCCACGAGCTCTGCTCTGCATGTCTCGGTGCAGCACAACTGCGGAGTTCTTTCCTGAACTGTAGCCCAGAAACCACGTGCACGTCGTAAGCTTGCACAATGAAGGGACTGCATTTCTTCTTCCCTTTCTGTCTCGTATCACAGTTATGTCATTATGCGCTTGTCCAAACGCCTGGGATGTACAGCACCAACAGTGAGCCCCAGCATAGACTACACTACAGGCTGTGGGTGATTGTGATGAGTCAGTGTGGGCTCCTCAGTTGTGACAAATGGACGACTCTGGTGGGAGATGCGGCTAGCGGGGCAGGCTGCGTGCGGGGGCAGGGGGTATGTGGGAAAGCTCTGTACCTTCCTCTTAATTCTTCTGTGAACCTAAAACTGCTCTAAAAAAATAAACTCTTATAATAAAAAAAATGCAATACTTAATTTTTAACACCATTTGGAAATCTGGAATCGTTTTGATAGAGGAACATAAAATGCGTAACTTGGCTTTCTTAAAAGTTTCTCACATCTGCTTGTAATATGGTGTTAATTCATTCTGACGATGGTTTTGCATTTGCTAATTGAATGTGCAAGTGACAGAGCCTTAGAGAATGTACTGTCTCTGAGGTGGTGCCAGTTTGAGAGCGAAGAACAATTTAGGAAAAGAGGAAACCATCCACCTTGCAGTTAGGTTTCTGAAGTCAGTATTCCCACGACCTTGAGCTGAAGTAGATATGACTCACATTCATAGCAGGAGCTGAGAAGTAAAGGGAGAACCTTGCCCCAAATTCACTCAATGTAACTTGTGTCCTTTTCTTAGGAGAAGAGGGAATATATAATCTAGGATAGCATGTCCGGAAAGCTGTTGAGAAAACATCAGTTTCCAGGGCACCTGGGTGGCTCAGCTGGTTAAGTGTCTGATTTCGGCTCAGGTTATGATGTTATGGTTTGTGAGTTCGAGCCCCACGTCAGGCTGTGTGCTGACAGCTCGGAGCCTGGAGCCTGCTTTGGATTCTGTGTCTTCCACTCTGCCCTTCCCCTGTGCCCTCTCTCTCTCAAAAATAAATAGACATTAAACACAATTTTTTTTTAAAGAAAAAGAAAACATCAGTTTCCTAAGGTGTTGACAGATTGGTGGAGGCTGGGGTGAGTCAGACAGGAAATTTCTGTGGCCAAGCTCTGGGTAAGTGGGCCCTTCTTAAGGACTCAAGCTATACTGTCATATGGAAACCTTTTTTGACATTTGTTCAAGCCCAATTTCCTCAAGTTCCTCCCGCCTGCACCCTGTGTGACCCTGATTGATATCTGTACTCACTTGCTAACAGGTCAAGAGTCAACAAGAAGACAGCTTACAGAGAAAACATGGACTCCTTCTCGAGGGGCTACAGGATGCACCCTGTCCTGGTGGCCCGTTCCTGTCTGCTTTTCCTTCCCTAGGAAAGTGGTCTCTGCAACCAGCTTTCATTTGTATGAAACACAGGAGGTGAGGAGATGGGCGGGGGGCGGGAAGCAGGAGCGATATGGGCCTGCGTCCCTTCCCATCTGGCTTCCCGACTGAGGGAGACAACAGCCCGTCTAGCTGGGTCTTCTGATGGAAGACTGGAGGCACGCGGGCCACATTGGCTGCCCGGTGAGTGGTGACCGGAAGTCGTTGAAGGGCCAAAGCAAGGCCCCCCGTCACACCTGCACACACAGTCAGCACACAGTGGCACAAAGAACCGAGTAGCTGTCCAAGTCAGCAAGGTGGACTTCAGTGTGAGCATCGTTCACATATTTAGAAACAGGTCTTGTCCATTAGTCACCGAAAGCCTAGGGAAAAAAGTCTGACGTCCTCACACATTTGAATAATCAGGGACGCCTGGGTGGCTCAGTCGGTTGAGTGTCTGACTCTTGATTTCGGCTCAGGTCGTGATCTCACAGTTTGTGAGTTCGAGCCCTGTATCGGGCTCTGTGCGCTGACAGCGCGGAGCCTGCTTGGGCTTCTCTCTCTCTCTGTCCCTCCCCTGCTTGCTCTCTCACACAATAAATAAATTAACTTAAAAAAAAATCTATATTTAAAAAAACATTTGAATAATCAGAAACAATTCCCAGCCCTACCCAGCGTCTAGGCTGGTCACGGCTCCACCAGAGAGGGCACCGCACAAACGCAGTATCATGCAAGCCGCAAATGTGGGCGGTGTAATTTTAAATTTTCTCACAGCCACACGAAAAAAGTTAAAAAGACTCAGATGAACTCAATTTTCATAATATATTTCATTTAACTCAATATATGTAAAATGTCAAATATTTTAATATGTAGTTAATATACAAATTAATAGGATATTTTATATGTTTTTTGTCTTATATCGTTGAAATATGGTATTTATTTATTTTTACTTTTTCATGGAAAATTTTTCCTTTTATTTTCATTCCAGTGTAGTTAATGCACAGTGTTATGTTAGTCTCTGGTGTCCAACATAGTGACTCAACAATTCTGTACATTACTCAGTGCTCATCTTGATAAATGTTCTCTTATCCCCATCACTTTAGAGTGACCCCATCCCCCCACCCCCTTCCCTCTGGTGACCATCAGTGTGTTCTCTATAGTTAAGGGTCTTTTCTTTCGTTGGTTTCTTTTTTCTTTGTTCCTTAAATATCACATATGAGTGAAATCATATGGTATTTGTCTTTCTCTGATTTATTTCACTTAGCATTGTACTCCCTAGATCATCCATGTTGTTGCAAACGGCAAGATTTTATTCTTTTTAATGGCTGAGCAATATTCCATTGTGTATATATGTATGTACACACACACAAACACACACACACACACACACACACTACATCCTCTTTATCCACTCATCTGTCAATGGACACTTGGGTTGGTCCATCAATTGGCTATTGTAAATAGTGCTGCAATAAACATAGGGGAGCACATATCTTTTCAAATGAGTGCTCTCATATTCTTTGGCTAAATACCGAGTAGTGAGATGACTGGGTCATAGGGTAATTCTGGTTTGAACTTCTTGAGGAACCCCCACACTGCTTTCCACAGTGGCTGCACCAATTTGCATTCCCGCCAGCAGTACGCGAGGGTTCCTTTTTCTCCACGTCCTCGCCAACACTTGTTGTTTCTTGTGTTTTGAATTTTAGCCATTCTGGTAGATAGGAGGTGATATCTCATTGTGGTTTGATTTGCATTTCTCTGATGATAAGTGATGTTGAGCATCTTTTCATATGTCTTTTGGCCATCTGTGTGTCTTTTGTGGAGAAATGTCTGTTTATGTCTTCTGGCCAATTTTTTTGAGGTTTTATTTATATTTGAGAGAGAGAACGAGAGAGAGAATGTGCACGTGTGATTGGAGGAGGGAGAGAGAGAATCCCAAGTAGGTTTCATGCTGACAGTACAGAGCCCAACATGGGGCTCTACCCCATAAACTGCAAGATCATGACCTGAGCCGAAATTGAGTCGGGTATTTAATCTTAACTGACTGAGCCACCCAGGCACCTGCCCATTTTTAATTTGGATTATTTACGTGTTGATTGTAAAAGTTCTTTATATATTTTGGACACTAACCCTTTATCAGATATGTCATTTGCAAATATCTTCTTCCTTTCAGTGGGATGTCTTTTAGTTTTGTTGATTGTTTCCTTCGCTGTGCAGAAGCTTTTTCTTTTCATGAAGTCGCAATAGTTTATTTTTACTTGTGTTTCCCTCGCCTCTGAGACTTATCCAGAAAGCTGTTGTTATGCCTGATGTCAGAGAAGTTCCTGCCTGTGTTCTCTTCTGGGATTTTTATGGTTTCAGGTCTCACATTTAAGTCCTTAATCCATTTTGAGTTTATTTTCATGTATGGCATTAGAAAGTGTCTAGTTTCATTCTTTTGTAACTGTCCAGTTTTCCCATCACCATTGTTGAAGAGATTTTTTTCCCCATTGCATATTCTTGCCTCTTTTGTTGAAGATTAGTTGACTGTATAATCATGGGTTTATGTCTGGGCTTTATTCTGTTCTATTACTGTATGTGTCTGTGTTTGTGCCAGTACCATACTGTTTTGATTTCTACAGTTTTGTAATATAACTTGAAGTCTGGAATTGTGATACCCCCAGCTTTGTTTCCCATTTTCTTGTGGTTCCATACAAACTTTAGGATTGTTTGTTCTAGTTCTGTGAAAAATGCTGTTGTATTTTGATAGAGATTGCATTAAATCTGTAGATTGCTTTGGATAGGACGGACACATTAACAATGTTTGTTCTTCCAATCAGTGAGCGTGAAATGTCTTTTCATTTGTGTCATCTTCGATTTCTTCCATAAATGTTGTATAGTTTGTAGATGACCGGTCTTTCACCTCTTTGGCTAAGTTTATTCCTAGGTATCTTGTTATTTTTGATGCAGTTGTAAATGGGATTGTTTTCTCAATTTCTCTTTCTGTTGCTTCATTATTAGTGTACAGAAATGCAACAGATTTCTGTACATTGGTTTTGTATCCTGCAACTTTACTGAAATCATTTATCAGTTCTAGTAATTTTTTGGTGAAGTCTTTAAGGTTTTCTTTTTTTTTTTTTGGATTTTTGTTTTTCAAATGCTTATTTATTTATTTTTGAGCGAGAGAGGTAGACAGCAAGCAAGGGAGGGGCAGAGAGAGGGAGACAAAATCCTAAGCAGGCTTGGCACAGAGCCTGATGCAGGGCTTGAACTCACCAACCGTAAGATCATGACCTGACCCGAAACCAAGAATCAGACGCTGAACTGTCTGAGCTACCCAAGCACCCCTGTTTTTTTTTTTTTTTAATCTTTAAGTAAGCTCCACACCCAACATGGGGCTTGAACTCATGATCTTGAGGTCAAGAGTTGCACGCTCTACCAACTGAGCCATCCAGTTGCCCCTTTAGTGTTTTCTATCTATAGTATCATATTATCTGCAAATATTGAAAATTTTACTGGGGCGCCTGGGTGGCTCAGTAAGTTAAGCAGCCGACTTCAGCTCAGGTCATGATCTCGCGGTCTGTGAGTTCAAGCCCCGCGTCAGGCTCTGTGCTGACAGCTCAGAGCCTGGAGCCTGTTTCAGATTCTGTGTCTCCCTCTCTCTGACCCTCCCCTGTTCATGCTTTGTCTCTGTCTCAAAAATAAATAAACGTTAAAAAAAAAAAAGAAAAAAAAAAAAGAAAATTTTACTTCTTCTTTATCAGTCTGGATGCCTTAAAATTTTTTTCTTGTCTGATTGCTGTGGCTAGGACTTTCAGTACTATATTCAATAAAAGTGGGAACAGTGACCATTTTTCTCTTGTTCCTGACTCTAGGGGGAAAGCTGTCAAATTCTCAGCATTGAGGATGATGTTAGCTGTGATGTTTTCATATATGGCCTTTATTATGTTGAAGTAGGTTTCCTGTAACCCTACTTTGTGGATGTTTTTTGTTTTTTGTTTTTTGTTTTTTCAGTCATGAATGGAGGTTGTACTTTATCAGGTGCTTTTTCTGCATCTATTGAAAGGATTGTGTGGTTTTTATCCTTTCTCTTATTTATGTGAAGTGTCATGTTCATTGATTTGTGAATATTGAACCACTCCTGCATTTCAGGATTAAATTCCACTTGATTGCAGTGAATGATGTATTTAATATATTGTTGGATTGAGTTTTCTAATATTTTGTTAAGTTTTGCACATCTCTGTTCATCAAAGATATTGGCTGATAGTTCTCTTTATGTGATGTCTTTATCTGGTTTTGGTATCAGGGGAATGCTGGCCTCATAGAGTGAATTTGGAAATCTTCCTCCCTCTTCTATTTTTTGAAATAGTTTGAGAAGAATAGATATTAACTCTTCTTTTAATGTTTGGTAGATTCACCTGTGAAGCCATCTGGTCCTGGGCTTTTGTTTTTCTGGGAGGTTTTTGATTGCTGATTCAATTTCATTGCTGATAATCAGTCTGTTTAAATTTTCTATTTCTTCCTGATTCAGTTTTGGGAGGTTATATGCTCTTAGGAATTTATCCATTACTTCTAGGTTGTCCAATTTGTTGGCATATAGTTTTTCATAATACTCTCTAATAATCCTTTTTATTTCTGAGCTGTCAGTTTTTATTTCTCCTTTTGCATTTTTGAAGTAGGCTACACACCCACCACGGAGCCCAACATAGGGCTTGAACTCACAACCCTGAGGTCAAGACCTGAGCTGAGATCAAGAGTCAGATGCTTAACTGACTGAGCCACCCAGGAGGCCCTCTCCTCTTTATGATCTCGTTTTCGTCCTCTAGCTTTCTCTCTCTTTTTTAAATGAGTCTGGCTAAAATGTTATCAATTTTGTTGATCTTTTCAAAGAACCAGCTCCTGGTTTCACTGAACTGTTCTATTATTATTTTTTTAAAGTTTCTTTTTTTTTTTTTTTTTTAATTTTTTTTTTAAAGTTTCTATTTTGTTTATTTCTGCTCTAATCTTTATTATTTCCTTGCTTCTATAGTTTGTTCTTCTTTTTCTAGCTCCTTTAGGTGGAAGGTTAGGTTGAGATTGTTCTTGCTTCTTCAGATAGGCCTGTATTGCTTTAAACTTCCCTCCTAGAACCACTTTTGCTGCGTCCCAAAGATTTTGGACTATTGTGTTTTCATTTGCATTTGTCTCCACGTATTTTTTTTTATTTCCTCATTGATTTATTGGTTGACCCATTCATTGTTTAGTAGCATGTCCTTTAACCTCCATGTATTTGTGCTCTTTCCACATTTTTTCTTATAGCTGATTTCTAGTTTCATAGCACCGTGGTTAGAAAAGATGCACGGTATGACTTCGATCCTTTTGCATTTGTTGAGACTTATTATGTGCACTTGAAAAAAATGTGAATTCTGCTACTTTAGGATGGAATGTTCTGAATATATCTGTTAAATCCATCTGGTCCAATGTGTCTTCCTTCTCCCCTCCCAATTTTTTTTTAATATTTGATATAATAAAATTTATTTATATTTGAAGAGAGAGTGTGAGTGGGAGAGGAGCAGGGAGAGAGCAGACACAGAATCCGAAGCAGGCTCCAGGCTCCAAGCTGTCAGCACAGAGCCTGATGTGGGGCTCAAACCCACAAACTTTGAGATCATGACCTGAGGTGAAGTCAGACGCTTAACCGACTGAGCCACCCAGGTACCCCCCTTCCCTTTGTGTTTGTGTGTCCCCTTCAAAGCCAGTATTTCCTTGTTGACTTTCTGTTTGGATGATCTTTCCATTGATTTAAGTGGGTTGTTAAAGGCCCCTACTATTGTATGACTATCGGTTACTTTTTTTAATGTGTTATTGTTTTATGTATTGGGGTGCCCTCATGTTGGGTGCACAGAAAGATTTACGATTGTTACATCTTCTTGTTGAATCGTCCCCTGAATATCTAACGTCCTTCTTTGTCTCTTGTTACGGCCTGTTTCCAAGTCTATTTTGTCCAATGTAAGTATTGCTACCCTGGCTTTCTTTTCACATCCATTTGCAGGATAAATGCTTCTCCATCCCATCACTTTGAATCTGCACACATCTTCAGATCTGAAATGAGTCTCCTGGAGGAAGCACACAGATGGGTCTTGTTTTCTTATCCATTCCATCACCCTATGTCTTTTGATTGGAAGCTTTAGTCCATTTACATTCAAAGAATTATTGACAGGTATGTACATATTTATTGCCATTGTGTTACTTGCTTTATGGCTGTATTTGTAGTTCTTCTCTATTCCTTTCTTGTTCTCTCACTATAAATGGGCTTTTCTTTAGAGACAGATTTGGATTCCTTTCCCTTTATTTTTTGCACATCTGCTGGGTTCTGACTTGAGGTTACCATTAGGTTTGTGTGTAACATCTTTTGCATATAACCGTCTATGGGAAGTTGATGGCTGCTTCCGTTTGAACCCCTTCTAAAGCACTAAATATCTACCCCTTTCTCCCCCATGTTTTAGGCATGTGGGGTCATGCTTTCCATCCTTTGATCTTGTGAATCCCTTGAACGATTTTTATCGCTAATTTTACTGCCTTTGTGCTTCCTCTGTTCCTACTCCTGTGCGTTGGTCCTCTGCGACAGGGAACTTGCCCCCGCCCCCGGGACTAAGGCCAGCCGGGTTGGAGGGGGAGGATCCTCAAAGTGCCCAAGCTGGGGGGGATGTGGTCTTAGGAAGGTTTGCGCTAGTCTCCTGGGGAAGGGGACTCAGCGCAGGACTGAGGCAGTGGCATACCGCGGAAACAAGTTCCTTCGGTAGTAAATGTCCCTACACTGGTTCCTACAGGTGGCCTTGGGTTTATGCTGGAAGGCGGGGGAGGCAGCTCCTTTGTTCCTGGAGGAGTCTCCCTAGGATCTCTGTCCCTCCAGATATGCTCGGAGATGAGTAAATAACTCTCCCTCCCAGGCATTTTTCAAAATTCTGCTTTGATGTTGTATCTGCACAGGCTGTCTTTTGTCCTGTTTCTTTAAGGGACTCGGTTTCCTTTTGGCCTCTGGTTCTCCCAGAGCTGAGCCTGATGATTTTTAAAATTCTAGGTTTTTGAGTTCTGCCGGTTGTAAGAACTCATGTAATTTGGCCCCTCCGGTTTTCAAAGCCAGATGTTGCGGGGGTTTGTCCCCGCTGTGAGTGCTCCCCAGTGTGACAGTCTGTTTCTCCCCCTTCCCACCCTCTTTGATGTGGCCTCTTTACTTTCAGCTGTAGAGGTTGTTCTGCCAGTCTTCGGGCCATTTTCTGGGTTATTTACACAGATGTGAGTGTCACCTAGTTGTATCTGTGGGTGAGGCAAGCTTCCCAGCCTCTTTCCTAAATACGGTGTTTCATTTCTGCTTAACAGAACATCTCAATTTGGACCAGTCACATTTTAAGTGCTACCCTGTCATTGCTTGCTACTGTAGACAGTACAGATCTAGGAATTTAGCTTCTCATGTAATTTTTCTACCCAGGCAGAGGATTTCCTGGGCCCACTGCCATCCGTACATGGCTCTTTGAAAGTTATACCTAGCTGTTACTGTAAAGAAAGAAACTGGCCTTTGGGAGTTTTGTACATCAGACTTTTGTGCGTTTGGTTAGTGGGAGTCGGTACCTTTGACCAATCAGCTTGGAGTACTCGCAGGACCTAATTCTTCGTTGTGTTATGGCTACAAGCCAGAGGTCTTTTTTCTCCCCCCAAGTTCATTTGTTTTGAGAGCGAGGAGCAGGGACAGAGGGAAAGAGAGAGAATCCCAAGCAGCATGGAGCTTGATGCTGGGCTCGAGCTCACGAACTGTGAGCCTCCCAGGCGCCCCAAGGAGCCAGATGTCTTACTGTGGTGACTCCCCAAGACAGTTCCTCTCTCTGGGAACGTGGCTGTGGCAAACTGACGTCCCTTAGGCAGCTCCCCTACTTTCCTCCACCTCTTCTGCGCCTTCAGCCCCTCCTCTCCTCGGGCTTAGCGTACTGTGCCTCTCAGTTCAGCTGATACTTTTTGGGTAGCCTTCCGGCTTCCCATCCAGCAAGTTGTGAATGGTTACAAGTTTCTCTACCATAAATGCTATGAGTATTGACTTAATGATTTAAAACGTTACACCTCTCCTAACTTTGGGGCCCAGTCTGAGCCTGTCGGGTGTGCTGGGTAGCGTGAGTGGCCCTCTGTCCTCCTGAACCACTCCCAGGACTTTAAAGTGACTGTGTCCCAGAGAAGGGGACGGCAAGAAGGGGAACCTCAGAATCTCCTGCCAGGTGAGCCGGTCTACAGAGCCCGTCTTGCTGTCCCAGCAGCGTCCTGGTGGGAAGCCAGGAGCTGAGCAGATGCCCACTGTGTGGCGGGGCCCTCCCCTGCCCCTCCCCGGCCAGCCCCTCCCCTGGGCCATCAGGTCGCTCCCCTTTCTGAACTCTGTCGCCATCCCCTCGCCCCCTGATCTCACCACCTTCTTCTTCTACCTACTTGTCTTAACACTGTGCTTCACAGACGGCTCATCCCAAGGATCACCTGGCTGCTGCTTGAAGATACAGGCGACCAGGCCAGTCTGGGGGCCTGTCCTAATGAGACTGGGTTTAGAGGACAGCGTTTTAGAGGGTCTGCTCTCGGGCGCCTGGGTGGCTCAGTCGGTTGAGTGTCTGACTCTTGACTTCGGCTCAGGTCGTGATCTCATGGCTCGTGGGTTCGAGCCCCGCACAGGGCTCTGCACTGACAGTGTGGAGCCTGCTTGGGATTCTCTCTCCCTCTTTCTCTCTGCCCTTCTCCCGTTCTCTCTCTCAAAATAAATAAACTTAAAAAAATAAAAAAAAGTGTTCTCCAGCTCACAGAGGGACCAGGAGGAAAAGGCCACAAATGCACAGCTGTCCTGACTGCTTGTGGGTCAGTGTTCTGTCACCGCCTTCTGAAAGTCACCATGCCCCACTTACTCGCCTGCGTGGACCCTCTGCTCCGGCCAAAGCAGGTAGCTCCTAGAGCAGGGCTAGGGTTCCTCTTTTGGAACCGGTGGAAGATTCTTCTCCTTGTCCCCACCGGTTTCTCCCCTGCCCCCTCCAGCCACTTCTCCTCTGGGCCTTCCCTCCTCCCACGGCTCTCTGTGCATCTTGTGTTGGGGTCTGCCTGTGTGCTCCTTGTGGAGAGGAAGGCCCCCCTTTCCATCTCCCTACACCCACCGGCATGGAGTGCTGAGACCTGTCCAGGGCGCTCATTGGTCAGCTGTGCTTGAACCAGACTGGGGAAGGCAAGCAGAAACGTCTTCACCCACCCCTTCCTCTGCCCGCAGGCACACTCGGGGATTCACCCAACCCCAATCACGGCTCTCGGAAGAAACATGACTGAATGGATTGGAAGATGGATGGGTAAGTGCACTGCACAAATTGCACGGATTTGATAAGCTAAGGCTACAGCAAAGCTCCTGGAGGTAATTACCAAGAGAGACCTGTGTACCACAGTCACGGGCCTGCGTAATGTGACAGGCAAAGGCCTTGCTCACATTCGAGACCGTTCTATGAAACTCTGTGTTTCATTTGATCACAAGCTGGCACGTAATTTGGAAACGTGACCAAATACGGTCTTCGACACGCCTTTCTGTCCTTTTTCCTTGTTTCCCTCCATCTAAACCGGCAGGCAGGGGTGGGGAGAAGGAAATGAACAGATAAAAAAAACCCACTAACGTAGATTTTGCAGGCTGTCTCATAGTTTCTATGTGACTCTTTGTGACAGGATGCACGGCTGTTGTAACCGTGTCTGTGTGACTCCAAGAGCCGCGCCCCAGGCCACGGGTCACACCGCGGACCTCCGGGCCCGGCCGAGCATTCGCTGCCAGCTTCTCTGCCGTCTGAAAGTGCCAGTGTAAATGGACCGCAGTCCCCTTCCTCAGCTCCTGAACGGCAGCCTGCCCTCCCATTCAGCTGTCATCGAGGTGCACGGTCCGTCGGGGTCCACGCCAGGCCCCTGAACAGTTCTCTGCTGGTACGTAAACTTGTTTGAGTCACTGGGGGCAGAAACAGCAGACTCTTTCGTTGCTCAAGAGGTAGGAAGAGCCTGTGCGATTACCTTGGATCTCTCGATCCAACCTTGACGTTGTCAAAGGTGAAAATTCTCCCCTTTCCCCCGATGGGGCCATAATAGTCATCAGCTGATACTCTGGGGGCACTTACTACATGCCAGGGATGGTTCTAAACATTCT
Source organism: Panthera uncia (assembly GCF_023721935.1). Classification (NCBI taxonomy): domain Eukaryota; kingdom Metazoa; phylum Chordata; class Mammalia; order Carnivora; family Felidae; genus Panthera; species Panthera uncia. Next base: position 52,957,909 of record NC_064814.1, read on the forward strand.
ATGTGGATCAGCTTACTTAGTCCTTCCCCAAAGCCTTATGAAGCAGGACCATTACACCTGTTCTACGGGCGAAGAAGCTGAGACACAGTGAGATGTAAGTCACTTCGCTAGGGCCACACGGCAAAGAAGCACAGGGGCTGGGAGGCGACCCCAGGACAGTCTAGTTCTAGAACCTGTTTTGTTTTTTTTTTTTACATTGATTTATTTAGAGAGAGAGAATCCAAGCAGGGCCTGACGCGGGGCTCGAACTCACACACTGAGCTGAGGTCAGGAGTTGGACGCTCAGCCAACAGAGCCGCCCAGGCGCCCCCAGAACCTGTACTATCCAGCGCTACTTTGACCCCCATGGAAGCAACTTATCCTACGTCAGTAGAAGGCACCGGGCTGGGGAGCCCTCGGAGTGTGGTCTCCTGGGGGGGCTCCGAGCCAGCCCGGCTCATTCCACCCTCGCAGCTTCATGCTTTCGGAGCCTTGTGTCTTGACCTCCCTGCAGCCCAGCCAGACCCTGGCGTCTGGAAGCCACACCTCCCCGGGCACTCAGATCGCTCTAGGACGGCTCTCCAGCGCCCCAGTCCGCGGGAGCCCCCTCTCCCCCGGGGCGTCCGGCCGTGTCCTCTGGCGGTGCCCCTTCCCACCAAGACCTCACCCACCGTACCTTTAAGCCGAGGTCCAGCTCCCTCAGCGAGCGCTGGATCTCTCCGGTGAGGATGTTCATCCGCTCACACTCCTGGAAGGCCACGACGATGTAGGGGCTGTGGTCCTCCACTCTGGCCATCAGCTCCGGCATGTTGAACTCGTCTGTCACTCGCTCCAGTATTTCTTCCAGGAGGACCTTGACCTGGCCCGTAACAGGAAACACAGGGTGAAGAAGGGGCTCCAACTCTCCAGGACTCCATTCCCCTGCGATACGGCAGTCAGGACGCCCGTCAGCCACCCCCCCCCCCCATACTCTCGCACTGTCTACTCCCTTCAGAGTTTCCATGAGGCCGCCCTGCATGTTTCTGTCCTTGGGTCCTGGAAGAAGCATCCCCATGCAACACGTGAACCTCCTCCCCAGCCCCACGCTTCCTTTGGCCACACAAGCCATCAGCTAATTAGACCACGGGAGCCAGGGTGTCTCTCCCGGAAAGTTGGAAATGAAGCACTCAGATCCTGGGTTGTTTGGGGGCAAGCGCTGGGAGGCTGAGTCTGCCATTTTGAAGTAAATGAATAAGCCCAGGAGGTCTGTCAGCAGAGAAAGAAAAACGGAACAAGTACAGACATAATAGAACATGTGGCCAGCGGAGAGGGAGGGAGGGGGCCAGAGAGCCAGGCTCCTGGCACACTGTTCTGCCCATTGTCCCCCCTCTTCTGTAACAGGTCCCCGTCTCCACCTGGGAAATCCCCTCCTCCCCACTGTTTTGGGGTACAGTCACAGAGCCCGATCCTCCCATGATCTAAGTAGGCCAACCAGATTATCACTCCCAGGAGCACAAAAATTTGAATCTCTGGCCCAAGATTCAGGGGCAGAAAGTGGCTGGAACCAGTGACAGAAGTGCCCTGTAAGGACCGCAGAGCCACTGGGATATCTGTCCTTCCTTCGGTCAGTTCCTTTTGTCAGAGTGGGCTATTTCTTGCCCATTTCAGCAAAATTAGTCTCTGTTGCTTACAACCAAAGAGCCTCGGCTGAGTTAATACCGTTCCGTTACGCATTACCCACGCGAGTGCAAGCAAGCCATCTAGGTCTCCATCTTTTTATCTATAAAAATTTCCAAGAGCGTCTTTCTCCACCTCCCCCCCCCCGCCCCCCCCCAACTCCCAGGGGCTGATGCAGAGATCAAATTGAGTGAACTGATGCATGTGGCAGCATCTGAAAGCTATACAGACCTACAGAAAGGGTTATTAATATTCACTCTGCCTTGTATTGTTAGCACACAATACATTCTCTAGGAAAAGAGCTGATGTCTGAAAAGGGAAAGTAAAACCTTATCTCCCTGTCACAAAGGGGTCTCTGGTGCTGTCACAGCAAAAATCAGAACGGAATTTTACCAGTACCTGAGAGCTGTTGCCAGGGGTAGAAGACAAATGGCTAAAATTATATCCTATTTCTATCGCCGGGGCTGAACTTGAAGAAACAGCCCTATATCGGACATCACGCACAAAGAGATGAAAAGATAGGCTGGAGGCGCTGTCCCCAAAATACACCGGACACAGAGAAAGAGACTTCTCCCATGTCCTGATCCGTCCGAGCAGGATCTGGAGGCCAGGCCTGAGGACGAGCAGGATTGCTAGGGAAGGGAGCAGTTGCACAGACACGGAGAAGCCCGCGGGCCCCTCCATGGGAGGAGAGGGTTGCAAGGGATGGGGTCTGATTGTTTCCAAAGGGAACGTCTCTGCCTTTTTGTTGTCCTTTTTGAGCAATCTGTTTCCCATAAAAATCTAAGCATTACAGATATTCATTACAAACAAAACCCTCTCACAATTCTTCCCTCAAGGGGGGGGGGATCACTGTTAACTGTTACTTTATGATTCCTGCAGATGTCCTTGATGCATATAACCATCCATCCATTATCCCCCCACGCATCAGTTTTGTCTGTCTGTCCTGTCTTCACTCCTCGCTCCCTCCTTTCTTTCCATCTATCACCAAGGGAGTCCTGTCATACTTGCTTTTCGTCTTATAATAAATCATGCACACGCTATCTTGTTACTATATATGGACTTGCCTTATTTTTTGTAGCTGTATATATACTGTTACATATATAATAAATAGTATATAGTAGATATTATTTTGCTGTTTGGGATGGATATCTGGGCTGCTTATCATTTGTACGACTGCGGTCAATCCTGTAATAAACAAACATACCATGAAATCTGTGTACTTTGGAGTCTTTCCACTGGTTGAATGCCTAGACACAGAATTCTGGGTAAAAAAAAATGTGAACATTTTAAATTTTAGCAGCTGTTGTTCTGGAAGGTAAGGGTCCACCAACAGAGAGAATGTCTGTTTTCTTGTGCCCTCACTGCTGCATACTGTCACTTTAAATTTTTTATTTATTTTACTAAATTTTTAGTGTTTTATTTATGTTTGAGAGAGAGAGAGAGAGGACAGAGTACTAGCTGGGGAGGGGCGGAGAGAGAGGGAGACACAGAATCCGAAGCAGGCTCCAGGCTCCGAGCTGTCAGCACAGAGCCCGACGCGGGGCTCAAACTCACGGACCTCGAGATCATGACCTGAGCCAAAGTCGGACGCTCAACCGACTGAGCAACCCAGGCGCTCCTAATTAATTTTTAAACTATTTTCGTTTGAGAGAGAGCGAGTGTGCACAAGTGGGGACGGGGGGAGCAGGGGGAAAGAGAATCTTCAGCAGGCTCCGTGCTCAGTGCAGAGCCTGATGCAGGGTTTGATCCCATAACCCCGGGATCATGACCTGAGTCGAAATCAAGAGACTCTCAACCCACTGAGCCACCCCTTGATACATTGTCACTTTTAAAACTCTTTGCCATTAGGTGGAAAATGATATCTCACATACCTTCATTTAGTCGGGAGGGACATTGACAATCCTGTGCTATTTTTATCGGCCCTTCGAATAACTGTGTGAATTTCTTTTGTGTCCGTCTGTCCCCATCTTCTGTCCTTCTCTCGTCCTCCACATGTAAGAACTTTTCATGTGTTAGTGAGATCTGCCCACTTACCAGTGTCTGTGCTGCAGAGAGGTTCTCCTAGCTGGTCTCTGACTTCATTCACGAGGTTTGTTTGCTTTGCAGATCTGGTTTTAAATTTTTTCCAGTCACCAAATGTGTCAATCTTTATAGATTCTGAGCTGCTTTTTTTAAAAGAAGGTTTGATAATGCCCTCCTCTTTGTAAGATCACAAAAGCATTCACCCAAGTTTTCTTTTAGTACTTTTTATGTTTTCATTGAAACATATTTAAATGCAGCCATCTGTGATGTAAGGAGGGAGGAAACCTGCTTCGCTTTTCTCCAGATGACTAGTCAGTTGTTCGACACCAGCAAAATCCAGCAGTCAAGGGCAAATGGGGGAAACAGGAAAGGGTGTACGTCCAAGGGAGGCCGCTGGAGCCAGCGTAATGGGCTGGGTTGTGTCCCCCTAAAACTCATCTGTGGACATCCTCCCCTCCACAATGTGACTGTGTTTAGAGACAGGGCCTTTAAAGAGGTGACTGAGTTAAAATGAGACTATTGAGGGGCACTTGGGTGGCTTAGCTGGTTGAGCGTCCATCTTCGGCTCAGGTCATGATTCCACGGTTCGTGGGTTTGAGCCCCATGTCGGGCTCTGTGCTGACAGCTCAGAGCCTGGAGTCTGCTTTGGATTCTGTGTCTCCCTCTCTCTGCACCTCTCCTGTTCATGCTCTGTCTCTCTCTCAAAAATAAACATTAAAAAAAAAGAAAAAGAGGGGTGCCTGGGTGGCTCAGTCAGTTAAGTGTCTGACTTCAGCTCAGGTCACGATCTCGCAGTCTGTAAGTTTGAGCCCCGCGTTGGGCTCTGGGCTGATGGCTCAGAGCCTGGAGCCTGCTTCCGATTCTGTGTCTCCCTCTCTCTCTGTCCCTCCCCCTTTCATGCTCTGTCTCTCTCTGTCTCAAAAATAAATAAACATTAAAAAAAAACTAAAAAAAAGAAAAAAAAAAAGAAAAAGAAATACTCTTTGGGTGAACTAGAAAAGCAAACCGCTGGGGCATCTGGGTGGCTCAGTTGGTGAAGCGCCCGACTTTGGCTCAGGTCATGATCTCACAGTTCGTGGGTTTAAGCCCTGCATCGGGCTCTCTGCCGTCAGTGAGGAGTCTGCTTCGACTTCTGTCTCCCTCTCTCTCTGTCCCCGCCCTCTCAAAAATAAACATTAAAAAATTAAAGAGGGGAGTCTGGGTGGCTCAGTCGGTTCAGCATCCAACTTCGGCTCAGGTCACGATCTCACAGTTTGTGAATTTGAGCCCCGCATTGGGCTCTGCACTGGTAGAGTGGAGCCTGCTTGGGATTCTCTCTCTGCCCCTTCCCAGCATACACACTCTTTCTCTCAAAAATAAATAAACTTAAAGAAAGAAAGAAAGAAAGAAAGAAAGAAGGAAGGGGGAAGGAAGGAAGGAAGGAGAAGGAAGGAAGGAAGAAGGAAGGAAGGAAGGAAGAAAGAGAAAGAAAAGAAAGAAAAGAAAGAAGAAAGGAAGGAAGGAAGGAAGAATGAAAGAAAGAAAGAAAGAAGAAGGAAGGAAGGAGGAAGGAAGGATGAAAGAAAGAAAGAAAGAAAGAGAAAGAAAGAAAGAAAGAAAAAGAAAGGAAGAAAGAGAAAGAAAGAAAGAAGGAAGGAAGAAGGAAGGAAGAAGGAAGGAAGGAAGGAAGGAAGAAAGAAAGAAAGAAGAAGGAAGGAAGGATGAAAGAAAGAAAGGAAGGAAGGAGGAAGGAAGAAGGAAGGAAGGAAGGAAGAAAGAAAGAAAGAAGGAAGGAAGGAAGGATGAAAGAAAGAAAGAAAGAAGAAAGGAAGGAGGAAGGAAGAATGAAAGAAAGAGAAAGAAAGAAAGAAAGAGAAAGAAAAAGAAAGAAGAAAGGAAGGAAGGAGGAAGGAAGGATGAAAGAAAGAGAGAAAGAAAGAAAGAAAGAAAGAAGAAGGAAGGAAGGAAGAAGGAAGGAAGGAAGAAAGAAAAAAAGAGAAGAAAAGAAAAGAAAAGAAAAGAATGACAGGCTGGCCTTGGATAATTAAAAGAAGAAAGAAAGAAAGAAAGAAAGAAAGAAGAATGAAAGAAAGAAAGAAAGAAAGAAAGGAAGAAAAAGAAAGAAAGAAGAAAGCAAGCAAGCAAACCACGAAACGCAACGGCAGGGGCTTCCTGTGATTTAAACAGAGGACCAGCCTGGTGGGTCAAGGCCGCACCGGCCGTGTGCGAGGGGCGGCTGTGCACAGTGTGGTCTGCACGCGCCCTGCCAACGCGGCCAGCGGGAAGGGGCGTCTCGCTGTGCCATCCTCGGCTCCCCGGAAGGATCTCGAGTGGTCCGTCCACATACCTTTTCTTCCCGCGTGGCCCCTGCTCCCTCTCCGGCGTGGCCGTCCCGCGGCTGCAGCTCCAGGACCGTGCGAAAGAGCTTCTCCGAGGTCTGGGTCAGGAAGCCGATCTCGGCGTTGGGGTGCAGGCCGTAGAGGTAGGGCGACTCTGCCGGCAGCTCGGCATCAATGTACTGGAAGTCGAGGGCAAGCTCGCTCAAACACAGACCGAGACGTGTCTCCCGTCTGCCATCTCCCACTCCGGGTCGTCCTCTGAGGGACGGCGGTGGGTCACAGCAGGCGTGAGGCACCCGCGTCCCTCTGGCCCTCCAGGCGGACGCCGTTCACCAACACCTGCTGAGACGTGGACACGTTCTCCGCCTCCTGGTGCACATCCTTTCTGCCAGCCTCGCCTCCACACCATCTGGTTTTGTGCGCCAGGCCGCTTTTCCGGAAATTCCACGCCCACGGGGCCATGCTCCTTTTGCAGAAGCTTGGAGGACTTGATCCCTCTCCAGTCTGCCCTGCTCCTGCCGCTCCCTGGTCTACACCTGTCCCTCCACACACACGGAGGGACTTCTCAGGGTCCTTAAGAAATACGGATCCCTTCCTGGTATGTCACTCAAGCTCTCCCAGGGTCCCGGCCCCCTTGCCCTTAAATTCCTTTTCTCCCCCCCCCCCCCCCCCCCCCCATTTATCTAAATCAGAGATAACAAACCTAAATGCAAATATGGGACCACAGATGCAAAAGACAGCTTGTGGGACAAGGCGAGGTTCGCTGATAACCGCGGAATTGGGCCCCTGGCAAAAATTACTTGAATTAGAAACATTTTTTTAATCGTGCCATCCAGGCAATGCACCCCTACGGTTGGTTAGGCTGGGTCCCCAGCTTTGAAGGCTCCCTTTCCTCTCCGAATGTTCTGAGTGCCCTTTCTAGTTCTTTCCACCACACAGTGAGAAAGTGCCCCTCAAGGTTGGTTCCTAATTTGATTTTGATGATTTCTTGGTGTGAGCATCCTCGAGTCTAAGTGAAAGATTGCTCATCCCTCAAAGGCAAACTTGTGTATTTATTTTTGTATTTCTTCCGGCCCCCAGCACCCTCCTGAACTCTTGGTAGGTGCCCTGTAACCACCTATTAACTGGCGGATTAAAGAGAGATGTAAAGGGGCGCCTGGGTGGCTCAGTTGGTTGAGCGTCTGACTTCAGCTCAGGTCATGATCTAGCGGTTTGTGAGTTTGAGCCCCACATTGGGCTCTGTGCTGATGACTCAGAGCCTGGAGCCTGCTTTGGATTCTGTGTCTCCCTCTCTCTCTGACCCTCCCCCACTCACACATACTCTCTCTCTCAAAAAAAGATAAACATTAAAAAAACGACAGGTGTAAAAAAAATCCTCACTTGTTTTGAAGTGTGCAAACCACACGGTTTTTGCCCATTTCTGGCTCCAGCCTCTTGTTGGACTGCCCCGTGGACACTAGGGGGTGCTCTTGCACAAATTTCTTGGCTAAAGCCCTGAAGCCTTTTGGTAAAGTAGTTTAAAAATCATCTTCTTTTTTTAAAAATTTAAATTCAACTTAGTTAACATACAGCGTAGTCTTGGCTTCAGGAGTAGAACCCAGTGATTCATCTCTTACCTACGAAGCTCAGTGTTCACCCCGACAAGTGCCCTCCCTAATCCCATCCCCCATTTAACCCATCTCCCCACCACCCCACATTCCTCTTATTTTCTTTAAATAGCCTTACCATTTTAAATTTCTTTTCATAGGTCCAAGGTTTTCTGCATTGAATGACTTTGACATCTTATCTTTTTAAATTTTATGAATTCAAAAAAAAAATTTTTTTTTTTAAGTTTGTTGTTAATGTCTTGATGACCGGTATTTCCTTTAAGTTTGGTATTCAAAGTTATTTTAGGCATGTTCAAAGTCAAGCGGCAAAAAAGATTTAAAAAAAAAATTATCTTCTAATCTATCTCCCGTGGCAGCCTAAATGGGCAAAGATGGGCACTTTAAAAATAGCTGTGGCCACAGTGAAATGAGAAGTCAGAAGAGCTCTCTGGGCATGTGTGTGTGCACCTGGGTGTGTGTGTCTGTGTTCACAGCAGCCCTCAGAGAACAGGAGGGCTAAGTGATCTGCCCACAAGCTCCTGTCCCTCTGAAGATATCTAGAATCACTAATATAAACTTTACCCAAAGTTGGCTAAATTCTGAACCTGGAATTTTCTTCCTAATGGCTTTGTCAATATCTTGGATGAAAGCAATCTAATGAAAGCCCCAGATGTTATTTGTAGAAAAAGATCAACAAATAGAATTATTGAACCAAGCATCAAGAATAGAAAGATCTCCAAAAGCTCAATTGTTATCACTAATTTGAGGCGAGGCACCCAACAGCTCTCAAACCGAACAGGGCAAACCTGGGGCTGAGAACCGAACTCCATATGAGCTCTGTTCTTTATTTTTGTATTAAAAAAAAACATTTTTTCCCACGTTTGTTTATTTTTTTGAAGGATAGAGAGACAGAGCGCGAGCACGGGTAGGGGGCAGACAGGGAGACACAGAATCCGAAGCAGGCTCTGGGCTCTGAGCTGTCAGCACGGAGCCCGACGGGGGGCTCGAACCCACGAACCTCGAGATCATGACCTGAGCTGAAGTTGGATGCTCAACCGACTGAGCCACCCGGGGGCCCCTGAGCTCTGTTCTTTAGGCCATTCCTCCCTGGCCCTGTGTGTGCATCCTGGTCCTGCAGAACAGGATTGAAGGAAGGCCCAGGTCCCGTATGAGCAGAGCCTTACCTGATGGTAACCAGCGTAGTCCAGGTTGCCCGGGAGTGGGAACCCGGGTGCCAGGCACAGCTCTCCTTCTAGCATTTCCGGTCTGATGAATTCCTCCAGATAGGTCCTGCAGAGCCTCCGGTCCCAGTCGTCTGTGATGTGGCCTCCATACATGATCTCTCCAAAGAGGTAGCGCAGATCATCATAGGGGACCTGAGACACAGGGAAGAAAGACCTCCGCATAGACATCGGGGCTGCCCTGACGCGTGACAGAGTATCAGCCGCAAGATGGGATGCCTCTCAAATTAGAAGCAACGCTTTCTTCACCTGTATACCCCTAGTGCCCCGAAGAGTCGGGCACGCCTGGGAGCTCACGAAATGCTTGAGAAGTTACAGCCAAGGGTGAGGAGAGGCAAGGTGCCAACCCCCTTGCCTATATGCCTCCCCTCTTCCACGGTCATTAACTGTGGCAATCAAGTCAGGCTTTACCTACAAGTCCTTTAAATAAGCAAATGTCAAATGGAATAAAGGAAGGACCAGGATACTTGTCTGTCTAATTTCCTGCCATTACTTAGCGTATTAATTTATGGTCTCCTTCCAAAGTTCAAAGTGAAATGAAATAGAGCACGAAAGTCACGATATTGGAGTCAGGCGGGAAACCACTTGGGGAAAGCCATGTCTCAGTGCAGGAAATGAAGAGACGGTGCTATGGGGGCAAGGGCCGTGGAGCTGGGGGCAGAGGAGTAGCTTAGGGCTTCTGGGCCTGATTCATGTGCCCCACCAGGAAGGGGAGGTGGCCTTTGCTGATACTATGTTTGGCCTGCTAACTAGAAGAGGCTTCATGGTCTACACATTCCCTTAAATGGTGTTCTTGGCTGATTAAACTGGGAACTTGTATCAGGTGAGCATGGGGTCTCTTCTGCCAATCCACAGCACCCCACAATGCCGCAGGGGCACAGGGGTGGTCTGGTGGGCCCTGGGACAAAGAATCACACCAGGCGTGAGTCACCAGTTTGGTCTCCTGAGCTTTCCTGGCCCTGACATCCCGTGGTGCTCTTTTTGGCCTCCCACTGGCCCCGGGCTGGTCCTTCCTCCCTCTACTTGGAGAGGGTCTAGATGGTCCCCAGCGTGTACCCCCTTTACCCTGTGCCGATGCGACATCATCCTTCTGAGAGATGGCCCTCCCCGCCTCCCCCCGTGCTGGCCGGGAACTTTACCTTTGCGTTGGCCTCCAGGAAGTTGTACAGCACGTTCACAGAGATGGTGAGGTCCCCAGTGTTGAAGGGGTAAGGGCAGTTCCACCCCTGCGGCCCAAACTTTCGTCTCTCCGCCACCACCCCGTGAAAGTAACAAAGAGCAAAGAGGATGCTCTTAAACTCCGTCTCCCGGGAGCACATCTCCAGCGTGTCCTGAAAGGAAAGCGTTGCCTCCAGTGTTAGCAAAGACCTGCTGTTGTGCAGCACAGAGCAGGGTGAGGGTTATGGCGGCCGGAAGTCATGCTGGACGAGGTCACCGTACGTCCTGGTTAGGTTTTTGAGCCACAGTAGGAATGCAGGTCGCGCTGTGGGTCAGCGTGGGCTCAGGGTTTGAGGGGACCTTGCAGAGGGGCTGGGTTCTAGATTAGAATCTGAGTTAAGATTTAGGTTCAGGTGATGACAGGGTTTGCTTTACAGTTAATGTTGGCCCCCGTGGACATGCCAAGCACAGCTAACGGGAAACAGGGTAGTGGGTCCTGAGAGTTGTGTTGGTCTTAGGAGTATCACTTTGTGCTGGGGTGTGGGTGGGGACTCCTACAGCATCATCTCTGATTTCTCCCCTTCCTGCTATGCTTTTCTTTCCTTTTTTATTTTTTTTTTTTAAGGTTTTATTTATTTTAATGTCAGTACCCAACATGGGGCTTGAACTCATGACCCCGAGATCTCGGGTCGCAGGCTCTACCGACTGAGCCGGCCAGGTGCCCCGCTTGCCACGCCTTGCTTGCCCGTCGTGGGACTGTCGTAGGTGTAATCGCTGCTCGTGTGGCTGAGGTTGCTGCTGAGGGAGGGACGGGACACGAGAGAAACAGAGGAGTGCTGCGCCCTTCACCGTAAACCTGACAACATCAGAATAAAATAACCGTCCCCGATCAGCACGGCTAGCAGCGGTAAAAAGAGCTCCGTCCTGCAGTTTGTCCCTTAAATGGTTAAAACAGAGCTCTGAATTATAGGGGGTGTTCATGGGGGCCTTGGTTCCAGGGCACCCATAAAAGCAGAATGGAACAATTAAAACCCTTGCGAGCAATGGATATACCCATAAGTCTGTCTCTGTTTCTCAGAATGAGTCACCGAAGATCGCTCTCAATGGCCAAAGACCCAACGGTGGTGGGGACAGAATAGCCAGGGAAAGCCAGCACCCTTGGGACTTATTTCCCAGCGGCCTCATAACCAAGGCTGGACAGGGGTTTGGCAGGGAGAGAGAGCCAAGGACAAGGACGTGGGTAGGGGATACTCTTGTATAATTAATCATTAGGAGATTCGGTATCCGAGGCAACTATGGCCCTTCTCCCCGGATCTGCCCAAGACCCTCAAGGCAAAATTGCTGAGAGTAGTCTGTGACTGTGCCCTTAGACGGAGCTTGCTAACTAACCGCATCCCAATGCCTTTTTCTTTTCAATTGTTAATTAAAAAAAAAAAAAAATTCCTGGTGGAATCCACACCATAGAATCTGTCATCTGCACCATTTTGAAGCGAACATAGCTCTGTGGCATTGCGTATGTTCACCCTGTTGGGCCACCCAGTGCCTTTTCTGGGCAGAAGTGTTTTTGCTTGGAACGAGCTACTGCCTTCCGGGGAAAGAAGGCTATCGATTTCAAAGTCGAGAATGTAGATTTCCCCTATGTGGAATATAAGATGTAGAAAATTTAGAAGTTCTGACCTCTGGTACAGAGTACCTAGGGGATTAGTCAAGGCCTATTTAGGAAGAAAATGTATTATTTTATTTTATTTTATTTTATTTTATTTTATTTTATTATTTTATTTTATTTTTTATTTTTTATTATTTTATTTTACTTTATTTTATCATTTTACTTTATTTTATTATTTTATTTTTCTTTAACATTTTACTTTATTTTAAAATTTAAAAAGAAAGGAATGAAAATGCCCCTGGAAAAGAGAGCACCCTACTTTCTGCTTCATGTTGCAACGGGCAGGTGTTTCTTAACAAAAACAGCCTGAATCTCCTGGCCGTGTTTCCCCATTCCCGGTTCTGGATTATGAGTGGGTCTGGGGGTGCGGATGGGAAGGGAGTGAAAAAGAGGGCTGGACAAGTTTTGCTTCTCCTTCTCTTTCCTCTCCAAGTGGAACTGGAGCTTCCTCTCCAAGTGGGAGCTTTCTTTCCTCTCCAAGTGGGATTGCTTGATCCCCACACTACAAGGGGTATCATGCACTCAGTAAAAAAAAACCCAAAAAACCCTTCACGTTAGGGGCCCTGGGTGGCTCAGTCACTTGAGTGTCCGACTTCAGCTCAGGTCATGATCTCACAGTTTGTGAGTTCGAGCCTCGCGTCGGGCTCTGTGCTGATGGTGCAGAGCCTCCTTGGACTCTCTCTCTCCCTGCCTCTTCTCACCCGACTCTCAAAATTAACAAATGAATAAAAATTTAAAAGAGAAAAATAAAGCCAAAACCCCTTCATGTTAGTCTAAGCGAAACCAGGCCCCAAAGGGCCCTTAGTCCTGGTGGTTTATGTTGGGTTAGTGACAACAGGTGTCCTGTGGGACGGCCCGTTTCAGGGTTCCTAGATGACCCATCGGGGACTTGTGTCGAGTTAGAGCAGGGGCTCTGCGAAGCCAGAGATACAAAGAGGATCATCGGAGAGGACAGATCCTAGGACCCTCCCCTTGGACTCCACTGAGGCCCAGCGTGGCAGATGGACTTTAAGGTGGCCCCAACCTCCCGGCCTTCACACCTTCGTGTGTTCCCCTCCCCAGGATGGCGCAAATCCCTGAGGAAGAAGCTACCAGACAGCCTGCCTCCGGAGAAGATGCAAAAAGCCTGAGCTAGACTTAGCAAGTGGGACTTCACACATGGAGTTAGTTACCCACCACCCTATTGTTGGCTTTCAATACACGCCCCACAACGCGAGTCTTGGATTCCCAGTAATGGACCTTCCAGTACCTACATCTGAGCCCGATGCCCTGCTATTCCCAGTTCCATTGTAGCACAGTGTCCCCAGAGTGGCCTGTACATTGGGATCTTCTGGAGGGCTTGTTAGAACACACATTCCTGGGCCCCACCCCAGAGTTTCTGATTCAGCAGGTCTAGGGTAGGACCTGAGAACTGGCATTTCTACCAAGTTCCCGGGCGCTTCTGCTGCCCTGGGGGCCACGCGTTAAGAGCCTAACATATGATTACGATCCCCACATCTGACACCTGGATTCTCTGGACCCTCGACATTCGAGATGCACGTAGATGTCAACTGTCACCACGTGAACACGAGTGTCAACCCCCTGCTTGAAGACAGCATGCGACCGGTGTGTGACATCAGATTTCTAGCAACGTGGCCCCTCTCCACCTTGGGATATTTAGGTAGCACGGAGGCTTGCAGAGAGCTCCCCCTTGCCTCTCGCCGAAGAAAGCCACCCTAAGCTCAGCTCCCCCAGGTGTATCTGGGAACTGAGAATTGGGTTGCACTCGGTGGGCGCTGGGAGGAGGCCGGTCACAAAGGGAATACGTTTCGCCCACATGGCACTGCTCTGAGCCCAGTCACCCCCTCGCCACGCACCCCCCCCCCGCCCCGACAGGTGCATGCTCTTCTAACCCAGTTGAATCGGCTCTTTGTGGGGGGGCGCTCTTCTCCCCTCCCTCCCCGGGGCTGTACCTGAGTGAAATTGTCCAGGGCCTTGTGTAGGTTGGTGTGCATGCCTGTGGGAGGCTCGTTGGTGATCTTGATGGCGTTTTCCAGGATGCCCTGGGGGATGATGTGGCCCTCAGGGGAGGGTGCTGGCTCCGCACTGATGAAGACCCTGAACTCTGGGTGGCTGTTCTCACTGTGTTCCTCCAGCTTCTTCTCCAGGGTGCTCAGCCACTTGGCCACCAGGTGGATGTTCTAGTGGGAAGGAAAGATCCCAACCACCCCCCCCCATGCAGGCATCTGCTTAGTTCTGTCAGCAGCCAACAGTTTCTGGAAGGCAGATAGAGGAGGGACCTGGCCATCAAATACAGCTCACTGCAGCAGGAATCTTGGGGTTCCCAGCAATGAGACCTGCCAGTATCTTGCAGCTGAACCCTATCTCTTGATATCCCAAGTCTCCTTGGCACATTGTTGTCAAACCGGACTATGCATAGGAATCCGTCCCCCACCCCCATCTCCCCAGAGGGCTTCTTTTTTCTTTTTTCATTTTTTTTTTAATGTTTTATTTACTTTTGAGACAGGGAGAGACAGAGCATGAACAGGGGAGGGTCAGAGAGAGGGAGACACAGAATCTGAAACAGGCTCCAGGCTCTGAGCTGTCAGCACAGAGCCCGACGCGGGGCTCGAACTCACGGACCGCGAGATAGTGACCTGAGCTGAAGTCGGACACTCAACCGACTGAGCCACCCAGGCGCCCCCCGGAGGGCTTCTTAAAACGAAGATTCTTGGGCTCCAGCCCCGAGTATCTGATTCAGGGGGTCTAGGGTGGGGCCTGAGAATTTGCACTTCTAACAAGTTCCAGGTGATGCTGAAGATGTTGGTCCCCGGGCCACGCTTGAAGAGTCACACACACGGTCCACACGCTCCAAATCCAGATCACCACATCTGACACCTGCCTTACTTGAACCCTTGCTACACAAAAGCGGGGCCCGTGGACCAGCAAAGTTGGCGTTACCTGGGGGCTAGGTGGGAACGCAGACTCTTCGGCCCCACCCAGACTTCCTGAATCGGCGCATTTTAATACGATCCTGCGGTGACTTGTGAGCGTGTTACAATTTGAAAAGCACTGATGTCAACTTCTCGTGGCTAGCTTTCTGGAGTCCCCTCGCCCTCTCTGCAAACCATTCTGCTCAGTGTGGCCCAACTTATCTTCCTAAAACACACGGGGGCATTTCGGCTCACATACTGGGAAGGCTTCCTGCTCCAAGAGCAAGCTCCTGTGTCTGGTCTTGGAGGCCTTCTCCACCACCCCCCACCCCCTCCCCATGTGATTGCCATCTGTCTGTCTGGTCTAAGCCCACAGTTACTTCTTAGGGCTACTCTGCAGAATGCACCTTTCACTCCGGAAAGGATACCGCTTGGCTTTGTTGCAATATGTTTCATTGTGATGGACAGATAAAGGCGCCTCGGTAAATATTTGAGGAAGCCTGCTCGCAGAGCCTTAAATACACAGATTAGCACTGAGCGCAGGACTCGGCCGCAGCAATCTGGCCTCTGAGTGCCGCTTTCTCTTCTATAAAAGGGGGAAGTAACATCGGCCATCCTTATTTCACAGAGTTGCTGCAAATAACTGAAGGCAAAGGCAACGGATTTGAAAGGGCTGGTGAAGTGAAAATTTGTTAGAGAATTCATTTATAATCACTCTGTCGGAGCTAAGACTTCAGCGGGCCGCCTGGAAAGCCGGGGCTCCGTTGGCCAGGCGGGGCAGGGGCGGCGGGGGGGGGGGGAACCTTTCTTGTTTTATTTTTCCTTGCATTGATTTCTTCGTTGATTCTCCCGCCCAACGGGCTTTTGCTGGGTGTCTACTATGTTTGCGGGGGTGTGCTGGGTGCAGAAAGGTGATGGAGGAGGGGATCTCTCCTAAAGGGAATGTGGTGAAGGACGCGGTCGTGACATAAGTGCCTGTGCCACAGCCACGGCACTCTAGCAGAAGCGGCTGTAGTCCGTTTGGGAGAAAAGGGAACTGAGCCACTTGTTCCGCCCCGGCCCCAGCTCCTCCTGCAAGTTGCATAAAACAGGGGTAAGGGGACAGGGGGCCACAGGAGGGGGGCCACTTCGCGTCTTCCTGATACGCGTGGGAAGGGATCACCGGGTGAACGATCCAGCTTCCATGGACTCAACTGGATACCTACTCCCTGAGCAGGCACCGAACAGGATGTGGGTGGAACTATTTAAACTAGAGAGAGTAGGGGCGCCTGGGTGGCTCAGTCGGTTAAGAGTCCGACTTCGGTTCAGGTCATGATCTCACGGTTTGTGGGTTTAAGCCCCGCATCCGGCTCTGTGCTGATGGTTTGGAGCCTGGAGCCTGCTTCGGATTCTGTGTCTCCCCCTCTCTCTGCCCCTCCCCTGCTCGTGCTCTATTTCTCTCTTTCTCTCTCTCTCTCAAAAATAAACAAACGTTAAAAAACATTAAACTAGAGAGAGTGGCAGGGGGTTTGAGGGGCGAGGGACAAGGAGTTATGGAGAGGGATGGGGAGAGGACCACATAAGAGGGAAGGAGACAAGATCAGGCAGTGAGACAGGCAAGGGTGTGGAAGGAAAGGCAGGGGAGAGGGGCGGCAAGGTCAGAGGAGCCCAGAGACTGTCAGGTCCAGGCAGCTATGGGGTCAAGAATGACCCCCATCGGGGCAGAGGGGTCGTACCTGCAAAATAACCCAGTGACCTTTCTTGGCAGCCAGGTCCAGAGCAGCCTCAGCCACTACCTCCTGTCCTTGCCCCAAAGACACATTGTGAAAGTTCCGGTTGTTGAAGGTGTAGCCGAGCTTTTTACCTGGAAGGGGTATAGAGCTGTCCTTAGAATCTCTTGGGCCCGGGATCTGTGTTGTCATAGGTCCACAAGGAACATTCGCCTGTCTCCCGGTCACTCCCCCAACACAGGCGTGTTTGAGCCTCGAGCCTTCTATACTAACCCTCTTCCTACCCTCCATTCAGGGACGGAGGGTACATCTGCCAGCTTTCCGTCCCCAAACAGAAGGAAGCACCCAGCTAGACTTCAATGCTCCCCCATCTCACAGCCCCCCCAGGATGGACAGCAATGTTGTTGATCTTCCTGGCAGCTTTCATCTGGAGACCAGGCGTTGGTCCACTACCCTAGAGGGTGAATGGGCTCCCAGGCCAGCCAGCAGGTGGGTGTGGCCCCTTCTGACTTGCTTGGACCTCTGAATATATTCTCCCCTGAAATCTACTGGGAGGCGTGGCCAGTAGGGGCAGGACCCAGGTAGTTCGGGCTTCCTGTACTTTACCCCATAATAGCTTCCTCCCTTTTTCCCAGCACGTAGACATGTTTGAGCTCATCATTCTGCACATCTGAGAGCAGAGAAGCACAAGGCAAGGGCTTGACTCTGCAGGTGGAAATGTTCTGCGCCCGGAGAAGGGCGGCCGGTATCGGGAGTGGGGCAAGGGACCTGCCATGTACCAACGTAAATGTCACAATCACCTCCCTGACTGTGAGTCCAGGAAAACCCTCACACAAAGACATTAACCTCGGTAGGGAGGCCGGCCCGATTCTGCCTGGCTGTCCGCCGTTAGCCCAACACCAAGGACGTTTAGAGCAATTACATAAGATTCTTCAGACAAAGGGTCCTAAGAGTGAAGGAATTTCTTTCTAGGAAGATAAAGCATGTGAGAGAAAAGAGAAGGAATTTAAAAGAGGAAAAGGATAACCATACGTCCTTAAACATTTCGTTTCAGGGCAACTGAAATCGAAGATGCATTCCGCTACGTGTGCAAGAACACTTAAAGAAAACGGTCAGCGCTGGCTATTTCTTTAACATACTAAAAAAAACTGTGTAAGAAAAAGCAGGAGGTTGACTTTTTTTTTTTTTTTTTTTTTGCAGTGAGGACCAGTTATGATAGATTCAGTCAAGATGGACCCAAGAAACACCCTTATTAAACGCTATAAATCCTGGCTGGCGAGAGAACCGATGTCAGCTTTCGAACCGGCAATATAAACAACTTATTCCAGAGAAAATACCGGGCTACAAGGCGCCGGGATTATTAGATCGCCTCCGAGACATTCCATCTCACAAAGGAGGCTGTTTCTTTTCTTTGTTAGCGAGAGGTAGGGGAAGAGGGGCGCTTCACAGGCCGCACTGGCTGTCGCGGGCAAAGTCCAGCGTGGTCCGGCCCGGATCAGCTCGCATGAATCCGGGCTGGACGGCGAGGCTGATGGGGAGACGCCGACGGGATTTACGAGGATTGAACGCTCGCAGCCAGGATGACTGCGGCACCGGCCGGTGCTGTGAGACGCTGGGGCAACCTTGCAGGGTCCCTCCATCTGCGACCGTGGGGCTCTCCAGACACCCTCCTGGGGCATCAGCAAGCCCCCCTCTCCTTCCACAGTCACCTTCTCTGGGGTTTCCACCTTCATACTGTTTTGCGCCGAGGCTCCCCCGTCCCCAGCCCCCCGCTACCTTTAACTCTTCTTTTCTGATCTCCCTTCCTATTCTCCGTGGGACAGTGTCACCCAGAATGGTGTCCCATCTTTGCAGGGTGCTTCTTTGACCTCCCGTCCCTGAGGACCATGGCCCTCTCTTGGGCTCCCCAGATCCGTGGGGCTGGGAGGAAGGGGAATGTTTTTCTAGCCCACTCTTGTTCCTGGCAGGCTATTTCTTCCCATCCTCATATTAAAAACCCCTTTTCTGGGGCGCCTGGGGGCTCAGTCGGTTGAGCGTCTGACTTCAGCTCAGGTCATGATCTCGCATTCAGTGACTTCGAGCCCCGCGTCGGGCTCTGTGCTGACAGCTCGGAGCCTGCAGCCTGCTTTGGGTTCCATGTCTCCCCCTCTCTCTGCCCCTCTCCTGCTCATGCTCTGTCTCTCTCACTCCCCAAAATGAATAAATGTTAAAAAAAAAAGTTAAAAAACTCCTTTTCCTTTTAAAGCATATGCCATCTGCCTATATTGTCTACTAACTCCTATGTTCTCTGCCCTCCGTCAACTTCCCAGTGAGATTCGCCTTTCTCGGGGGCTTTGGAACTCAGTCCAGAATCCTCCACAAGTCCCATCTCATCACCATCCCAGTAAACCTCGGTGTCGCTACAGATGACTGAGCCAACATCCAGCCTCATGCTTCCTCATCTTCAAAGAACCTGACTCCATTCCGGTTCTGTTACACACCCCCCGTGGCTGCACCCAGGACGTCACTGTCCCAGAAAACTGTCCCGCGTCTGAAACATTCTTCACTCACGTCTACTCCCATCACTTCCTACTTTCTTGGCTGTTCACTGTTACTCCCTTGTCACCTTTTACTCTACCTCAGCGAAATGTCCAGTCCATTGGCTCCTCTTCTTTTCTTCCTAATCTTCACAATTACTTCCTTCTTATTTTTTTTTTTTAATGTTTATTCATTTTTGAGGGGGAGAGGGGCAGGGAGAAAGAGGGAGACACAGAATCCGAAGCGGGCTCCGGGCTCCGAGCTGTCAGCACAGAGCCCGACGTGGGGCTCGAACCCACGAATCGTGAGATCACGACCTGAGCCGAAGTCGGACGCTTAACTGACTGAGCCACCCTGGCGCCCCATGCTCCCTCTTATTTTAATATGGACTCAATAATCCTTACTTGGAATGAAGACCTTACAAAATCCTCAACTCTGTTTCCCCTTCTACTTCCTGTGTCACCCAACTTTCGCCAAATTCTCAATCCCGGATGAATTAACCAGAGGGAAAGGGAATACATTTGGTGAACGAGGGGCACCCCAACTTCGTGACTCTCACCCCCGCTGCTGTTTGGCAATCTTGCCACGTGCCCAGGAATTGGCTGCGTTGCCCATTCCCTACTTCCTTTAAAATTCCTAGGAGGCTCCGCTCTACTTAGTTTGCGTCACTCTCTGCTTTCCAGGGAAAACACATGCCATGTGTCAGGGACTCCTTCAATTTCCTGCCATTTTAGCCGCATCCCTGCACGCTCCCATCTCCGTGGGAGAGGTGCCTTCTTCTGCTCCCTAAATCCCATCTCTTCTTAGATCATCAACCTTTGTCTGCCTACTCACGCCCCTGCTCCCTGGAACACGAGCAAAAGAGTCTCTCTCAACCCCAAAGTGAATATTTTGCCAATCTTGAGGCTGTTTGCTAAAACTGTACTTGCTTCAACCTGCCCGAGTCCCAGTGGACTGTTAAAGAAACGAGGACAGGGCCAGGAACAATGAGAGGGAGAGGCTGCACGCTACGTGCGGATAATCTGGTGACAGAAACACCAAACTGGAAACCGTTTCTTTGAACACACTGGGGAGCAGGCTTGAACAAATCTAAGCAAGCTCACAGTTCTGACCAGCATGTTGGAAAGAGAAACAGGAAGCAGCGGGAGGCAGAGGTGGTAGATACGTCTTCTTCCTGACCACAACACGGAAATAACCGAAATATTTGGTAAAGCCATGTAACTGAACAAAGGAGCACACAGACAGAGCAAGATCGTGCTAGAGTCAAGTGAAAGACCAGAGAAGATGCCTGTGTGTTAGGGTGGAAAGGGGAGTCCTGGGTTGGGAGTTCTGGGTTGGGAGTGAAGGGGAGTCTTGGGTTGGAAGGACCAAGGACAAAGCTGTGCTTCCAAAGGCCATACAGGAAGGAGCCAACCGAGGTGCCTCAAAGGACAGATGGATTATCATCTCCGTTATAATGCCTTACAATGCTACCGTCATCTTGACATTGTAAAGTCTTTACACGTCTTAGGTTTCATTTTCATCCTACAGCGGCCCTAGGAGGCAGGTAAAACGGGTGATTGGAAAAAAAAAATGGAGGATTGCTTTTAAAAGAAGCAAAGGCACGAGCTCATGTGCAAATCGAGAAGTATGGCTCGTTCGGGAAGAAGGTGATGAGGAAAGAGAAGAGAAAGAGTGTTACATCAAAGCACTTTCAAGGATTCATCTGACAAGGCAAGAAGAAAAACAGTGGGGGTGGATGGTCCTGGCTTTTGTCTTGAAAAGGAGGCCAAGAAAAGTGAATTGAATTCCCCCCTCCCCTCCTCCTTCAAAATTATTGAGGAAGGAAAATCCTAGAGGAGACTAAGAGCCACAAAGGTGCCAGAAGAGCACAGATTTCTGGTCAAGGGTCAGTGGATGAGCTTTAGGGGCTAGAGAGCTCCTAAACTCTACGCAG
Organism: Panthera uncia; assembly: GCF_023721935.1. Taxonomy (NCBI): domain Eukaryota; kingdom Metazoa; phylum Chordata; class Mammalia; order Carnivora; family Felidae; genus Panthera; species Panthera uncia. The sequence continues at coordinate 52,978,612 of NC_064814.1, forward strand.
AACTTTGTCTGTGGGTCTACGCGCCTGGGGCGGGGATGAGGGGCTGTGGTGGAAGGGGGCTGAGGCAACAAATCTTCCGGTTGACTCTGAACTTTTAAAACCCTCTCCAGTACTAAGAGCTGCCATACTGAGGGGCGCCTGGGTGGCTCAGTCAGCGAAGCGCCCAACTCTTGATTTTGGCTCAGGTCATGATCTCATGGCTCGTGAGATGGACCCCCGCATCGGGCTCTGTGCTGATGGTGCGGAACCTGCTTGGGATTCTCTCCTTCCCTCTCTGCCCCTCCCCACCCCCCAAAGAAATAAACATTAAAAAAAAAAAAAGAACTGTCATGTTGAAACAAAGGGATAGAGAAATGAAGGGGTTAAGCACATAAATCACAAACTCGAAAATGGGGAAGGATGCCAAGCTCTGTAAGAGCCTAAGTGGAGTAAAACAGTGAACTGTCTGGTACACGGGCTCTGCCCAAGCATAGAGGCAGCAAGTTTACTTAATAAGTTGGGGCTGGGGAGAGAAAGGAAAGTGTGAGTCAGTCGTGCAGACTGCAAACTTGAGAACAGGAGCCCGTCAGGCAGTCTGATTCCATCCAAGATGCAGAAAGCATGGCTGTCGCCAGAGTATGTGTTCTAAATTGGCGAATTAGGAAATAAATCAGGCCATCAATGAGGCAAGAAAGGAGGGAGAGAGAGAGGAGGCACAGGTGCGTAAGTAATCTCGAGGTGATGAACGGCAATATTGCTCCTAGTAAGGAAAGGTGTGAAGATGAAGCCAGGGGCAGAGCTGAGATAATGTATTCAGAAACAAATCACCAATATGGACCAGGGCGGGGTCAGCTTCCCTGAAATGACAGAAAGCTTCAAAGCACATGATGCAACAGACAGAGGTCAATTGGCAAAGAACAGTAGGAAATTGCTCATTTGCAGGGTATATAAAAGCTTCCGAAAAGGGAAAGATTGAGTGAAAATGAGGAAACTAGATCTGTCAATAAGAAAGGAATAAAGCCTCCGGAAGCCAGAAGGAATGCAGGACTCTATAAAAGGGTGAAACTCGGGAATAACTTAGCTGTGACAACAGTTCTTATGATGTTTACTCATTTATTTGTTGATTCATTCAACAAGTATTTACGGAGCACCTTTTCTCTGCTAGTTATGCTTTTAGGTGCTGGTTCCAAAACGGTAAGCAACAGGTCCTGGTCCTTGACCTGAAGGATCTTGGTGACACGAAGGTAGGCATGCTCCGAGGCAAAGATATGTATGGCATTGGACCCACGGCCTTGCAGGGAGGTCAGGAGAGGCTGATACCTGCAGGGTGAGTAGGCACCGGGCTCTTGAATTGCTGGGGAGAAAGAGTTCAGATAAAAGAAACCTCTTGTAACACTGCCCTAGGTCAGGAAGGCTCACGATCTACAAGGGCTGTGGGTCTGGAGTAGAGTGAGCTTGGGGGAAGGTGAGATCCAAGGCTTGGCACGAAGGCCAGTCCATGCAGGCCCCACGGACCATGTCAGTGGTACTGGACTTTACCTTAAGAACAATGGGAAGCCACCAGAGAGTTTTAAGGAGAAGACTGATACAGTCGGATGTGAGATTTAGCAAGATGCCTTTGGCTGCAGAGATTGGCAAAAGATTGCAGGCAGGGGGTGAAGAACAGAAAATGGGTTAGGGGGCCCCTGGGACAGTCCAAGTGAGACCACGGTGACTCAGACCAGGGAGGCAACAATGAGGACAGAAACACTGAGACCAGTCTCACATGGATTTAGGAGGCAGAATCCATAGGATTAACGTGGTGGGCGGCAGAGGGAGTGTTGCTGTGACCAATTCCAACATTTCTGGCATGGCCAACTTGGTGAATGGTAGCGGTACTTACTGAGAACGAGAGAGCAAAATTTCCAGAGATAGAGAACACTAGGACTTTTCCACTTGAAATGGCACGGCGAACGCTGAGCAGATGAATGGAAAAAACCCACACCAAACGCAGCTCTTGGAATTTCAGAACAGGAGGTAGAGAGATAATCCTAAAGTTTCCAAGGAATAGACACAGGTAACCAACAAAGAAGAGAACAGCACCCTACTGGCATATGATCTCAACCAAACATAACCGACTTCCTGAAGACAGTCGAGCGATGTGGACACATTCTGAGTACAAATGATTTTGCACTTAGCAAAACTACCAAACAAGTATAGGGGCAAAATTAAAGCCTTTTTAGACAGCCAAGGATTATGAAATTTTACTTCCCACGACTCTTTTCTGATGGCATATGCTAGCAAAACTGGGGTGAAAACTGAAAATGAAAGACGCAGGATACAAAAATGATAGAACTAAACTAGAATATAAAGAAAATAAGTCCCAGGGTGGGACTTGCCTAGAAAGCCACAGTGTAACTTATCTCTTTTAGAACAGAAGTGGGCCCTAGGTAGAGCATTTTCAAGAAAAATAACACTGGATTCTATTAGATTCTATATAGATAACGGGGATTCTATTCAATTCATACAATAAATAAGAAGTGTGAGATATTAGTGATAATGGCAGAGGGGGCATTTATTTCTTCTTCCAAGAACAAGGAAAAGACATTCAGAAACTCCATGAAAAACTAAAAGCTCTTCGAGAAAATCTTCATCTACGTAGGAAGCAAACTGAAATTTGATATGACTTTGAAACTCCTTGCTGAGAACATTCTTTGAGAGACCCCTAGAGATTAGGACATTGGATCCATGAAGGAGGATATGTAATCCTAGCATATTTACGTGCCTCTTCAGTGAAGAATATGTATTTATTAACTATGACATAAACCCTATGTATCAGTTTTCTTTCTTTTTTTTTTTTAATTTTTTTAACGTTTATTTATTTTTGAGACAGAGAGAGACAAAGCATGAACGGGGGAGGGTCAGAGAGAGGGAGACACAGAATCCGAAACAGGCTCCAGGCTCTGAGCTGTCAGCACAGAGCCCGACGCGGGGCTCGAACTCACGGACCACGAGATCATGACCTGAGCCGAAGTTGGTCGCTTAACCGACTGAGCCACCCAGGCGTCCCATGTATCAGTTTTCAAATATTACAGTTAACTTGTAGACTAGGCATGAACAACATGAATGATGGTAATATTAGAATGAGTATATATTCATCCTTGTCTACGAAAAACTTAAGGTGCAGCTGAAGCGAGCTGGAAAACTGAAATCTCAGCTTACACAGAGGGAAGTCAAGAGAAAGTATCTAGAAATCACGGAATAAAAAATTAAGTTTCACTAACGCTGTTAAAGTGAACATAGCCCATAGAGGAAGTCAACATTTTAATATAGCTATCAGTATTTGGGAGTTTGCAAACCAATTAGATAATTGGATAAAATGGACCCATTCCTAAAAACAAATACCAAAACTGACTCAAGGAGAAGCAGAAAATTGGAATAGATATATAATAAGCAAAGACATTAAGCTAGTGATTCTTTTGTGTGTGCGTGTGTGTGTTCCAGTAAAACTTTATTGACAAAACAGGCAGCAATCAGATATGGCATGTGGACCACCACTGCTGATCCATGATAGAAATGAACAAACAGATAAATACATCTTATACTCTCCATGAGCAATTTTTAAATTCTAATTGCTTTTTTTCCCTAAAGGATGGGGGAACCATTTTACCTGTGTGTCACTGTCATTTACCTTCTAGCTTCCATTTGTAACTCTGGAAGCTAATAGCCTCAAACCAAACTTCCTGTCTGCTTTTAAGATACAGAAGGGGCTGGGACGTGTTATTGTGGGTTTTTTATTTTAAGGACTGAGATCCAAAGGTTAAACATGTTTGCCCTCCTTATCTAAGGAATGAAAATGCTCAGATGCAGGGCAGAACCTGATCGACACTAAATTCTCTTCAGCAATTAGCAACTTCCGTCACCTGTTATTGCTTGGCTAGTGTCTTCCCAAAAGATATAGTGAAATGCTAATTTAGCCCTCGGGGCCTGTGAATGTCCCCTTATTTGGAAATAGGGTCTTTGCAGATGTAATCAAGTTAAGTTGAAGTCACTAGGGTAGATCCTAACCTGACTGGTATTTTCATAAGGTGACAGAAATCTGGACACAGACACACACAGAGAAGAATGCCACGTAAAGACAGGATGTGCAGGGAGAAGGCGGCCACATGACAATGGAAGCAAAGATGGGAATGAGGTAGCCACAAGGCAAGAAATATCAGAGATGGCTGATAACTTTCAGGAGCTAGGGGAGAAGCATGGCACAGGCTCGCTCTCAGGCCTCCAGAACCTTGCTGGCACCTTGATTTTGGACTTCTAAGCCTCCAGAACCATGAAAGCACAAACAGCTATCGTTTTAACTTACTCAGTCTTTGGTAATTTGTGGCAGTCCTAGGAAACTAAGATACCAACTATGGGCTGACATAGAATAATTCAAATAAATTTCATAGAGCGTTCCCCTCTCCTCTTGTTAAATGTCCTCCCCACTGTCTAGATACCTCAGTCACAGAGCCAGCTCAGTAATTCTGCCATCAGATGCACAGGCCACATTTGATTTTGATTTATCTTTCAGATAAGCTGGGACTTTCGAAGTTAAATGGAAATGATCATTTTAATACTTTGCCTGATGTGGATTCAGAGCCAGGCCAAAGGCAGTTTGGCAACCTGTCAGCAACTGATAGTCTGACTGAAAAACCTGATACGTCAGCTATTGTTCTACTGTATTAGCTTCTTTGGGTCCTATGAACTCATGAAATATAACAAAACGCTGTATTGTCTAAACTCTTCTGAATATATGGCTAGCGATCACATAACTCCTTTTGTCTTAGTCTATGCCTGTCAAAGAAGAATTCTCTGGTGTCTTTTTTGTTTTGTTTTGTTTTATTTTTTAATTTTTATTATTTATTTATTTATTTTTTCAATATATGAAATTTATTGTCAAATTGGTTTCCATACAACACCCAGTGCTCATCCCAAAAGATGCCCCCTTCAATACCCATCACCCACGCTCCCCTCCCTCCCACCGTCCATTAAGCTAGTGATTCAAAAACTTCCCATTAAGAAAAGCTCAGGCCCAGGTGACTTCACCACTAAATTCTATCAAACATGAAGAAGTAACATCAGTCTTTCATAAAAATCTTCCAAAAAAATAGAAGAGGAAGGAACACTTCCCAAATCAGTTGGTATATAGGTCACTAGTTATATCCTCATACCCAAAACAAAGACCTCACAAGGAAAGAAAACAACAGGTCAGCATCTCTTACGAATATATATGTAAAAATCCTCAAAGACATATTAGCAAATTGAATCTAGCAATATATATAAAGGATTATAACCCAGGATCAGGTGAGATCTCAAGAATGCAAGGTTAGTTTAACTTCCAAAAATCAATTCACGTAGTATCTCAATAGAATAAACAACAAAACGATATCATCTCAATGGATACAGAAAAAACATCTGATAAAACCCAACACCTTTTCATAATAAAGGAAAAAAAATTCAACAAACTAGAAGGCAACTTGCTCAATCTGATGAAGGGTATCTGTAAAAACCCCACGGTTGACATCATACTTACTGGTGGAGATTGAATGAATATTCCCTAAGATCTAGAACAAGCCAAGGATGTCCAAACTTGCCATTTCGACTTAATATTGTGCTGGGAATTTTAGCCAGGTCAGTTAGGCAAGATGAAGAAATAAAAAGCCATCCAGATTGGAAAGGAAGAAGTAAAACTACCTCTATTCGTAGATCACATAAACTTGTATCTAAAAACAAAAACAAAAACAAACAAACCCAAGGAATTCACAAACATTATTGGAACTAATAAACAAGTTCAGCAAGGTTGCAGGATAGAAGATCAATATACAAAAATATACATGTTATACACCTGAAACGAATATAACCCTGTAGGTTAACTATTATTCAATTAAAAAAATGCAAGACTTTACACCCCAAACTACAAAATATTAATCAAAGAAATTAAAGAAGACCTTAACAAATGGCAAGACATTCTATGTTGATGGCTCATGCCATCAACATGCTACGGCAAAAACATGGATGGGCCTTGAAAATATTATGCTAAGTAAAACAAGCCAGCAACAAAAGACCCTACAGTATATGATTTTATTTCTAGGAGATGTTCAAAACAGGCACATTTTTAGAGCCAGAAAGTAAATTGGTGGGGACTCGGGAGGACATAAGATGGAACAGAAGTGCTCACTAAGAGATCTAGAATTTTTTTGGGGGGGTGCAGAGAGACACAAATTTGCTAAAATTAGAGTGTGGTGATGGTCACATGGCCTTGTGAAAATATAAGCAAACTTTGAATTGTATACTTGAAGTGGGTGAATATAGCGTGTGAATTATATCTCAGTAAAGCTGTTAAAAATGTGGTAGAAAGTAGAGAGTCCTAGTGGGCATCAGTGGGAGCCAAATTCTTATTTTTTATATCAGGGAATAAATAGATATCTAGAATTGATCAATTTAAAACTAGTGATAGATTAGTAGGATACTGGCACAAAAACAGACACTCAGATCGATGGAACAGAATAGAGAACCCAGACATGGACCCACAAACGTATGGCCAACTAATCTTTGACAAAGGAGGAAAGAATATCCAATGGAATAAAGACTGTCTCTTCAGCAAATGGTCCTGGGAAAACTCGACAGCGACATGCAGAAGAATGAACCTGGACCACTTTCCTACACCAAACACAAAAATAAACCCAAAATGGGTGAAGGACCTGAATGTGAGACAGGAAACGATCAAAACCCTAGAGGAGAAAGCAGGAAAAAACCTCTTTGACCTCAGCTGCAGCAACTTCTTCCTCAATACGTCTCCAGAGGCAAGGGAAACAAAAACAAAAATAAACTATTGGGACCTCATCAAAATAAAAAGCTTCTGAACAGCGAAGGAAACAATTAGCAAAACTAAAAGGCAACTGACAGAATGGGAGAAGATATTTGCAAATGACATATTGGATAAAGGGTTAGTGTCCAAAATCTGTAAAGAACTTATCAAACTCAACACCCCAAAACCAAATAATCCAGTGAAGAAATGGGCGGAAGATTAGTAGGTAATAGAGAAGCAGTTCCCAGAACTAAATTTAGAAATAGGCAAAAATAGGATAAGATAAAGTAAAATAAAATAAATTAAATTAAAATAAGATAAAATAATAAAGCAAAACAAAACAAAACAAAACAAAATGTGTCTGAAAAGGGAGACAGGGTATGGGAAGGACTGGAGCCAGGAAATGTTGGTTTTCATTTTAAAGTCTGTATTATCTATACAGTAAAACCTTTGCGAGCATAATTTGTTCTGGAAACATACTTGTAATCCAAAGCACTCGTGTATCAAAGCGAATTTCAAAACCCATTGGCTCAGTTGTGATCATGTGACGTTCGACGTCATGTGCTACTTGCATTACAAGACATGGCTCTTTTCTCAAGTTAAAAATTATTAGAAATGTTTGCTTGTCTTGTGGAACCCTCACAGAGCAAGTTACTTGTAGCCCAAGGTTTTACTGTATTTTAAAAATGTGCAAGTGTCACTTGAAATTATCAGGAGACTACAGAAACACACATACACATAAAATTAGTGAATAAGACAATTCTTTCCCTGCTGTAGACCCTATCCATTCTTTAGGACCCAAGTTAGCTTCTTCTCAACCACCCCCCAACACTAGGCATGCTGTAGAGTTCTCTCACTGTGTAAATGAATGGACTGCTCTTGGAGCTGGTTCCAACCTGTCGGGTCTTTATTTAACTTTGCAAAATGGTGTCGTTTGGCCAGTGTGATGGTTTTGATTAGTCGTTCATTTGCTCATTCTTTCATCGAACGTACATATTTCTTTAGTACCCCTCACCGTCCTAGGAAGTGGGGACACTCCGGCAAAAAGGACACCTGTTCCCAAGGAGCTCTCACCCTCTCACGAAGACACAGCAGTCACTAGACAAGTACAAGGTGATGTACATAAAGAAGGGCACTCTAGGAGCACATGGGAGGGGGAACCAAGGACCTTGAAAGCCAAGTAGGTCTTCCTGGAGATGGTGACATTGAAATTGGTGTCTGAAGGATGAATAGAGGCTAGCCTGGTGAAGGGGATCCAGGAAGGGAAACGGCAGGCTTGGGAGAATGAAATGGCTGCCATGTAGAATGCAAAAGAGGCGAGTAGGGAAATGTGGACAGAATGATGGACCCCCAAGGATGTCCACGTCCTAATCCTCAGCAGAGGGGACTCTACAATGTGAGTTAATTAAGGCCCTCAAGATGGGGAGGTTATCCTGGATTATCCAAGTGGGCTCAATATAATCATAGGAGTTCTTATAAGGAAAAGAGGGAGGCGGTAAGACCCATTTATGATTTCTGATCTCCAGAACTGTAAAATAATAAATTAGTGTTGTTTCAAGCCTCCAGGTTTGTAGTAATTCATTACAGCAGCGACAGGAAACTAATGCTGGGAAGCAAGCTGGAGAAATAGGGAGGGACGGGAGGAGGAAGTTCCCTGTGAGACACATTAAGGAGTTTGGACTTTCTTCTCAGGGCAATCAGAGGCCGTGAAGAGCAGGGTGAGACCTGTGTTTCAGAAAGATTGCTCCGGCCCAAGTAAGGTGGGGCGGGGCGGGGTGGGGGTGCGGTGAGAGATGGGTGGGTGGCAGGGCAAGGTCTCCTCAGGACCCTGCCAGTGTCCTCAGGACTCTACCGTGTCCCACCCTGGATGGTCCCTTCTCTGGTGATAATCCCCTGGTGTTGGTTTCCAAGGACCCTGATTTCTGTATGTTAGCAAATACTGAGTACTGCCTCATGAACTTGGGGTCTAGAGAAGAGAGACTGCCGGATGCAAAGAGTGGAAGTTCACGGGGCAGGTGCGGCCTTGGCTCCAAGATGAGTTTGTCTTTTTCTTCTTCTTTTTTTCAATCTTTGTTTATTTTTGAGAGGTAGAGAGAGACAGAGCGTAAGTGGGGGAGGGGCAGAGAGAGAGGGAGACACAGGATCTGAAGCAGGCTCCAGGTTCTGAGCTGTCAGCACAGAGCCTGATGCGGGGATCGAACTCATGAACCACAAGATCGTGACCTGAGCTGAAGTTGGACACTTAAGTGACTGAGCCACCCAGGCACCCCTAAGATGAGTTTTTCTCACCTTGATTTTCCACATCTTTCAGGGGGTCCACGCCTGGAGACAGGATAAAAAACATGGGTGTGGCTGGTCCTGATTCCTCAAACGAGGCCGCAAAGTCTGGCGTTCTTCCCGCCACGTACTTGCTTCCCAACTTCTCTTCAACAAAATCTCTGCCAGAAAAGAAGTGCATGTGTATGTCAGTCACAAAATAGCAAACACTTGAGAAATGGAGGCGTATAGACATGGAAGGATGCACTCAAGGTCATGGGCGTGGTAGTCACAGAGGTGAGACCAACTTCCAGGTGCCTCATTGTTAAGTCAACATGCACAACCATGGCTGGCCCGCTGTCCTAGATCAGGGCTCTTTCTGAATCCTCATACATCCAGGCCACTGTCACCTTCTCTGTGAAGCTTGGATGTCCCGTGACATCACCACCATCCATTGGAACGCCACCAAGATCAATGCTTTCAGAAAGCTTGCAGGCAGCTGGACCCTCCACACTCCGTATCCCTGTGGTCTTCTGTCTCGGTCCTCTATCTCAGCTCAAGATGCAAGGCCTCTGCTTTCCTGTGCTGTCATACTCTATCAATGTCTATTTCCTTTCATCCTACTCCACTCGTCAATGTTCCTTTCCACACTGCCCTGTCTTCCGCCGAACAAACCTTTCACCTGCAACCACTTGGTTGACCATCTGGCCCAACTCTTGGCCTTAACTCTTCCCCAAGGACACTGCTTCCTTGTAGTCTCCACAGTGGGGTTCATTCTCCTACCTCTGACCTATATCTCAGGACGGTGAGGTGGGATCATGGTTCTCCTCACTGATGATTACTCTTTGCAAACCATGACTTCTCCATTCTCGAGGCTCCGTGGACTCTCCATTCCCCATGCTGCATCACCACATCCCCTGCACATTGACGTCATCTACTGTTCCACTTGTCGCTCTACCCTGAACGCTTGGCTCACGGACCTTCTCTCCACCAGCCTGAGTGACATCAACATCCACATGGATAATCTTCCAGTTCCTCTGTCTTCATTTTTTCCTCAATTCAGCCACCTGGTTTTGTGGCCACATTTTATCCTGTCATTACTGAAGGGCTTTGTCTACATCTGAAACCTTCAATGGAAACATTCCACTCTCTGCCGAAAACCTTCCGTCAGCGATTTAGCAACTGACCCTTATTCCACCTGTTCCTTCCCTGTGTTGGTGCCACCACAAATGGAGGATTTTCAGCACTGTGGCTTCTCTGTTTTGTTTCTTAACCGTCCCCTTACGCTCTTCTCCTCTTTCCTATCCAGTGTAGACTCCATGGCCTATAACCTTGAAAAAAACTAAAAAACGTCTTGGGGTATAATTGATAGCATAACATTTGTCGATTTTAAGTGTAGTATTCAATAATTGTTAATAAGTTTACTGAATTGTACAGCCTTCACCATAATCCAGAATTAGAACACTTTCATCATGCCAATACCATTACTGCCCACCTCAAGAATTCTTGTTCCCACCACCCAGCCCCAGGCTGTGCTCCAGACTAACTTAACTCTGAATCTACACCTGGGTGGTTGGACGTTGCCACAGGGAACCATTGATGAAGACAGGTGCCATTGTAAATACATGATCTTAACTAGGTGGGCTCTCAATGCTGCTCAGAATTCTTTGGGTTTCCCTGGTGGGTCTTCTCTCCCACTTGTCACAGATTCTATTTCAAACTCTGCGCCCTTCTCAAATCTCTAACCCTGCCACCTCCTCTCACACACAGACTCAACTGATGAACACAGACGTCATTAGACACAGTTCTCAATTTTCCACCATCATCCTACCACCTCAGCTAAAGGCACAAATATCGCTGTCTCCCTTCTTTGCGGTCGGAGAGATGTTCTTCCTGCTATGGGTGATCCTTCCAGCTCTTCTCTGGGTACCATCATCTCCCAGCACAACAGATGTGACCAGCAGCCTTCTCAATGCTGATATGGATGGGCTCACCTCTTTCCAAGTTGTCCACTTAGCTATTAAGAAAATACATGGCAGACACAGGGCAACAGGCCTTACTGGATTTTGGATGTTGGTACCAAGACCCCTGTGACTAGAAACACATGACCTTTGTGCTCAGCTCTGCCAATCTGGCCACGTTGAGACTGCCCCACGCCCAGCCTGGGGCTCCCCACTGTCCCCTGTCCCGTACCGTATGGCGTAGGTCATCCGGTCAGGCCGCATGACTCTCATCATACAGAGGCGCTGTAGGGCTGTCTTGTCCTTCCACTCCTGTGGAAACTTCTCCTTCTCAGGACATTCCGATTCCACAAACTTCTTCCAACTCTTGGCGGATCCCTCAATGTCTCGATCCAGATTACAGAATTCTTCCATTGATGAAAGTGCCTGTGACATTTTGGAGGATCTTGCTGTGAAATACAGTTTCTCCAGAAAGCTATAGTTTTCAATGCGTTGAGGGCGGGGGGAAGGTGTCAAGGAACGAGATACGAGTATAGACGTAATTCTGTCTCGTTCATACTCGCGTCTGGAATCTTGGATCTTCCCCCCAAGTAAGCTCAAAGAAAAGGAGGTGTTTTGATCAAGTCGCCTCAGCAAACTGTACTAACAGTGTGCAAGGGTTAGCAAATAAAGTGGATTATTATCAGTAGCACATTGAACTGCACCTTCCTGCAGGGTATTGATTGGGAAGAGGGACAAGAAAAGATACCAGGACTTTTCTGTTCACGGAGCCCAGACATTTCAAGTCTCTGACTCCTTCCTTTTATCTCAATACTCATTCTGCTGGCAACTCAAGTTCTCCCTCAAGGTGCCTCTAGATACTGACTTTGTGTGAATGCCAACACTGAAATTTCCATGAGTTGCCTGCTTCCAATAAGGACTAAGTCCAAATACGCAACTTAGTAATCAAACGTTTTCATCTAGCGTTTCCTTCCGATCCATCCGGGGAACCGGGTGTCCTTCTTCCCTCCTACTCTGTCCAAGAGTATCAGTGCCCAACCCTGGAACTGTGCCGGACTCATTCCCAACTCAACTCTTTGTCTACACTACTTTCATCATGCGAGAGATCCTTGATCTCTCCTCCCCCAAATTCCACTCCTTCCTTTTCTTGTGCTGGTCACGATTAGCATGTGGTAAGATTCTACATGTTGTTACAGTCCTGTTCATAATCAGCAACCTCTCTCAGGTACCTCCTCTCTCACAGAGAAACACAGAGCCTTCCCATCCTTCTTGCGTGGGTTACTTGAACTACTCACAGTGTTGAAATCTTTAACAAAGGGTCTGATTCAAGGTTCAGATGTTTGGTAGCTGACAGCTTTAAAGCCTTATCCACTCCCCTGCCACCACCCCACACCTTCTTCTTCTCCTCCACATCCAGGCAAGCTGATAAGTAAGTCTTGGTACTCCCTCCTCGGGTGCTGGAGGGAAGCCGAACCCTGTAAACTCCTGCTCACATACAGAAATACCCCTGCCCCAACCTTAAACTACTAAAAATAATAATAATAATAAATAAATAAAACAAAAAAACCAAAAACCAAAGTGGTCTCCTTCCTTGGCTCTCTCAAGCCATTTTCAAATTTGGTTTTTAATGTTTATTCATTTAAAAAAAATTTTTTTTTCAACGTTTTTTATTTATTTTTGGGACAGAGAGAGACAGAGCATGAACGGGGGAGGGGCAGAGAGAGAGGGAGACACAGAATTGGAAATAGGCTCCAGGCTCCGAGCCATCAGCCCAGAGCCTGACGTGGGGCTCGAACTCACGGACCGCGAGATCGTGACCTGGCTGAAGTCGGACGCTTAACCGACTGCGCCACCCAGGCGCCCCTATTCATTTTTGAGAGAGAGACAGAGACAGAGAGCAAGTGCGTGAGCGGGGGAGGAGCAGAGTGAGAGGGAGACACAGAATCCGAAGCAGGCTCCAGGCTCTGAGCTGTCAGCACAGAGCCCGACGTGGGGCTCGAACCCACAGACCATAAGATCATGACCTCAGCCGAAGTTGGATGCTTAACCGACTGAGCCACCCAGATGCCATGTGAGTAATACATTTTTTAATACTCTCTTGGTATGTGCGTGGCATCATCAGTCTTGATGTCAAAACCAAATTTTGTGTGGTGGTTCATCCCATCCCATTCCTTGAGAATGCCCACATAAACATTAGTCACTTGGACGCTTTTCTGCAATTCTTTCCATTATTACTTGACTCTGCTTATACATTTGGTCTCTTCCATGAGATTAAAAGGTAGAGTATGTCCAAAGCATCTACCACAATGCCATGAATTTTAAGTATCCCAATACCTTCTTGCTATTTGAATTCATCTGTTCGTCCATCCATCCATCCATCCATTCAACATTTATTGAATGCTTCATGCCAGGCACTTGGGGGTACAAAGGTAAAAAAAAAAAAAAAAAAAAAAAAAAGGACACACGCCTTCAAGGAACTTGCAGTCCTAAGTTAAGGAGAAAGGACAGATGAGGGAGGCCTTCGGATGTAAGTAGAATTCTGTTGGGCAGAGATGGAGGGAGAGAAAAGGGAAGGGCATTTAATGGGGTGGGGTCAAGGAGAGTCAAAGTCTGGAAAGGGGAAGGGGGGCCTGTCAGAAAGCAGTGTGTCAGCAGCAGAGGGGTCTTACGGGTGACCCGGGGCAGGTAAAGCTAGAGAAGGACATAGACCCTTAGTCTGGGCTTGCCAAGTCCCATTTCCCATGTGGATGAACACAGGTCCTGTCTTCACGTGCCCTTTCACACGGGCTCTGTGTCCCCCCCCACCCCCTGCCCCACTTGACCTTGGCCACTAAGCAGGGGGTGCATGTCACTCTATTGAGAGGTGGGGGCCAGGGGGAGTGGTGTGTAGCACGGGGAAGGGGGAGCCAGGAGTGGAAGGCTCTGGTCCCAGCACCACCGCCCCACAAGCCTCTTGCGACTCAGAGACTGTGGGCTTTGATTTTCCCACTTGGATAATGAGGCCATGCAATACCATTGCTCACATTCTAATGTAGAAACGAGTGCTTTGAAGACAGTAACGCCCTCCCTGCTGCTTCCTTGGGGTTCCTGCAGTTACTGAATCCCCCCACCTGGTTTACTTGCCTGTCACTCCCGCAAGACTGTGAGTTCCCTGCGGGCAAGGACTTTCTTAGGCGTCTCTGAAAGCCTTGGAACTAGCAGGCTGCCTGGCGCTTAGCAAGTGCTCAATTAATAAAGTTTGACATCTGGGCCGCCAGCAGGAGGGCTCTTGACAGGCTGCGAAAAGCTGCTGCTACTGTAATTACTTCTCTCTGGGCTGAGGAACCGACTCCCATCTTCTTACAGCTTCACCCCTGCTCCCAGCTGGCATCACCATTAACCCTTCGGCGGGCCCGTTACCCCCTCGGGCGATACCACAAAACTGAGCACATTATGCCCTGATCAGCGTTCCCAGCTGCCATGACTGGGTCTGAAACACGCTTTCTTGAGGCTCTGGGTTGAGCACAATTGCAACATTTAATCTTCCAAATGAGGCAAAGGGATTTCTAGCCTTCTAATAAGCTAAATGGAAATGACTAATTAACCTAATTACATTGGGCTGTGCAGCAAAATACAACTGTGCAAATTGGCGTCCAGAGTGGAAGGGAGAGGTCCTTTCAGACTCTGACAAAGGCGTGCATCATCGAAGAGATTTTATAATGGAGAAAGGGACGTGCCATTACCTTCCGGCTCAGCATTTGGTGAGACTTAAAACATCCTCACAAAGGATAATCATAAAAGGAGTCTTTTATCTCAAAGAGTTCGCTCATTACCTGATTATTAGTTCTTCTGGGGGAAACAAGGCAAGCAACCTTCCTCATCAGATAGAACTAAAAACTTTTGTTTGGTAAGTCATATCCTATGCAGTTGTATTTATGTCTTCAGGCTAACATTCAACCCAACACTTAAAAGGAGCGCTGATCAAAGGCTTTGGTGATGTGTACTACGCATCATATTTTGTTCCACCTGCTGACATCCTGCCCCGTGCTTGAGCGGGACGGGGGTGGCCTTTTGCTGCCCTACCTCACGCAACTCAGAGAACGAGAGAGAAAGCTAAGCGCTCATTTGTAAAAGGCTTCGACCAGCCAGACGAGCTTAGCCCACACAACCAAACGGAGAAGCGAAGCGGAGCAAACAATCCGTCTTGTGGAAAGAGAAACGGAACTGGGTGGCACAGGAGCTTTCGAGTTGAGTAATGTCAAGTGAAAGTGGTAGGGTGTGCTTTCGAGTCATTTATTCTTTATGACTTTTGCTGCGGAGGGCTTTGTGGCGTAGCACAGGGAAAGGCAAGCTGGACTGGAATTCCAGACTCACAGTTCCTCAAGGTTTCACCTTCAGTGGACAAGTTCCATCAGGCACGATGCCCATCAACCACAGCAATATATACACCCCACAGCCGGGTAATTAATAATCATAACTATTATGGGGTGAGCTGTGTTCCCCAGAAAGATGGGCCGAAGGGCTAACTTCCCAGACTTGTGTGTGACCTTATAGTTGGAGGTAGGGTCTTTGCAGGTGTGATCAAAATGAGATGAGGTCACCAGGGTGGGCCATAACCCAGTACGACTGGTGTTCTTAGGACAGAAGATGCCAAGACACACAGAGCGAAGATGACATGTGAACACTGTGGGGATGGACTGAGGCCGCCACAAGCCAAGGAATACCCAGAGCCACTGGAAGCTGGAAAAGGCAAAGAAGGATCCTCTCCTAGAGACTCTGGAGGGACAATGACGCCGCTGACATTTTAATTCCAGACTTCCAGATTCCAGAACTGCGAGAGGACCCAGGCTGTAGTACTTTGTGATAGCAGCTCTAGGAAACTAATGCCATGGCCATAACCATAACTATAATCACAAGTACTTTCCATTTACTGACCATTTACTATCTGTTCAACGGAGCCCTAGGAGGTGGGTATTATAATAGCCATTTTGCAGATAAGGAAAGAAAGGTTCAGAGGAATGAGATCATATGCCAGAGGCCACACACACTCCAACTAGAACTTGAACCCAGGAATGTCTGGCTCCAGAGCCTGTGTTAACCAGTCCATCATTACTCCGGTTCTGCAAATGGGCTCATTCAGAACTGATTTCCAGAATCTATTCCCTCCATAAGGGCAGCAGACTATGAGTCGGTATTCTCAGCCCTGGGGCCACACTGTCCATCAAGGTAGTCAATGAGCCAATGAAATGTGGCTCATGTGATTGAGGAATTGCATTTTTAATCGCACTTAATTTTGATTATTGTTGTTTTTTTTTTTAAGTTTATTTACTTAAGTAAACTTTACACCCAATGTAGGGCTCGAACTCATGACCCTGAGATCAAAAGTCTCATGCTTTTCCTGCTGAGCTATTCTAGTTGCCCCAATTTTAATTATTTTTAAATTTAAGTTTAGAAGCTGGAACTTGGCTTTAGTAATTTGGAAAACTTTTAAGTACGTTCTGAACAACTTAGGTCAATATCGTAAATCTAAGTTTTATGAACTCTAAATACATATCCAGTGCTTGTGATGAAAAGTTAACATCTGAATTGAAATGAGCTGTACGTGGGGCTCCTGAGTGGCTCAGTCGGTTAAGTGTCCAACTTTGGCTCAGGTCATGATCTTGCGGTCCGTGAGTTCGAGCCCTGCATCATGCTCTGTGCTGACAGCTCAGAGCCTGGAGCCCACTTCAAATTCTGTGTCTCCCTCTCTGTCTGTCCCTCCCCTGCTCATGCTCTTTTTTTTCTCTCTTTCTCTCTCTCAAAAATAAAGATTAAAAAAAAAAAAAAAGAATGAGCTGTATGTGTAAAAACTACACACCAGAATTCAATGACTTGATAGAAAAACAAAAAATATTTCATGAATAGTTTTTATAACAACTACCTATGCAAATGGTATTTTGGCTACCCTAGGTTTTTCTCCACAAATATCTGCATTTATTATGATTTTTCTTAGAAATCTTGGAACTTTGTTATTTTGGTTATTGTTGTGAATGGAGTTCTTCATTACTTCTTTTCCAGTATATTATTCCTCTTCTTATCTGCCAGACAGGGTCCAGAATGACAAATGCAGTTAATAAATGAAAATCACTCACACCTTTGCTGTTTCGGTCAGGGATCAGCAGACTATAGCTTGCAGACCCAATCTGGCCCACCGCCTGTCTTTGTAAATAAAGTTTTATTGGCACTCAGCCATTTCCGCTTATTTACACATCGCGTGTGACTTTGGCAGAGCTGAGTAGTTGTGACTGAGTCTGGCCCTCAAACCATAAATATTTACTGTGTGACCCCGTACAGAAAAAGTTTGATGAATCCTGATTTAGATACAGCCCTCAAGATGATTCAAAGAATACCTGTGGACTCTGAAAAAGAAGTTAGAAAAATTTTTTGGGCAAAGGCAGCATGAGTGAAATTAGCCTCGAATTTCCTAAGATGGTTCCTTCGAAGAGGAGAGCGTGTATATAAATATTACGTTCTGGGCTTCTGTTATAAAATGAATCCACTTGGATGGCTCTCAGGGGAATTATGCTCCGTGAACAAGCCAGTCCGCCAAGGTTACATACTGTAGGATTCCATTTACATAACGTCCTTGGGAGGACAAAATTGTACAAGCGGAGAACAGATTAGTGGTTGCCATGTGTGAGGCAGTAGGGGAGGGATCAGGTTGTTGTGGTCATAAAGGGCAGCGTAGGGGTCCCTACAGTGATGGAATTTTCTGTACCTTGACCGGGGTGGTGGTACCTTGGTGGTACCTTGACCGGGGTTCTGTACCTTGACCGGGGTGAATCTTCACATGTGAAGCGCGCACACACACACACACACACACACACAAATGCATAAAAAATTAGTGAGATCAGACTCAGATTAGTGGATTGTATCAATGGAAATTTCCTGGGTGTATGTTCCAAGATAGGAATGCAAGATGTTGCCACGGAGGGATGCAGGGTATGAAGGATATTTCTATTATTTCTTATACTTGCATGTGAATTCGTATCATCTCAACATTTTAAAAAACTTAATAAAAAATGTAAAGAGCAAGAGAACCACTCCCGTCACTTGAGAGTCCTTTGTTCTATGAACTGTGTGTAACATGCAACAAACATGGATAATCACAAAGAGGATTAATTTCGTGCAGATGCCAGTGTCCCCAAAGCACCAGCACCTGCTGTGTGTAAGCATCCAGGTGTGGACCTGATGGCTGCCTACGTGGATGGTGGCCTGGACCCTGCAGGGGGAAACTGCTCAGTCATCGTCACTGCTCAGCATCATATCACACACCCATCGTGTCACATCAACGCAGGCATGGTCCCTACAGCAAGAAGCTCATACTTTGTGATCTTTTCGTGGAATAACGTTCATAGAATCCCAACCACACTCAGCTGCGTAACATGGAAAGAAAACATGCTTTGCGTTAAATGCGAATAAAGAACATCGATGTCCCGGGTGAACGTGAGAATAAAATGCATTTCTCAGGTGCTCAACAGATGTGAGCTATTATGAACCGGTAGGAATCCCAGCCTGGGATGCATCCCCCACTGAGTTAGGACCCGCATGGATGTGCCTGAACAGAGCCCTGGCAGGTGTCTGGTTCCTGGGAGCCCTGTTGGAGCACCCCCACACGGCCTGAGGGCCCCACAGAGGAGCCCGCGGTCCAGCCCTCAGTGCCGGCAGGTGAAAGGCAGCTCGGCTGAGGCAGGGAAGCTCCCGGATCCTCCTGTCGCCCCACATCCTGAGGGCAGAGCCCTGAACCAGCGTGCACCTGTTCCACTGACAGCCTTCCCAGCAGGCCCGGGAAGGGTGAGCTGTGCTGTGGGGGGCCAGGTGAAGGCGCGCACCCGTGTTTAACCCCCAAGGAGCGCCGCGCCGACTTCACGGGGACAAGTGTCAGGGGAGAAACTCCAAGAGCTGAGAACTTGACTTTTTTCAAGGGGCCTTTTCTACTGACCTTTATGCCACCCCAGGCCTGATGGGAGAGGAAGCCCACGGGACTGGTGACGCCCGTCTGCCCCGGAGATCGAAGCAGGAAATCCAGCGTGGCCACACTTACTTCCCCGCTCGTGAGGAGGATCTGCAAGGTGGAAGAACGATATCACGATGCTTTAGGGGTGCTGGTCACAGGGTGCTGGAGATCTGGGGGTTTGCACTCGGTGTAATCATCGCTGCTTTGAACCCTAGAGCGTGCTCATCAGTGTTGGTTGTTTTAAAGAAGGTGGAGTGCTGGGCACCTGGGGTGGGGGGGTCAGTCGGTTAAGCGTCTGACTCTCTAACTTGGCTCAGGTCATGATCTCACGGTTTGTGGGGTCGAGTCCCGCATGGGGCTCTGTGCGGGCAGCGTGAAGCCTGCTGGGGATTCTCTCGCTCCCTGTCTTTCTATCCCTCCCCTGCTCGCTCTCTCAAAATAAACAAAAATAAACGTTCAAGAGGGTGGAGTGAAAGAAAGTGGGTTATCTGCGCAAATCACTTCTGGGTATGTGTATATTCACCCACCAACATCAGGGTGACATAAATGCACACAGTGAGTGACCAGGTACCTTGATTAGCAAGCGTTCTGTCTATCAGTCCTAAATGCCACGGAGCACATCTCTGCGATCTGGGAAGATGACACATATAAGTGACATGCCTGAGGAGGATGTCAAAGTCACATACGGACACATGCAAGAGAGAAATGCACGAATGAATCAATAATGCTAAAGGGGTTCCAGAATAGGGGAGTGACCAGCAAGCAGGGCAGTGGGATTAATTTGATGAAACCTTTTTATTCTTCTCTTTCTCCTCCTCCTTTGTTTTTTTTTGTTTTTTTGTTTTTTTTTTTTTTTGAGAGAGAGAGAGCAAGAGAGCGAGTGTGAGCAGGGGAGAGGCAGAGGGAGAGGCAGAGAGAGAGGAAGAGAGAGAATCCCGAGCAGGCTCCATGCTGTCAGCACAGAGCCCGACGCAGGTCTTGATCTTATGACCGTGAGATCATGACCTGAGCCGAAATCAAGAGTTGGATGCTCAACTGACTGAGCCACCCAGGTGCCCCTTTCATTTTTTGAAGTAATCTCTACACCCAATGTGGGGCTCAAACTCATGACCCCAAGACCAAGAGTCACACGTTCCACTGACTGAGCCAGCCAGGTGCCCCAAGTTCTTCTGATGACACCACATGCTTCTGGGCTGGAGAGGGAATACAGAGGGTGACAGGGACGAGCCACACTAATACTCCCCCGTGGATTCAGGCTTTGGAACATGCAAACAGAGTCAGCCCAGAAATCATCATACCATATCTGGTGTTTAGAATTGGAAGAGGCCTTCGAGATAATCTAAGCGTGTTCCCAGTTAACTTATGGAAAAAATTCCCAAACCTAAATGATTAGAGGGATAAGTGCGAGGAAATAAATTCTCGTGGCTTTTTGATGTTGAGAGTAAGTGGAAGACAAGGTTTTCTTATTAACACTGGAAGTCCTTGATGCCCCCCAAGCCCTTGAGAATCAGAGTTCTTAAGGACCTTTTCAAGGCCAAATCTGCTATGGCTATGGAAAGACATTTGCAATTTCTTTAAAAAAAATTTTTTTTTAATGTTTGTTTATTTTTGAGACAGAGAGAGACAGAGCATGAGCAGGGAAGGGGCAGAGAGAGAGGGAGACACAGAATGTGAAGCAGGCTCCAGGCTCTGAGCTGTCAGCACAGAGCCTGATGCGGGGCTTGAACTCACAAACCGTGAGATCATGCCCTGAGCCGAAGTCAGACGCTTAACCGACTGAGCCACCCAGGCGCCCCGACATTTGCGATTTCTTATTCTGAGGGAAGGTTGGGGCATGAAACTCACATCCCTAGAGGTAAATAAATAATGAGGGATGCTCTACATTTCTTCTAGCATCTCAAAAAGTATCTAGTTTTTGGTATGGCCATTGAGTTCCATTTTTAGTGCCAGCTTGGGTTGATGGCTAGTGGCCGGCTGGAGGACAATGTTGGGGAGGATCCTAGGTCATCCAAGGTAAACGAGTACAACGGTTGATTAGGCATGTTTGCCGTGAGTGTGACAATGGTGAGGCAGCATGCACGCGCCATATTGGAACTTCTTGTCCGATGCCTCTGTGTAGAGCCTAACAGTCTTCACCTTCTATGGGAAGTGAAGTGAAAAAAGCAAACTTTCTTTACACCTGCTGGTTGGGTACTGGAAAATGACGTGTTTTCTGGACTTCTTGATTCTACTTTTACCTGAAAGGTAAGCTGGGCAAGGTAGGTCAGCTTATCACACTCGAAGAGCCCACGTGTGGTGTACTGGTATACGGAGAAGGTGATGCTGTCTATCAGATTGGTCACACGCGCCTTGAGGCTCTCATCCGGAGCGGCCTTCTCCACTGCCTTCTGGAAGACGATGCTGAAGGCCTGGGGGCAGGAGGTTGGACACTGGTAATTTACATAGCTCTCTGTATACGTAACTAGTAGACTCACCTGTGAAGAATACTGTAATTTGCCAGCCTCAGAAATGTTTTCCTAGCATATCCTGCCAAGAAGGGACCGTGGTTGGGGCGCCTGGGTGGCTCAGTCAGTTAAGCGTCCAACTTCGGCTCAGGTCACGATCTCGCGGTCCGTGAGTTCGAGCCCCACGTCGGGCTCCGTGCTGACGGCTCAGAGCCTGGAGCCTGTTTCGGATTCTGTGTCTCCCTCTCTCTCTGACCCTCCCCCGTTCATGCTCTGTCTCTCTCTGTCTCAAAAATAAATAAACATTAAAAAAAATTTTTTTTTTAAAAGAAGGGACCGTGGCAACAAGACAACATTCTATTAGCTCTTTTCTTAGTTTGCTCGTATGAATTGTTACATTGCCATGATGTGGGCAAAGCTATGAGGCATACACACAAGAGCCTACAGTTCTGACTGGTGAAAAGTGACTATCCAGGAACCAAAATAATTAAATTAGATCTAGTAAGTTCTGTTGGATAACCACCCCCACAAATGGGTAAGCACAGTCAACAATAACCAGCTGGGATTAGTGACACTATCCAGTAAATTCCAGAATTCCTGATGGTAGAACCAAAATGGGTTGGACAAATCTGTTGTCTTAAAGAGACTCTTGTACATAATAGGTACTCAGAATATTTTAAAATTAATTATTTTTCCTTTTGGTAATGATCAGAATCTCATGTGCTGTTTTTCTTCCTATTAAGTCTGCAGTCATTTGGAGAATCCTTTTACACACCCTTTATTTCTTCATAGACCCTTCCTGAATCAGAGAGCAGGGTGCGAGGCCTGCTTTGGCTACGTCTTCTGAACATCAAGGGTCTCTTAAGAAATACAAATGATATGAGTCAATTTTTCATGGTTTACACGTATACAGCATTTATACAAACCAATATTAGGAATGCTGCACTTTGTGATATGCATAGAATGAGTCATTAAAGAAAATAAAAATCAAGATATAATCAGGCCTTTCCAATTCGTGGCTATGCAGATTTCCAGTCTTTATTGCCCTTTGGTGGCTTCAAAAAAGAAGAAGAAGAAAAAAAAGGAGTCTTGGGTCTTTCCAACACCAGGTATTTAAACCTCAGTGGAAACCATATAAAATTTGCATCTCGAGATTTCCTCAGTTGCAAAATGGGGGGGAAAATAGGACCTCCTATTTTTCAAAGTTCCATGGTGTTTCTTGTTAAGGAAACCCTTGCAGACTCCCTTCTTCATTCAGTTTTGATGATCCTAGCAAAATCTTCTGACTGCCTTCAACCCAATCCACGGTGATGTGTGCCCACACCTGGTAGGCTGGAGATTAGCTCAGTGGAGGTGGGTCATGTCCCCCAGGTCCACACAGACAAATCTGGACAACTTATACTGGCGAGTGAGTCTGCAGAGACTGAGTGTATAGCTTTCCCCAGGGCGTTACTGTGCCTTCTTTTCCCTAAATCTATCTTTATTGAAATGATAGTGATCAGTAAAGAATCTCCAGCTACTAAGTTTAGACAAGGTGGTTCACGAGTCAGAAAAAAGACCTAAAGAAAATGCAAAGACTTAGGTACGTTTAGCATTTTCTTTACATTCAGCTAATTTGGGCTCCCTTTTCTGTTCCATCCTAAAGGGGACTCCCATCCTCCTGACTTCCAGGAGGAAGCCAGCGCTGGGCTGACCTCTGCTTGTATGACCCCCTCCTGGAGGTCATCTGTTGTGCACACGGTCTCATGGCTGGCTGTAACCACCCTGTCACTCTTCTAGGGCCCCTGTCCATGGCCTTGCGCCTTAGATAGGTTTCACCTTGGGGGCGCCTGGGTGGCTCAGTCAGTTAAGCGTCCGACTTCGGCTCAGGTCATGATCTCATGGTTTGTGAGTTTGAGCCCCACGTCGGGATTTTGCTGACAGCTCGGAGCCTGGAGACTGCTTTGGATTCTGCGTCTCCCTGTCTCTGCCCCTCCCCCGCTTGCACCCTCTCTCTCCCTCTCTCAAAAGTAAATAAAAACATTTAAAAATTAAAAAATATATGTTTCACCTTGTCCTTTCTACCAGATTGTGGGCACAATGAGGACGGAAGTCAGTCCTTAGCAACCCAGAGTCCAGCCCAGCTCTTCACGTACGATAGGCATTCAAAAGATCTGTTAATGAATGACTGTGTCCCACTAGTGCCCTAAAGAGCTTGGGCAAAGCATGAGAGATGCTCCAGACCGAGGGTCTCAAACTCAGATGCCCCAGGGGCCAGGTGTGTGAGACCAAACGGGGACGAGGGGAAGGAACGTGGCCAGAGGGAGGCAGAAGCTGATCCTGGAGGAGCCATCCATCCCCTTAGCTCCAGCCAACTTCTACTGTGTGGAAGGAATGGGGGCTCAGTACTGGAATCCAACACACTTTCACGGGAAGCCAGGCATCTGGATTAGTGGTTGTCCTGACTCTTGGATCTTCACCACCAAGGAGGGTGAAAAGCCCTCTGAAAATAGGTCAACAGGCCTTCGGTTTGAGATCAGAGCTCTGTGCTCTTTGCTTCTGTCTGATTCTTCCCTGCCCCACCTCTCTGAGCAAGGTCCCTCCTCCCTGCACAGAAGACACGAAACAGACGGACATAGGCCTTCCAGCCGGCGGTCTTATCTTTCTCAGGACCCCCTGGCCCTCGGCCAGTGAAGCCTCATTAACCCTCTCTTAGCCTTTGGCTGAGTTCTGGAGAAAAATGACAATGCACCCCCGTTCCATCTTAACCTTGGTATGAGCTCTCCAGCTTTTTCAAAACTGGCTCTTGAAGAGTGTCTGGTTGTGTAAAAGCCAAGAGACACATTTGGACATATTCCTGCTCAGAGCCATTTGGGAAACAGGGATCTGTGGCTGGAGCAGCGACCGTAAAACCCAACCTCAGACAAAAGCCAAGATCGTGGAGACCCCAGGGATTGGTTTTTCTTCCCATCGCACAAGGTTTCTAAGTATACTGTTGTTTCAGTCCCTCTGAAGACCTTCTTATCATTAAGCATTTAAATCTGCTCTCGATGATCAAGCTGGTTGGCAAGTCTTAATAACAGTATGGGGGCCAAATGCCCCCCCCCCCCAAAAAAAAACAGTGCTTCTATGACAACACAAGCCTCGATCAGGGTGTTATTGCTGCAAAACAACTTTCCCCATGTTTCCGAACACATCTTTTCTTGGGTTTCATTTGATTTCTTTTCAGCCACTCTCAGAACTGGGGAGCCCTCTTACAGCTATTCTGCTTACCATGCTAACTCTTACGCTGTCTTGAAACATCTCGTGATTCTTTCATCGTTTGCTTTGACCTGAATACGAGGCCAAGCATTAGATTGCTTTTAAGCGCATCAAATATAAACACAATTCCTTTCGTCTGCAGAGACTCTGAGTTGAGGGAAGGGGACCCGGAAATGGTAAAATGCCATCTGCCTTTGAATGAGCCCCAGGGACTGGAGACCTCCTGATTTCTTACCTGCTCACCTCCGACCCCACACCTTGACCTCCATCAAGTGTTCCCCTTCGCAGAATGAGGTGTAAGCTCTGACTGTGTGTGTGTGTGTGTGCGTGTGCACGTGTGTGTGTGTCCATCCTCTGTCTGTTAGGTCGAACCACAGAGGTTGTTCAGAAATGCTGCACTATCCCTAATGCGTCTTCAACTGCGCATACCCTACGGGAGAAAGACAGACTTTCATCGATTCACTTAAAATTTATAGGGCTTTATTTTTTCATGAGTAAGTTAAGAGCAGTCAGCACTTACAATGTGCTAACACCTTTGGTGTTAGAAATATTTCGGCAACCATAAAGCAGTCGCCTGGAGGAACTTAGGGTAGCGAGGAAACTAATTGAAGGCTGGACTGACGCCATTCCTTGGTCTTAACCCCTATGAAAGACACGCACACCTGTGATCGTCCCTATCGTATTTTAAGCTCTTTTGGGGGGCAGTGGGGGGCCACTTCTGATATTTCTTGGTTCTCTTCCTTGCCTTCAGTAAGCTTAGCACCCACCGTGTCGCCTGAGTGAGTGAGGCTGGGACAGCTCCTGATCCTGTGGGAATAACCCGTGAGTCCTGAGTGACCCAGTTAAAGAGATGAGGACTGTAAGGTGGGTCTGAAGGTACCGTCACAGGTCCCCCGGATTTGATCTGATAGACCTGCCGTAGCCCACGGAGCCCACGGGTAAGCCCTCCCGGACAGCTGGGTGGCTGTATGACCAGGTTTATGCAAAACCCCACAGGTGTAGGTCACCTTGAGAGAAAACTGGTACATCGGATGGATCTTGCTGAGGTCATTCATGATGAAGTAGAGCAGGGAGGCCCGGGCGGCTGCGGGCCGGTAGTGTTCGCGGGCCTCGTTGATTTTCACTTCCGTCACCCTGGCCTCCTGGACCTGGTAGGGAAAGAAATAGCGGTCCGTTGTTCACACCAACCCGTCAGCCTGACTTCTCTGTGTTCACACACACCGTGTCTGTGTGTGGGGCAGGTGGGTCTGGGTGGGGATAGCAGCTAGAAGATTAGGAAGCTGCTGTGGTTTTTTTTTTTTTTAATGTTTATTCATTTTTGAAGTGGGGGTG
This sequence comes from Panthera uncia, assembly GCF_023721935.1. NCBI lineage: Eukaryota > Metazoa > Chordata > Mammalia > Carnivora > Felidae > Panthera > Panthera uncia. Next base: position 53,004,625 of record NC_064814.1, read on the forward strand.
GGCAGAGAGAGAGGGAGACACAGAATCGGAAGCAGGCTCCAGGCTCTGAGCTGTCCACGTAGAGCCTGAGGCGGGGTTTGAACCCATGAACCATGCATGAGATCATGACCTGAGCCAAAGTTGGATGCTCAACTGACTGAGCCACCCAGGAGCCCCTGCTGTGTGTTTTATTTTTAATAGAGCATCAGTGAGAAAGGAGGTGATCTTTCACAAGCATGAGAATACACACACAGACACACACACATGCATATATTACTTGAAAATAAACCAGTATTACAGGCAGTGAAAGTCCAGTGAAAACAGCATAAATTGAACTTTGTTTTAATTTTTATGAAAGAGTTCATATGTAAATTCACAAAGAGGATCTCTCCTTTTAGTAAAAAAAAAGCCTTAATTCCCGTATAGTTAACACAGAGCGTGATATTAGTTTCAGGCGTACAATACAGTGACTGAACCCTTCCATACATCACCCGGCGCCCATCAAGATAAGTGTGCTGTTGGCCCCATCACCTACTGCCCCCCCACCCCCACCTCCCCTCTGGTGACCGTCAGTCTGTTCCCTACAGTCAAGAGGCTGTTTCTTGGCTTGTCTCTCTTTTTTTGTTTCATTTTTTAAAACGCCACATATGAGCGCGATCATAGGGTATTTATCTGTCTCTGATCATTTCCCTTAGCATTCAAGTCTCTAGATCCATCTAGGTTGAAAGAGGATCTCTTTCAATGGAATAGTTTATTATCAGAAAATTTCTTATCACAGGTAAAAATGAGGAAACAGACCCAAGCGTCAGAGAGGGAGTCTGAAAGAAGAGGCCACTAAATACAAGCCTCAGTATGACCTGCCTTATGCTCCAGACGAGTGAAACTAATGATAATTTCTGAGACTCTCACAGGAAAAAAAAAACAAACCACAACGATCCTTTTCAAAGATCAGCTTGCCATAAACAATTACGAACTTCAGAAGGAAGTGTTACCAAGGGGGAAAAGGAGAATCTACTCCCCCAAAATTCCCAGGAGGATTAGCATCCCAAGAGCTGAAGATCCCTGAACAATCTATAACTCACCATTAACTATTTCGGTTTAAAAGCAGTAGAGCTGAAGAAAAACATAAAATCGGGACATTAGAAAGAGGAACAGCTATTACCTAGAAAAAAAAATGAACTCACTAGGACTTTTTAAGAAATTCAGTTATTTAAATGAAAAACCCAGTGCACAGGTTAAATAATGGACCAGTGCTGGAAGGAGAAGATGAAAACTAGAAGACAGATCTGAGGAAATTGGAACAAAGGTAGCTCAGAGAGAAAAGAAAAAGATGAAAAATATGTATGAGGTTGTGAGACTTGGCAGACAGAGAAGATTCAGAATACATTTAACAGAGATACAGGACAGAACGAGGGAGAAGCAACACTTGGAGGCGTAACGGTTGAGAATTTTCCGATCCGGTGAAAGACCAGAGCTTTTAGAAGAAGCAGTCAATGTCAAAGAAAGTTTACTATCCACAGACCCTTGAAGAAATAATTATTTGCCTCAATTAGAAGATCACATCAAAAGGGGGAAATGAGATCTGAGAATTTCTTAAATATGTGGTTAATCTAAATAACAAGGGCTATAAAAAATGACCACCATAGGGGCGCCTGGGGGCTCTGCCAGTTGAGCATCCGACTACGGCTTAGGTCATGATCTCGTGGTTTGTGGGTTCGAGCCCCGCATGGGGCTCTGCACTGATGGCTTGGAGCCTGGAGCCTGCTTCAGATTCTGTGTCTCCCTCTCTCTCTCTGTCCCTCCCCCACTCACACTGTGTCTCTGTCTCTTGAAAATAAATAAATGTTAAAAAAAAAATAGATAAATGTTAAAAAAATGACCATCATAGGAAAAGGAAGTAGAAGGTAGAACTAAAATATTATAAAACAGTAACAGAAGATGGAAAAGGATGATCAAAGTATTCTAAAGTCCTTATATTGTCTTGGGAGAGGCTATATATCCCTTTATATTAGACTTTGTTAAATCAGTATATATATTGTTAAGTCATATAAAAAGAAATATAATTTTCATATATAAATGAAACAAGGTTAATCAATAAAATAAATTAACTTTTTTTTTAAAGTTTATTTTGAGAGAGACAGAGCAAGAGAGAGTGTGTGCACATGAGTTGGGGGGGGGGTCAGATAGAGAGAATCCCAAGCAGGCTCCATATGGACAGTGCAGAGCCCCACATGGGGCTCAATCTCATGAAATGTGAGATCATGACCTGAGCCGAGATCAAGAGTCAGATCTCTACTGAAGTGACTGAACCACCCAGGTATCCCCAAAGTAAATTAACTTTAAAATCAGGAAAGGATAAAGATGAGAATGATGAAAAATCAAGATGGGAGAAAAAAACAAATAAGCGTGTTTAATAGAAAACACAAATGAAGGCAGTAGAAAGAAATTCACTCTATTGATAATGTTAATAAACGTAAATCGGTTAAATTCAGTAGCTAAAGACAAAGCTTTTCGGAAGGGGGTGGACTGAACAAAAACAGCTACTCAGAATGGTGCTATCACAGATCCATCCTTTTCAAGCTCACCTGGGTTCCTAATGCTGTCCACTAATTATATTTCCTGAATTGACTTTTACTCTTATTTCAGTAAACCTTCACTCCTCTCCCCAAACCACCTGCCTCACTACCACTGCTTCACTCTCCTCAGGTGAATGTGACTCATGCTTTCATTGTCTATAGAGAGACCATCAGGAAGGAATTTCCTTAATTTCTGCCTCTCCTCTGATTCCTTGAAGTTTCTGTCTCCTTACCTCAGTTGCCTGGATGAATCCATGGACGATGGATCTCATTTCTAGACTCATGCTTGCCCCCAACCCCTATCACTTTGGAACTAGCTCTCCATCTTTCCAAAGACAAGTTCATCATCTGTGACCTGAATTAGATTTCCTCTGACTTTCTCATGTACCCCGCTACATTAATTGTTCCTTCTTTTTCCTGTAAATTCACCTTCTCTTATCAACTGCGGCTTTTACTTTACAAACCAGGCATCCTCCCACCTCCGGTGAAGATCTTACCGCACCCAATCTTTCCCGTCTCACGGGACCCATGTCTCCTTTAAGTCGCAATCCTTTCTCTCTCTGCCATTTCAGTTTGGCTTCTTTCAAGGGTAGCTTATATTCTCTTTCCCTTTTTCTGATCCCATTTGCTCTCATTCTAATTCAGTCTGGCTTCTGCTTCCATGACACCACTGAAACCATTCTCTGCAAGATCACTGATGACTCCTTTCTGCAAAGTTCAGTGGCCACATCCCAGCCATACCTTGAGTCCTCAGCATCATTCAACATCACCGGCACACCCTCTTGAGATGCTTTCTTTTACAATCCCTTATTTTCCTGCTTTTCTTCCCATCTGTCTGCTCTATTCCACAGTCGACATGTTCTGTATTTCTCCTAAAACGTCTGAGGATTCTTCCCAATGCTCTATTCTTCAGTCTCCTCACTGCACACACATCTCCCCCATGACTTCCTCTGCTCTCAGTTTCAATGATCAACTACTTGTTGATGACTCTTAGCACCAACCAAGGTCATTTATCTGGAAACTCAAGGAAGGGACCTATGTGAATGGCCCAAAGGCGTTCCAAACTCAACGCAACACAAACGAAACTAATAATGTCTTCTCATCCCCAGATCCATTTCTGCTCTCATCTTTCAGTTATTGGCATCAATGCCTATCTAGGTGTTTATTCCTGGAATCTGAGATGTTTCCTGGGCTAAAACTTTACCCATATATCACCATGTGTGAGCTGGGTTCTGTCCCCCCAGGCCCCATCTCTCCTACCCAAGACAGGGGGACTTGTACACAATTACTATACAAACTCTGCACTCCCTTTTCTAGAGATATGGAGGCCACAGAGAACCAGGAGTGGAACCTGGTGGCCACACCGCGGCCACAGAGACAACGTGAACCTGGACCTTCCTGCTCTCAGGCTCCCATTCCAACTTCATTTGTCTGTTACCCCAGTGTGGGCATGAGCTTGTCTACCTACACCACCCGTCATCACCTCTCATTTTTCCTACCCTGTCCCGACCCACAACAACGGCTTTGATATGTGGAGAAATCCCAATAATCTGACCAACAGTGCCTTCCCTCAGAGGTGTCCTGTTACAGACTCATTTATCCTGCTCAGAACCAGTATCTTCATTGCTCCTCTGATCCAACAGCAGGGCTGTGGATGAAAAAGAGCCTGTATAGTTTCAGCAGCCTCCCCGCAAAGGGCGAGGGGCTCGGATGCCCTCAAATCCTGTCCTTCCGTCTCCCACAGGGGGGAATAAAAGCCTTCCAGACAATGTGAGGTAAAGGAAGGAAGCTAGACACCGCAGAGTTTCCCGGGATGACAGCCATTTTTGAGAGCTGGCCTTCCTGAGCAGCCACCGAAGCTGCTTGCATTGCAATCAGACTTTTGAGACTTTTGCCGGCTGGCGGGCTTTCTCAGGGAGCAACCGTGAGCCAGCCAGTGCTCACGGCACACAGGGGTGCGATTCCTTAGCCTCAGGGCAAGTGTGCAAACTCTCAGCAGGCATAGAGTTCACGCTCGCCAAATGTCTGTGGAGCCGAGGGGTCAAACTCCTTGCCCAGAAGGCGGGAATGCCCTGATGCACGGCGTGAGGTGGTGATCTCAGGAATCCTGCCCGCCTTGACTTTCTGGAAGGAATGTGGGAACCTACCAACGCTACCTGGGAACGCTGCCAGGCAGTTTTACCTTCTTCTCGACTTCCGCGGCCGTCTGCTTGGTGGTCTCCAGGTTCTCCACTAAGGCTGTGTCCCCCAGGAAGTTCCCAGATGCTGAAGAGAGGTGAGAAAGCAGGTTGTCTTCTAGTGTTTTCAGGGTGATTTTGAACCCGTTCTGTTGCTTGGTGAGATCTGACTGCAAACACAGAGCAAGGGGGAGTCAGGTGCAGGAGCCCAGCGCACCCTATGCTTGGCGTAGGTCTGAACAGATAAATGCTACGGGGTCTTCCTTTTTAACGTTTTTACTTGTTTTTGAGGGAGCACAGGCAGGGGAGGGGCAGAGAGAGAGAGGGCAACAGAGGATCTGAAGCAGGCTCTGCACCAACAGCAGCGAGCACGATGCGAGGCTCGAACTCACGAACTGTGAGGTCATGACCCAAGCCGAAGTCAGACGCTCAACTGGCCGAGCCACCCAGGGGCCCCTGAGGTACCTTCTTAATGTGTCCATAACCTTGGCTGGCTAGCCCCAGCCCCTTCTCAGAGGAGAAAACACAGTGCTGGCACATAGCGTGTTCCCTCAGCGGAAACTATTTGTGTGACTAGTCAGAGGGTAGGGTCAAGTTCTCATTCTCTGGAAGGTCACCTCTATTACCTCTTTACTGCCCCAAATGAATGGCTCTCCTGTAGATGCTCTTTACTTGGAAAAAAAAATCAACAGAAACTGACAAGTTTAGAAAAGCTCATCGCTGGAGCCTTCTTCAAAGTCGGAGTGGGGCTCCGGGGTCCAAGCTGACCTCCCCTCGTCTTCCCTTCCTGATCATTAGATTCCATACCCTAAAGCACTATGATGCTACTGGGGGTGGGGGGGGTGGGCGGGGAACACGTGAGTTCAGGCAGCTGTCATTTCTTTGCCCTTGTACTGCATGGGATTATTGCTTTTCGAGCCCTGGAAAGAACAATCTTCCTGTTGGGGGCCCCAGCCGCAGCTACTCTGGTCATCTTCTGTTTCTTTTCTTTTTAAGTTTATTTATTTTGAGAGAGTAAGTGCAGGCAGAGAGAGAGAGAGAGAGAGAGAGAGAATCCCAAGCAGGCTCTGTGCTGTTAGATCACCGCAGCAGTCACAGAGCATTTTCTTCCTCCCTTCCTTGGTGGATCCCCCACGAACCTTCAGCTGCTCCAGGTCCGGCCTCTCCATGCTGACCACGGCGGCCAACAGCTGGTCTTCCAGGCCATCCCTGGTCACCGTAAAGTTGATCAGGGTGGCCTGAGCCTGCAGCTCGGGCTGGTAGTGAGGATTGGCCAGCTTGGTGTGAAGGAGGAGCCGGAAGCTGGGGTTGTATTCACATTCTTTGTCTCCGATTTTGATGAATCTGGAACACGAAGGGTCATGTGAAGGTGGGGTGCCTTCCTGTGAGATTTGGTTTGGGACAGAATTCCAGATAGTTTTTGTTTGTTTGTTTTTTGTAAGATCATAGCAAACAATATAGCCACATTCGGATTCCTCTCAAGCAGGTCTAGCCTGAACGCTAGGATTCTTATTTGCCCTAATGTGGGGAACGGGGGTGGAGGGTGGGAGACTTTCTCCCACGGCCACCATGTTGGATTTTGCATGTGCCACTACAGGGAGAGGCATCCAGGGAGTTGCCCAGGGAGGTGAGTACGTTATGAAACGTGCCCAGCAGATGGCAGTAAAGCATTTGCAGGAAAGGGCACCCTAAGTTTGCAGAAACGTGCCTTCTGGGCTAGCAGCGATGGGGTCCCTTTTCTTTCATGGCTGATGGAAAGTAACTGCTAAGGTGGTTAATTCAGTAAGTGAGCACATAATAAGGACATGGAAAGGGTATTTATGGCCTGGGCAGTGGGTGAGGCTCTGGAATGAAGCAACCCATCATCATAATTACCTCTTCTCCTTCCTCTCTCGTGTCCCTCCTTCTGCCAGACGCTTGCTGAGCCCCTGACCACTTACCAGCCCCCAAAGCCACCGGGACTCAACAGATGGACAGAGAACCGAGTTCTCAGAACCCAGAAGTCTGGCTTGGGTAAAAATGACTCATGCTTACGAGTCAGTCTGCGTTTTGACCACTTTCCTTCTAAAGTTCTTCCAAAACAGTGCGCCGCTAACATGTAGGGGGAAGTCGAGGAGGACGTGACCGGACAGGAGCTAAGTGACTCCAGAAAACTGTCTCTACGAGTCAAGGGCAGCTGAGTGTTCCCCTTGGGTCCCGTCGGAGCCACCTGACGGGAGTTAAGGAGAACGTGTTCTGGGCAGAGCAGATCTGCTCACGGTTCTACCTGGGGCGACCATCCAGCTCCTTACACAGGATCAACAACATGGCTAAGTCGTACCGTCCTTTCTTGATGACTTCTCTCCCGAGCAGGGGACCCAGGACAGGATCAACGGATTCTTCCAGGTTTTCGATTAGCACCACATCTCCAGCTTCCAGGGCACGCTCTATGGTCTGGAGATACCTGGGGAGAAAGTCGGGCAGTGTGAGCTGGCGGCAAGGTGCGGATCCACAGGAAACGTAACAGGACGACCGTGGCCTCAGTGGCAAACGTGGAGGTGCAGCTACCTGGGATGACTTCGGCGGTCACGTGCTTCTCTGTTTAAAGTGATACTTAGGCGATCTCATAAAGTTTTAGAAAGAAGGAAACGTTGTAAAACACAAAAAAGAATACGGAAATGAATGTAACCCTTCCATCGGTCATTTACATCTTGGTGTTTAACACGTATGTTTGGAGATATTATATTCTCGAGTTTATTATTTGTATTTTGTTATATATTATTCGTTTATAATTTAACTTACATTTGCACCTCTCTTTGTTATTGGATGTCACGCAGCACATTTATCATTTGGTTCCTGTACGTAAAATGTATCAGAAACATTTCCCCATCTCATTAAATATATATTTGAAAAATTTTATTATTATGTTAATGTTTTTCTTAACGTTTATTTGAGAGAGAGAGTGTGAGCAGGCGAGGGGCAGGGAGACAGGGAGACACAGAATCGGAAGCAGGCTCCAGGATCTCAGCTGTCAGCACAGAGCCCGGCACGGGGCTCGAACTCATGAATTGTGAGATCATGACCTGAGCTGAAGTCGGACGCTTCATCAATGAGCCACCCAGGTGACCCTAAAAATTGTATTATTATGTAAAAAAATGTTTATTTATTTTCAGAGAAAGAGCATGCACGAGCAGGGGAGAGACAGAGAGAGAAGGAGAGAGAGAATCCCAAGTAGTCTCTGTGTTGCCAGCACAGAGCCCGATGTGGGGCTTGATCCCATCAACAGTGAGATCTTGACCTGAACCGAAATCAAGAGTCAGACATCCAACTGGCTGAGCCATGCAGGCACCCCTTAAATATTCTTCTAAAATAATTTTCTATGACTGGCTGTCAGGCTGTACTTATATACCTTAATTTATTTAACAATTGCCAAAACTAGGTTGTTTCAAAAGTGTCAGTGTTATGTAGAGTTTAATAAACATGTTAAAAGGTTGATCTTGTCTAAATATATGGATAAGTTTGATGTAATTCCAATTCAAACAATAGATAACAATAAAACTATAGAGATTGATCATAAATAAATCTTAAAGGTAACCTAAAAGAAAACAATAAGGATGATTAAAAATATAAAAGCTACCAAGAAAAAGAGGAGGTATTCATATTAGCTAATACTAAAATATTTTAGGAGCATCTGGGTGGCTAAGTCAGTTAAGCATCTGACTTCAGGTCATGATCTCATGGTTCATGAGTTCAAGCCCCACATCGGGTTTTCTGCTCTTAGCACAGAGCCTGCTTCAGATCCTCTGACCTCCTTTCTCACTGCCCCTCCTCCACTCATATTCTCCTTCCCTCCCTCCCTCTCTCTATCTCTCAAAAATAAATTTAAAAAAATAAAATATTTTATGTAACTTTAACAATATAGATATAGAGGAAGAAGCAAATTCTAAAATATTTTCTATAACTCGAACAAACTGGATATATAGGAAGAATCTGAAAGGGTATCATATCCCCCAAAGTTAGAGTTTTCCCCTGAATGATGAATTATAGGGTATTTAATTTCTTTTATTTTGTAACATCACCCCCCCCTTTTTACTGTGATGATACATGACTTTTGTAATGCGAGTTGCCACTATAAATGTTGCTAAATACAAAGCTGAGTAATTAAAAGCTGGTATATTATATAAATGGAAAAGAATAAAGACTGTGTAATAAAATAATTTAATACAGAGTAAAATGTCATCTCTAATTAATCAAGGAAAGGATGGAGAATTTAATAAATGGTATTAGAACAATGGCTAGCCATCTGAAAGTGAAAATTAGGTCTGTATCTTATATAGCACCCTAAAATATATTTCAGGTTATTGGATTTCAATGTTAAAAGAAAACACCTACAAAAGCCCTAAAAAAATCTAGGTGAATATTTATATAATTTCTGGAGAGAAAAAGGCTTTTCTAATCATGACATATAGAATAAATGGATGACATATCTGGACACAAAGGAGGCCCTCAGGGGCACATGGGTGGCTCAGCCGGCTAAGCGTCTGACTGCTGGTTTCGGCTCGGGTCACGATCTCACAGTTTGTGAGTTCGAGCCTCACATCGGGCTCTGCGCTGACAGTGTGGAGCCTGCTTGGGATTCTCAGTTCTCCCTCTCTCTCTCTGCCCCTCCCCTGCTCACTCTCTCTCTCTCTCTTGCTCTCAAGAAATAAATGAACTTGAAAAAAAAAAAGCCCTCAGAATAAAAAACCCCACAGCTGTCATCTGTCAAACCCCATAAATAAGACTAAAAGACAAATGACCCACCAGAGCAAATATCCACTCATGTGATGAAGGGAGACCATACCCAATAGTCTTCATACACATTGTAATATAATATTTACATTCAGATAATATACAACAGATCTAGAAAAGCACCCAACAGAAAAGTGGATGGACAGAAAACAGAGAATTAACTGCACACGTGTTTACCGAAGCCCTACTATGTGTTAGGCACTGTTTTTGGTACTTAGGGATATAGGACGAGCAAAGAAGAAGAACGCTTGTATCTAAAAGGCAGTTGTTGGCCAATTAGAAAGGGATTTTTCTGATGTTTATTTATGTTTTTATTTAGAGAGAGAGTGCGTATACGGGAGAGGCCGAGAGAGAGGGAGAGACAGAGAATCCCAAGCAGGCACTGCACTGTCAGTACAGAGCCTGACTCGGGGCTCGAACTCATGAAACTGTGAGATCATGAGCCGAGCCAAAAGCAGGAGTCGGGCACTGAACCAGCTGAGCCGCCCAGGCACCCCTAGAAAGGAGTATTTTGATCAAAGTGCGGGGAGAAGGCCAGGATGACATTAGTCTGATCGATGGCACAGGTTAAAATATACCCGGGGGTACCTTGGGATTCATTTCTCCTCTTATCCTCTCTAGAAGAAAGGATCCATCTGGCAGTCAATATTTGCTTGAACTATTTTTGTAACATTGCGTGTTTGATTTAAACAACGCCGGCTGATCTGGACCTCTGGGCAACTGTGTCTGGGACGTGTGACCAGACCACCAAACCTCACCTTGGTGGCTGTGGGCTGGGTTTCTAACGGAGAAGCAAATGCTGCCTCCGTCAGTTTTTTTTTTTCTTAAATTTAATTATTTTAAAATTGTGCTTAAAATATAGGGAACACAAACTCTCCCATCTCAGCCGCTTTTAAATTCTGATTAAGTTTTCAAGCAAAGCTCTGCCAAAGTAAAGTGTGTTTTTATGCACAGGAATCCTTTCATGTAACATCACTGCAACAATCCTATTTTGATTGAGTTCTAAGTTAGCCAGGGGAAAAGAGAAAGCAGTTATGGATGTTTCCATTTCCATTTCCCAGCTCGGCGCATCAAGTACGTTCACATTACCATGCTACCGTCACCACCTTCCGTCTCCAGAAGTTCTCCACCTTGCAAAACCGAAACTCTGTACCCTTTAACCAGCAACTCCCCACACCCCTCCCTTCAGCCCTTGGTAACACCATCCTGCTTTCTGCCTCTTGCGAATTTGATAACTTGAGGGACCTCCTACCAGTAGAACCATACGGTATCTAGAAAAGCACCCGACAGGTCTACAACATAGATCTTTTGGGTCCTTTTGTGTCTGGCTTTTTTTCACTCAGCATAATGTCCTCAAGGTTCGTGTCAGAACCGCCTTCCTTTTTAAAGCTAATATTTCACTGTATGGATACAACACGTTTCGTTCATCCGTTCGTGTGTCGACGGATACTTGGGTGGCTTCTACATTTTTTTTTAATGTTTATTTTTATTTTTGAGAGACAGAGCGTGAGCGGGGGAGGAGCAGAGAGAGAGGGGGAGACACAGAATCCGAAGCGTGCTCCAGGCTCTGAGCTGTCAGCACAGAGCTCGAACTCACAGACCATGACATCATGACCTGAGCCAAAGTGGGATGCTCGGCCAACTGAGCCATCCAAGCGCCCCAAGGTCGCTTCTACATTTTGAATATCGCGCACTGCGCTATGAACATGGGCATACAAACGCCCACTGCTTTCAAAATGGTATATTCTGGCGGACATTGATTTGCTTCCGTGAACCTCAGTTTCCTCAGATGTGAAATGGTACCTACCAGTTGTGCTCGTCTTATCAGTTGTGCGGATTAAGGAAAGCATTTGAGATGAGGTCCCTAACACCAGGACTGGCAATAAATGATCTCTGTCGCTCCTCCTCTTCCCCATGGCGCCCTCCTATCCCGCTCACGTATCCTAACGTCACGGACAAGAATCCAGAGCAGAGACTACAAAGCTAAGTTCTAACCCAGTTAATGAAGCCATGGGGTGGGAGACGCCAAGGTCTGGGGTTGTGAAGTGTGGTGGGTGCTGATAGGAATTCTCAGAGACACTCATGTCCCTTCGTGTAGTAACGGCCCCATCGGGAATGTGTGAAGCTGTACGAGGCAGGCGAAAGGGCTCTCGGGGGTTCACCGCTAACTTGGCTATACTTGCTGCCAACTGCTATATCCGGTCATTCTTCGGGAGACACCGCGTTTGGGTTTGTTCTGGGGGGCGCTGGGCTGGAGGTAGAAACAACGGGTAGACAAGTGGGCTCCAGGATGCACTAAGACAGGCACTTTTTGGCTCAATGTGAGGGAGACTTTATAAAACACAGAACTGCCTGATGGTGGAGCGTGATGGGGAGGTCATGTCCAAGGAGAGGTGTGAGTGTGAACACGATGGGGGGGGTGGGAAGGCGGGGAGAAAGGGCCCCTGATGGGTCAGGAGGCGGTCACGCACGATTCCTAATGACGAACACAACTACCCACGCATCTTCCATGGAGAGGTGTCCTAAAATGGGAAGAGAAACACAGGAAGGCTCGCGGAGGGACCGGGAGGGTAGAGACAACCCGCTGGGGTTGTCTTACGATCCGCTCACCCCATCTGTCTTCTCTCTGCACAGGTGGCGAAAGTCAGAAGTGATGTGCTCAGCCACCTACCCCTTCTGACCAATCCGGGTGACCCGGAGGTTCTTGCCGTATTTGTTCTTGATCCATTTCATGCCTTGTAGCTGCGGGTCAACCACGAGCGGCCAGCGCTCACAGGTGACCACGATGGTGGCGTTCTCCACGGACATGCGGTCTGCGGGGAGGCCCTGGTTCTGCCAGGCTGCCATGTCGGCCTCGTCCGTCAGCATCCTCAGGGGATCCAGGGTGGGGGTGACCGGGATGGGCACCTGATGAGGGAGAAATGAGGCACGCGCTCAGAATGGAGAGGCAAGCCTTCTCAGCCAGATCCAAATGCCCCTGAAAAGTGCTTTCCTGGCTGCGCGATTATTTCTGGAAGCGGGTTTTCTGAACGTCCTGAGGGCCTTTTTTCTCTCGGTGGGTGAACAGCAGCAGCCAGGCTCAGTGACCCTTTGTTCATTAGTGCATTCGCCCAAATCAAATTTCTAGCATCGATGATTTGTACGTTAGCAACAGCCTCCTGTCTGCCTTCGCCCGTGTTAACAGGGTCACTTTCCTGCTGCTCTCTCGTTCTCATGCGGGCCCCTGGCCTCATGGGCTTTCCCCTGTCGCTGCCAGCCCATGCCACCCTTGCTGTCCCGTATGTCACCCCCTGCTGACGAAGGCCTGGCTTGCACACAACCGGAGGTGCCTACTTTTCTCCCTGCCCAGAACATTCCACTTCCAGGGTGGATTATAGGGCTCCTCCTTTCCTTTTTCTGTTGACCTCTCTCAGCTCAATTCTGCTGCTAGTCCTATTTTCCACTGGGGGCACGCATGCATTTTTGTTAATTGGGGTAAAATTCACGTAACTTAAATGAACCGTTTCATTTATTTTTTTATTTTGTTAAAAAAATTTTTGGGGGGGTCGCCTGGGTGGCTCAGTCAGTTGAGTGACCGACTTCGGCTCAGGTCATGATCTCACGGTCCATGGGTTCGAGCCCTGCCTCAGGCTCTGTGCTGATGGCTCAGAGCCCGGAGCCTGCTTCGGATTCTGTGTCTCCCTCTCTCTTTGCCCCTCCCCTGCTCATGCTCTGTCTCTGTCTCAGAAATAAACATTAAAAAAAAATTTAAAAATAAAAAAAATTTTTTTAATCTTTCTTTCTTTTTGAGAGAGAGAGACATAGAGTGAAAGCGGGAGAGGGGCAGAGAGAGAGGGAGACACAATCTGAAGCAGGCTCCAGACTCTGAGCTGTCAACCCAGAGCCTGACGTGAGGCTTGAACCCATGAACTGTGAGATTGTGACCTGAGCTGAAGTCAGATGCTTAATCAACTGAACTACCCAGGTGCCCCTTAAAGGAACCATGTTAGAGTGCACGATTCAATGGCATTTGGTACCTTCACAATGTTGTGTGACCATCAACTCTATCTGGTTCCAAAACATTTTTCTTCATGCCAAAAGGAAGCCCCATCACTCCCTTGCTCCCCTCTGCCCCCCGGTTCCCAACAACCACAAATCCACTTTCTATGCATTTACCTACTCTGGATACTTCACATAAATGGAGTCCTAGGACAGGTGACCTTTCGTGTCTGCTTTCATTTAGTGGGATGTTTGTGAGGTTCACGCACACATGCCCCTTTAACCTCTCTGTGCCTCTGTCCTCTGTGGTCTGTCTTCCCAGTTACCTGAGGAACCCCTGTCTGATCCCTCCCCTTTCCTTTAATCTCACTCACGAGGGCTGCAGATGGCCAGTACTAAAGCATCCTTACCCTGGGGATCAGAAATGTATTTCAAGACCATTTTGTGCACGAAAAACATTCTCGTGAGAAGAAACCCATAGGTCCCCCCCACCCCGTTCCCGACCACCAAAGGGGCTACAGCACAAAAGTGCCTACAAACGCCAAACCAAGCCAGAAAAATCCCCGTTAAGCTGCCACTGAGCTCCCCATCTTTATTCACTCAGTTGATGACTGCCCTTTTAATAATTTCCTTTCTCGGGGCGCCTGGGGGGCTCAAATGGTTAAGCGTCCAACTCTTGGTTTCGGCTCAGGTCATGATCTCACGGTTCATGGGATTGAACCCCAGGTCGGGCTCTGCCCCGGGAGCAAGGAGCCTGCTTGGGATTCTGTCTTCCTCTCTCTCCCTGCCCCTCCCCTGCTCACTCTGTTTCTCTCTCACACAAAATAAATAAACTAAAAACAAACAAACAAACAAACAATTTCCTTTCCCATGGTGTTCGAGATCAATGACAGCTTCGTTTTTATTTTCTAGTACCGTAATAGTACGTACGTGTGTATGTATTTCCGTAACAGTTTTTAAACCACAAATCATCAAGTGAATGAGACTTTGTGAGCTGATCTCTGCAACCAACCACCACTAGACAATATGGGTTTTATGTTCTGGGTCTCTACCTACAGATGCATTCTGGAATTCAACTCTTCCTGTACATGGTGAACTGTCCGGCTGACTCTTACCGCAGCCAATTTTCGTGAACCTAGTCTCCTCCACCGTCCGGACTGGGACCTTCCTGCGGCCATCCTGGCCTTTAGGGAGGACACACAGGCTGACGCCTCGGTGAACATTTGTGGATTGAGGACTACGAGTCATGGGAAAGTGGACAGGATTAGGAATTATTCTGACTGTCGGCTCTAGAACCCCTTTCGATCAGGAACCAACACTTCCCCACTTGGCCATCTCAGGAGAGGGGGAAGGGCTGGGAGCTAGGAGGACAGGCCGACTACACATGACAGAAGGAGGCAGAAGGGTTTGCACAAGGGGGTCCGTGAGCCACGGGCACAGAATGCGCAGCCCTGGGATCCGGTGACAAGGTGCGTTGCAGATCTGGGAAGGGAGCCTTGGGCCCCACTGCGACACTGCCATTTGGCTCAAGAGCAGGGGCAGTGGAGGCAACTCAGGGTGCTTTTGGGGACTCTTGGGGTTTGCAGTTTTGAGACAGCCTGCTGGGCAGTGGACCAGAGTGCCCACAGAGAGCCCAATTAAAGGGGAGAGATGCGGGGCGCCTGGGTGGCTCAGTCGGTTAAGCTTCCGACTTCGGCTCAGGTCACGATCTCGCGGGTCATGGGTTCGAGCCCCGCGTCGGGCTCTGTGCTGACAGCTCGGAGCCTGGAGCCCAATTTGGAATCTGTGACTCCCTCTCTCTCTGCCCCTCCCCCGCTCATGCTCTGCTCTGTCTCTCAAAAAATGAATAAACGTTAAAAAATTTTTTTTTACAGGGGAGAGGCACTGTCCTCAGGTGGCCCAGAGGGCAGTGGATGGCAAGGCAGGGCACTGTATGGGAACACGGCTGCACAGGTCTCCCTCCCAGACCCCAAGATCACTAGGGGACGCTCAGGTGCTAGTGGTGGAAGCACGCAAGAAAGAGCTAGAAGACTTTATTGCCAGGAGAGCTCCCTGGCTGTAGAGCTGTAGGAGAAATCCAGGCTGTACACACCTTTAGCTGGCTTAGGTAGGGTCGCCAGGTGCCGTCCATGAGGCTCTGCCGATATCCCTTCGTGAAGAAGCCGAGGTACGAAACGAAAGCCGTGGTCAGAAGCACGTCTCCGCAGAGTTTGCTCTCCTGCTGTCTCAAGTTCTGCACGGCCTCTGCCCACCTCACGTTCTCTGAGGCCAGTCCCCTCACCTGTGGTTTCAGAGAGCAGAGAGGACAGGTGATGCATCATCCCACAGGCTGCATACAGACCCCGGGACTGAGTCACACAGGACGCACGGTGCTCATCTGCTGGCAGCAGTCTTGGGACGTCGTTCAGGTGGCCCTGTGGATCCACGGGGAGTCACACATTTTTGGGGAACGAGACCCTGTTCTGTTCTGTGCTATGTGTTATTGGGGCTGTGGATGGATTACAGGGTGTGAACGCGGGCTTGGAGAAAATTAAATACGACCGTGTTGGTTAATCACTTAGCACAGTGCCTGGGATGCAAACATACTAGAAGCTCATGTACCTCCCCCTCTCCTCTCCAAATGCTGGGGAGAGGAAAAGAAATAAAATCAATCCCACGCGCTATAAATAATTCACAGTGGGCGGGGAGACAGACATGGTAATGAAGGCCCAGAGTCAGAAGTACTGAAACATGGCCGTGCGTGAGGCACCAAGATGGCGGAACACGTCCTGACTCTGCCCGCCCCGCTTTGGTATGGCGCTCCTCTCCCAGGGGGAGCCCCTCTCTGGGGAGGAGGGGCCTCCTTTCTACAGTAGGCATCTGGCAGAGCTGAGTCTATGTTGTGACTGACCCTTTTTCCTTCCTTGAGAGATGGCATCAGAGAGCATCACAGCTGGAAGAAATGTTAAGGATGTGCCAGCCCAACCATTCCCATGCCCAGTTTTTAGGTGACACGGATAAAGACCAGTAAGTCTCTCCAGAACCTCTAGGTCGGTAGAGACAGGGTTGGTTTCAGAGCGTGTACACCCTGCCTGCTTCCCAAGAGGTTCAATTCAGAAAACTCCCAGGCCAGGCAGAGAAGGCCGTGCTAAGTTCTGGAAGCCAAACAGAAAGCGGAATGGGAGGCCAGCTGGGAGGTCTGGACTACCTCTTGCAGAAGAGCTGTCTCTACACTGAATTGTTCCGTTAAAACCATCGTCCCAAAGCTACTCAAGAGCAGGTGAAACAGACAACTGCACAGATGCACGCCTTTCTTCCCGGAAGCCATGGCTCATTTCAGTCATGGTTGTGACTCACTTCTCCCTAAACGAGAAAACCTGGCTCTGTTTTATAAACAAACGGTGGCTGGAATAAACATAAAAAAGGTATCAGTTCTACCTTTGGAGAGAAAGGTGTTGTGAAGGCTCTCCATTGAAGAGAAATCATACCCCGTGGACGGTGCCTTCCAGGATCTTAGCTGGTTTATGAGGAAACATATAAGCCACAGGGGATTAAAAAAGGCAATGAATACTGACACTCTTTTCACCAAGAGTTGGTGTCTACAGGGGAGCCTGGGTGGCTCAGTCAGTTGAGCATCCGACTCCGGCTCAGGTCATGATCTCATGGTTTGTGGGTTCGAGCCCCGCATCGGGCTCTGTGCTGATGGCTCAGAGCCTAGAGCCTGCTTCAGATTCTGTGTCCCCCTCTCTCTCTGCCCCTCCCCGGCTCGTGCTCTGTCTCTGTCTCTGTCTCTCAAAAGTGAATAAAGATAAAAAAAAAAAAGAGTTGGTGTCTATGTGCCCCCTCCCTGAACCCGTGACCAACAGAACACAGTGGAAGTGATGTTGTGTTGGGTTTTGGCCCCAGGCCTTAAGAGACCGGGACCTTCTGCTTTCTGTCTCTGGGAGCCCTGGGTCTCCATGTAAGACGTCTAAGTACCCTGCTGGAGAGACCTTCCAGGGGCTCCTGCCAAGGTGCATGTGGCAAACCAGCCAGCCGCTGGCTGAAGAGTGCTGAGTGGCCCCAGGAGGCGCCACACAGGGCAGAGGACCCACAGGTTGAAACCTACCCAGATTCCCGGCCCGCAAACCCGTGAGAGGCAATGAAATGGTTGTTGTGCTAAGCCGCTAAGTTTTGGGGGAGGGCAGTCTGTTAGACACCCACAAGACAGGCACCCTGCTGTGACCCTCGGATTTAGTTTTGCAGGGAGGCTGGAGCCCGCATGCGGGTGTTTGTGCACATGTACGTATAGGCAAGGTCACACTCAGAAATGCTCAGGGTTGAGAGGTCTTCTTCTCTCCTGCTTCTCTCTCAGCTCCTCATCCTGGTCACACCCTCATCATCAGATGTTAGATGGGTAAGAGCTTCGGAGCTCACCTGTCACGCAGCTACCTTCGTCCTGGACCCCTTCCTCTGGCTGATGCGCGTATAGGCACATCAGCATGTCACGTGTCACCGGCTGCCTGATAGGTCAAGGGCTCCCACCTTCCCTACTGATCCGTCTCTGTAGGAAAACTTTTTTTTTTTAATTAAAAAAATTATTTTAGAGAGAGAGAGAGAGAGAAAGCATGTGGGGAAAAGATGCAGAGGGAGAGAGAGAGAGACAGAGAATCTCAAGCTGTGACGAGTCCTGACATGGGACTTGAGCCCACGAACCATGAGATCATGGCCTGAGCTGAAGTCAAGAGCTGGATGTTCAACCTATTGAGCCACCCAGGTGCCCCAGAAAACGTTGGACGTTCAACCTATTGAGCCACCTGGGAGCCCCAGAAAACTCTTTTGAGCACACCAGGGTGTGCGTTCACACTTCTCAGGATCTGGTCCCCTCATCCCAGCACATTTAAATATTCCCCCCCGCCCCCCAAGTCAGAGCATCGCTAAGCTGTGCTCTATTTTGCACCTCTGTGGCACCTGACAAGCTCGGATAATATGATCAAGGCTCAGGCTGCTGGGGCTCACACTCACCAGGCGATTTGCAAGGGAGATGACGCCTGCGGTCGCTTCGGCTTCTTGCTGACATCTGAGCTTGTCTGCCGTGGCTTTCTCAAACTTGGCTGTGAGTTTGGCCAGGTTTTCATTAAGGTGCTGTTGAGGAAGGAGCATGAGGTCGATCAGTAATTCCAGCCTGAGTCACCTCTAGTGCTGCTGAGACAGATGCATGTGTCGGTGATTTTTAAGGAAGGCCCCCGGGGGGAAGGTATAAGGGGCTGAGGAAGGCTGGGCAGAGAAGGAAAGGAAGGGAAATCAGGGGTGATCTTGGGGGAGAGTCCGGGTGGACGTCTAGATCGGTCCTGACCCAAGTGAGAGGGCTGAGTTTCCCACCTCAGTGCAGAGCCAAGGTGGGGGGGTGGTGACAGACATAGAGGGGGGTGCATAAATTCTCTCTCTCCTTGTAGTGGGGGAAAATGGGTTGCAGGAGCCTATCAACGAAGGCAAGGGCTGCTGTTCAAAGCAAAAGTGCACCAAAGGCTGGGGTGGCCTGAAAATGTTCAGGAGGATCCCGGGGGTCCTGGAGGGAAGCACACTGTGCCTGGGGCAGCAGGTCTGTGGTTTGGGATTGGGCTGTCTGCAATCTAAGCCCTCCCCTTGCTTTAAAGTCTTAGGAGTACGGCTCACTTTTGCTTAACCTCATCGATTCTCTCCAATGATCCTGAAGTCGAGGAACGTTTTATAAAAAGACATGGTTTTAAGGTTTTCTAAATTGATCAAGAATTTAGAATCGACGTGCATAGCTTCTGTTACCCCTGGAATACACATTTGCATTCACAAAGACACAGGGACACGGGGCATAGCCCTCGAAGTATGTCTTAGGTCACCACGATAATGGAGTCGGGCTGCCTTTTTGGCCATTACCAAGTCACAAGAGAAACCACTCACGGGCCAAGTTTATACAGCCAAGCAGTTGGAAAAGCACGTGGTGAGCTGTCCGATTAATGATGGCAGACTGGCCACACTCACTTACTTCCTCCTCTCCCTGAGGCTTGCTCTAAAATAATTATGCAACAATTGAAAATGTCAAATCCTTAACACTAAGCAATTGTTGAGGGTCATTGGAGGGGGAGGGATTCCAATAGATTTATGGCAGACTGGACTCGTAGAGGAGTGGAAAGTTCCAGAGCAGGGCACAGGAAGCTGCAGTACAGAGTGGGCCTCAGTTCGCCAAAGGGGATAGGCACTGGGGATTTGGAAACGTCAGGTGTGATGGGGTGGGATGCTGAAAGCAAAAGGGTTTATTGGAAGCTTACTGATCCTCTACCCCCATCTCCACTCTCATGCTCAGTGTCCAATGCCACCAGGCATCCGTGTCACCAGCAGGACACTCAACAGTGGCAGAGAGAAGACGCCACATTGTGGCATATGGGATGTAGCCAACAGAACTCAACTGATCCCCAAAACGAGTTCTTCCAGTGAGCCAGCTCTGCCCTTGCCTACAGAGCTCTCACCAGATTTTGAGTTCTTATAAAACACAAAAGACAAAAAGGCATTTGATGAAGCCTGGATTAAGGTAAACAAGAGGGCAATAAAAGCAACAACCTGAGACAAGAGGTAACGTCAGCCACAAAGAGCACAAGAAAGCCTAAAATCCTTCACGATGAGTTTCTTAGGAAGATTCGAGATGTCTCATCCATAAAACAAGAAGAGGATGCTAGTAAAAGGAACAGGGAACACAAAAGCTATTGTGGAAATTATTATTATCGTTGATGTAAAAAAAATAATAAATTCAAGGGAAGGGGCCCCGTGGGCTCAGTCGGTTGAGTGTGCAACTTCGGCTCAAGTCATGATCTTACAGTTTGTGGGTTCGAGCCCTGCATAGGGCTCTGTGCTGACAGCTCAGAACCTGGAGCCTTCTTCGGATTCTGCATCTCCCTCCCTCTCTCTCTCTGCCCCTCTCCTGCTCACACTCTGCCTCTCAAAAATAAACAAACATTAAAAAAATTTTTTTAATTCAAGGGAAGAGTTAAAAGATGAATTTGAGGAAATTTAGAAAGAATAAGAAAACAAAGTGACTCTGAGAAAAAACATAGGACTCATCAGAAGGTCCAACTTCCAACAAATATGCGTTCTAGAAAATACGATCAAAAAGGAAACAGAAGGGAGAGTACTAAAGAAAAAAGACAAAGTAATTTTCTGGAGTGAAGGAAAATAAATCTCCCTGAGCCAAACACAATGAATTGAAAAAGCACGGCAGCTAAGCACATCCATACAGAGTTTCAGACACCAAGAATAAAGAGAAAGATGGAAACACTTCCAGAAAGGTGGAAACACAGTGCACTGGCAAAGGAATGGGACCCTGACTGTTCACCAGACTTCTCACCAAAGAAAGGGATAAAGCATTCAGGGTTGTAAAGAGGAGAAAATTAGCATCAGAATTCAATACTCTACAAAATTGTCACATCAGTTTAAACATTTTTTTAAATGTCTATTTACTCTTGAGAGAGAGAGAGAGAGAGAGAGAGAGAAGAGACAGGATGTGAGTGGGGGAGGGACAGAGTGAGAGAGGACACAGAATCTGAAGCAGGCTCCAGGCTCTGAGCTGTCAGCACAGAGCTCGATGTGGGGCTTGAACTCACAAGCCATGAGATTATGACCCGAGCCCAAGTCGGATGCTTAACCGATTGAGCCACCCAAGCACCCCAATTGGGTCAGTTTAAAAGTCAATTAAAGGCATTTCCAGACTGGGACCCTTCATAAAATTTACCTCTTAGTTAACATGTCTGAGAAAGTTACTTAAGAAGGAGCTACAGCAAACAAGAAATCAAGGAAGGAGAAGGCAGAGGTTCTAGAAGTCCTTGGAACCAACCCAAGAAAGCAGTGAATGTGTTTAATCTCCAACACTGATTGGGGTTTGGATATGGGGACAAGAGAGAAAGGTCTTGGGAGTAAAAACGGACTTGACAGAATATTGGATTGCATGAAGATTTTAATTGAGGCTAGGGGTGCCTGGGTGGCTCAGTCAGTTGTTTCTGTCTCTTGATTTTGGTTCACGTCATAATGTTGCAGTCGTGAGATCAAGCCTTCTGTCAGGCTCTGTGCAAAGTGCAGATCCTGCTTGAGATTCTTTCTTCCACCTCCCCCCCCCCACACCCCTTCCTTGCTTGCGTTCTCTCTCTCAAAATAAAAAGTAAACTTTAATAAAAGAGTAATTGAGGCTATACAAAAGGAATTAATGGCAGAGAAAAAAAAATAAAGGCAAGTAGAAACTCCAGGGGGAGGGGAAAAGATCGTATTAAAAAGGAAACGTATTAAAAATAGAAATTGTTTTAAATAAGAAGCATAATCAGACCTATAAATACCGAGAACAAAGTGGTGGTTGCCAGAGGGGAGGAGGTAGGGGGATGGGCAAAATGGGTGAAGGGGAGCTGGAGATACAGGCTCCCAGTTATGGAATGGGTAAGTCACGAGAATAGAAGGCACAGCATGGAAAATACAGTTGATGATACTGTAATAGCTTTGTATGGTGACAAGTCATAACGACGCTTGTGCTGAGCATAGCAGAACATACAAACTTGTCTAATCACTATGCTGTCCACTCGAAAGTGAATGTAACACTGTGGGTCAACTATCCTCAAAAAAGTTGTTTTCTTTTTTCTTTTTTTTAAAGTGTCTATTTACTTTGAGAGAGAGACAGAGTGCATGAGGGGAGCAGGGACAGAGAGAGAGAGAGAGTCAGAGACACAGAATCCGAAGCAGCTCCAGGCTCTGAGCTGTTAGCACAGAGCCCCACACGGGGCTCGAACCCATGGACAATGAGATCATGACCTGAGCTGAAGTCGGAGGCTTAACCAACTGAGCCACCCAGGTGCCCCAAACAGAATTGTTTTATTAATCTTTTTGGATCATTCAATGCTTATGTATAGAAATGGCGATTTTTGTGTGTTCATGGTATATCCTTCACGTTTTCAGAATTTGTTCATCAGCTCACATAGCATTTTGTGGTTGTTACCAAGAAATAACAAATGAAAATTTCTACTGAAAAAAGGACATGTAATTCTAATGTATCAGTTAGATCTGCTATGAACAATATAGGTAGGTTCATAGAATATAATTGGAATTTACTGATTTTTCAACTTTTCCGATCAGGGAACAGAGCATGGGGCCCTTAATTTTTGGTTGCAGAACAGAATGAAGTCTTGGTGACTCAAAAGCAAAAGTTAACAATCAGTAATGATAACAGAAGCTGGGAGGGAGGAGGGAGGAGGTCGGGGGAAGAGCTGACGGAAAGGGTAATCATCCTTTCTTGAAAACTGAGGGTTCCTACGAAGCTGCTTCTGTGTGAGAGGGCAAGAAACAAAGGTCACGTCAACCGAAAGAAGTTGTCGTGATGGTATCATTGGGGAGACGTGGGGATGAACACCTTAGGGCCTCATCTAGCACAAAGTCAACTGCCTGCATAAGGTCCATCAAGTAACAGGATGTCTCAACTGACGAACGGATAAAGATGTGGTTTATATATACCACGGAATACTACTTGGCAATGAGAAAGAATGAAATCTGGCCATTTGTAGCAACGTGGATGGAACTGGAGAGTGTTATGCTAAGTGAAGTAAGTCAGGCAGAGAGAGACAGATACCATATGTTTTCACTCATATGTGGATCCTGAGAAACTTAACAGAAGACCATGGGGAATGGGAAGGGGGGAAAAATTACAGAGAGGGAAGGAGGGAAACCATAAGAGACTCTTAAATACAGAGAACAAACTGAGGGTTGACGGGGGGTGGGGGGGAGACGGGAAAGTGGGCAATGGGCATTGAAGAGGGCACCTGTTGGGATGAGCACTGGGTGTTGTATGAAAACCAATGAAACAATAAATTTCATAAAAAAAAAAAAGAAACAGGACGTCAGCCCAGCACACAGGTGGAAGTCAGAAGTTCAGATGAACAGAGGTCAGGAAGATGATGTAAGCTGGTCAGATGAGTCTAGCACTGGGGGGGTTTGGGGAAGGCACTGGTGGGGACTTCGACCAAACTGGATTGGATGGCAAGGTGCTACTCAACTCCAGGGTCAGTTCATGATATTTTAGAATCTTCTGATTACTTTAAGACTGGCCGGAAATCAGATTTTTACAATGATCTCCTGTAGATTATTTATTTATTTATTTATTTTTTAACCTTGATTTATTTTTGAGAGAGACAGAGACAGAGTGTGAGCTGGGGAGTGCCAGAGAGAGAGAGAGAGAGAGAGAGAGAGGGAGACACAGAATCTGAAGCAGTCTCCAGGCTCCCGGCTGTCAGCACAGAGCCCGACACGGGACTCAAACTCATGAACTGCGAGGTCATGACCTGAGCCGAAGTAGATGCTTAACTGACTGAGCCACCCAGGTGCTCCTTATTACTATTATTTTTATAAACTGTAACATTAGTATATGCTCATTATAGAAAGAAAGAAAATGCCATAAGCAAAACTTATTCAAAATATATCTCCCCAAGGGAGCCTGGGTGACTCAGTCGGTTAAGCATCTGACTTCGGCTCAGGTCACGATCTCGTGGTTTGTGAATTCGAGCCCCGCGTCAGGACCTGCTCTGACAGCTTAGAGTCTGGAGCCTGCTTTGGATCTTTGGACCCTGTGTCTCCCTCCCTCCCTGGCACTCCCCTGCTCACGCTTTCTCAAAAACAAATAAACATAAAAAAAAACTTTAAAAAATATATCCCCCCAGGTATAACTACAACTATTTGTGTTTTTATGTATTTTATAATCTGTTTGGAAAAAATTTTTTTAAACTGTATCTTGGATAGAACATTCTTTACTTGGAATTATCCTAAAATCCTAAAAATAAGTCTTGGGGACTGGAGAAGTCTGCCCATGGCCACCGTGGCACGTAGGAAGAATTTCCTCGCCCAGGGTGGCTCTTCACATTAGGGGTGGATGTCAGCTCCTCACCTCTGTCATTAGTGGGGGAGTTTTCAAACTCTTGGGACGCTGACAGGAGTGTGGATAAGCAAAGGATGGGGAGAAGGTTGTTAAAAGCAAAAATACATTTTTTCCCCCAAAAAACACTTTGGCAGAAGAGCGGTGCCTTCCTAAGGTAGCCAAGTATTTGAAAGATCTGCTCGTTGCTTTCACACGTTGAGTGGGCCCATCATGCGAATGTTGGCTACTGAATAGGTATAAACATTTTGCAAACATTCCCTCTGCACCAAATGTTCCTTTAGTTAAAATAACTTGAGTAAAGAATCCTTCAAAATGCAGTTCTTAACACTTTTCTGGGAGAGTCTGCAGAATATGAAAACCGTCAGGACGCTTTCCCCCTTAGCCATCAGTCCTGCGGACGTCAGGGTGTTACGCACCTCGTGTTCTTTGAAGAAGGGCCATCGTTGTGGTGATTATCACCTGCTTTGAGTAGACGGGCCCGCAACACGTGGATTCATAAGGCAAACATACAGAGATTAGCTGCTTTGCTTTAAAGCATCTTTAGAGAGAGACTGGTCGCAAGGATCTTTGAACTGGCGCCCTGAGCCGTAGAATTTGATCTAGTCCGCCATCTTGCGTCTCATGGTCTGTAAAACCCTTTCTTATCATCGTTATGCACTTGTTGTAAGAATCTTATGTGCCTGGAACGCACGTGGAGACGTGAAGGACCCAGAAAGTGTTTTGGATTGAACTTGGTCACGGGAATGACTGATCCCCAGCACCTGGGCACGCCTGTGAGCGAACACAGGGGGCGGAAGGAGGAGGAAGGACAGGAGAGGTGGTGCACCGATAGTTGTCGTGACCAGGGCAGCGCGGCGGCCTGAGCCCCTGGGCGTGGTCCCATGGGCTCTGCGCGCACGCTGTCCTTTGGTCCTCACTGTGATCTCGTGAAGTGGGATGTTACTGTGTCCATTTTACTTCAGGAAACTTAAGTTTGGGCACTCAATTTTTTTACTTAATTATTTTGAGAGAGTGCGCACAAGCAGGGGAGGGACAGAGAGAGAGAGAGAGAGACAGAGAGAGAGACAGAGAGAGAGACAGAGAGAGAGAATCCCAAGCAGGCTCCAGGCTGTCAATGCAGAGCCCAATGTGGGGCTTGAATCCACGAACCCTGAGATCATGACCTGAACTGAAACGAAGAGTTGGATGCTTAACCAACTGAGTCACCCAGGCACTCATTAAGTTTGGGCATTTTGAAGGCCTTTCTAAAGGTCACACATCCGTAAAGGGCACAGCCTGGACTGGATGGTCAACAGCTCTGCCATCCTGTGGGACTTCGATTTCTACCTTCGCTTTGGTGGTTTCCGTTTTAAGGGCAAAGGTGAAGTTCAAGGGGAATCTCTCTCAAACAGGTGTCAATCCAAGATTACCCCATCCCCCAATCCTGAGCGTGGCAGATGCAATCAAAACATCCACAAGAGGTTAATAAAAGCTAAAAACCCTCACAGTTTCATATTTATGGTCAAGGGACCACCCGCCCAAATGACATTACACTATCCGCTTTTAAAAGCTTCCAGAGAATGGTGCAGGTGACCTAAAACCAACGGTCTGGTGGATTTGTCTCGTGTGGACTATACAGTAGCGGAGAAAGAAAAAAATTCTCCTCTACTGAGAAATCAGGAGCTTTTGCATCACACTGTGGTTTTCCTGCCTCTCTCTCTAAAAATCAGGACACTCAGGGGGCACCTGGGCGGCTCAGTCGGTTAAGCATCCGACTTCGACTCAGGTCATAATCTCTTGGTCCGTGAGTTCGAGCCCCACGTCGGGCTCACGGCTGACAGCGTGGAGCCTGCTTCAGATTCTGTGTCTCCCTCTCCCTCTGTCCCTCCCCTGCGCTCTCTGTCAAAAAGAAACAAACATCCAACAACAACAAAAAATTCGGGACGCACAGGTGCTGGGAAGTGGGGGAGCCTGCCCAGAAGGGCTGGGGGCACTCTGGCCTCACTTACAGTGATTTTGGCTTTTATGGCTGCCAGCTTCTCCTGGGCGGCGGTGAGGTCCGAGGTGGCTCTGCTCAACGCCTGGCGCTTGGGCTCGACGTCGCAGAACACCTCGTAGAACTTCACGATGTTGATCACCCAGGAGCAGAGGCCCGCAGCCGCGTGAGACTTGGTGACCACGAACTCGGGGTTGAACTCTGGGTCCTGCAGATACGGCCTGATGGCCTTGAGGCAGTTCTCGTGAATGTTCTCTTTGTCGAAGTTGACGAGGGAGTCCAGGAAACTGTCCACTTTGGCCATGCTGACCTTCGCGGCCTTCCAGCTCCGGTCCTTGGGGACCTTGCCCCCGGGGGCGATGAGGGTCATCACCGCGGCCGTGACATTGCTGACTGCCAGTGGCGGGGTGCCAAAGGACTTCAGCTCCGTCAGGTTGGTCTGAGGAGAGAGGAGGAGGTTGTGAGGGGCGAACAACCGATGGGCTTCCTATGTCCTGGGCCGCTAATGGGAGCAGGGCTCCGGAGCGATCAATCTGAACAGGCTGCTTTGAAGCCTGCCGAGCCCTCTGAATTTGAAATGTCATGACTCATCAAAAAGGCACCAAAGCTGGTCTCCGGTGGTTCCAGACTTCCCGAACGGCTAGCTGAGGCTCAGCTCTGTGTGTTCGGCTCTTTAACAGACTCGCGGCCCATTAGAGACGCACGATTATTTCACATTCAACAGAAAAAGAGAGGGATGCCAACGCACCCTGAAACGGGCAGCCTGCCATGAATAAAAGATAAGGTTATTATAAATTAATTTCCATCCTGGATGGAAAAGAACGGCACTGTTAACCCAACCAATTTTTTCCCCTTTAATTAAACTCCTTTCTTCCATCAGCTCGTTCTACTGCACTTGACTGTCCTGATAGCAAAGTGACATTTTCTGCCAAGAAATAATTCGGGCCGAAGGCTGGGCACAGCCTGAGCCGTCACTGCCTCTGCCCACACGTGGGTTTATCCTCGGCCCCAACTGTCACTTGCCCTGGGAAGATGTGGCCCGAAAGGGTTGGCCTTCCCAAGCTGTCACTTCAGCTCTCCAGGCCTCTGTGTTTCCATCTGCAAATTGGGAGCAGACAGACCTGCTAATCTGTAAGTGAAACTGTCATGAACACAGGTGACGTTGACTTAAGGTCTGCATGACCATCGGTGGGAAGCCTGTGACCTCACAAGTGCTCGTTGTGGGAGCTGATTTTGTAAGTGGGGGAAAAAATCTTGATCGTGAAGATTAGGTCCCCTGTGCCAAATTCATTTGGGGGTGCTCTTGGGCCTGGGAATCTACAAACGAAGGGGGATTATTTCTAGAACCTTCCTGATGGAAGCCTCTGGGAAGATGCTCCATTTGCTGACCTTAAAAAATTGTTTTTTAACATTTATTTATTTTTGAGAGAAAGAGCATGAGCAGGAGAGGGGCAGAGAGAGAAGGAGACACAGAATCGGAAGCAGGCTCCAGGCTCCGAGCTGTCAGCCGTGAGCCCGACGCGGGGCTCGAACCCACGAACTGCGAGATCATGACCTGGGCCGAAGTCGGACACTCAGTCGACTGAGCCACCCAGGCGCCCCAGCTTTTGCAGCTGTTTTCACATTTGGTCTTGACAACCTGTCAGGGGCAGGGATGAAGGACAGCACCTGTGTGAGTGTTGTGCTGGCACTCCTGTCCTGGTGACCTCTGCTGGGGGGAAAGGGGCCAGAGTCAGAAAATATAATCGGAAGCAGAATCCTGCAAACGTAAAAATTCTGTAAGTTCAGCACGGTCAACGTACTGAATTAAGAAAATACAAAAATGCATGGCAGATGAAGTTGACTTCCTATCACCCAGATATATCGCTGGTAATATTTCAATGTACAATAAAACCTTAGATTGTGAGTAACTTGTTCTGAGTGTTCCGCAAGACGAGCGAACATTTCTAATACAGTTTAACTTGATAAAGGAGCGATGTCTTGTGATAGGAGTAGTATGGGATGCCGAAAGTCACATGATCACACCTGAGCCAATGGTTCTTGAAATTCACTTTGATGTATGAGTGCTTTGGATCCCAAGCATGTTTCTGGAACGAATTATGCTTGCTCACAGACCAAGGTTTTTTACTGTAATTCCTTCCAATCTTTTTAATTTTATTTTTAACATTTACTCATTTTTGAAAGAGAGTGTGAATGGGGGAGGGAGGGGCAGAGAGAGAGAGAGGGAGACACAGAATCTGAAGCAGGTTCCAGGCTCTGAGCTGTCGGCACAGAGCCTGATGTGGGGCTCGAACTCACGGACTGTGAGATCATGACCTGAGCCGAAGTCGGACGCTCAACCGACCAGCACCCCTTTCCAGTCGTTTTTATTTTCGTGTGTCTCGACTGATCCATCACAGCCTTTTTGATGGTAGTGACAGAAGACCCCACTGAAGTATAAAGGGGACTTTCTGGCTCATGTATTTGGTCGGAAGGATGAGTTTGGAGGTGGCTGTGAGGACAAGGAGAACTGGGTTCACGGACTCTCTGGACCTTCTGGTTTCTACTTCTCCCCGTGCACGCTTCTGTTTTGCACAGCAGAAACCAGTTTCTTCGTGTCGCAAGGCGTGCGACCCACCTCACTGCCCTCCACTTGCCTCGTCACCCCCATCTGTCACTAAGCTCTGCCCCCAGTCACCTCCTTCTAGTGCCCTGATGGCCAAGCTCATCCTTCCCTCAGGAGCCCTGCCCAAAACACTTCTTTCTAAGCTATTTGCCTGGCTCGTCCCTTCTCATCCAGAAGGATCTCAGTGCAGACACTGCCCACTCACAAAGACTCTCCCATCAGCTTCCGCTGCTCATCATTTCTTATGGGCTCCTTGATGAGCTGCAGAGAACGGGGCAATCAGACACAATCACCCCTTTTTCCTTATTGGATCTCCATATTCCTCTCCTTCCAGAGAAGAGGGACCCCATCTGTCTTGTTAACTAATGAGGGAGCGTGGGGCAAGCTGAGGGCAGAGGACAGGCTAACAGCACCCCTTCCCTCCAGGCGGGATCTGTGTGATATTCCTGGGACACTCCTGCCTACCTGAGAACAAAGGAACGGGGTTTAAGTGCTGGCCGTGGTGATGTGGGAAACTAAGGTAAATGAAAAATTCAATTCCCTTATTGCCTGCCGCCCACTGACAAGTCCTTGAAACGGGCAGAGTGACCGTCCTCCAGGAGCTCAGCTGCCTCGATGACGACACTTTGCTGGGGGCAAAGAGAGAACCTGAGCTTAATATTATCCCAACCTCGAGGATTCTGCAAGTCAATTTCCTTTATCTCAGCTGCCCCAAGATATATGCTGGCAATCGTACTCTAAGCTTATGGCCCCCGATATGCATCTGAAGGGTCTCATGACTGGGGTTTTATTAGATGGTAATAAATGGTGTTTCCTTAGCAACAGCTAGCCCCTCAAGGTCCTGGAAACCTTGCTTCCAAAATTCCCTAGAGACTTACTCTAGCCCTGACCCCCTCCCAACCTAAGAGTATGTAACCAGTCTCTCCTCACAACCCCAGGGCAGCTCTTCCTGCCCACGGGTCCTGTCCCCGGGCTTTAATAAAATCACTTTTTTGCACCAAAGACATCTTTTTCAAGATTTTTTTCTTGGCCATCGGCTCTGGACCACCCCACCATCACCCCAAAACCTCATCATTGTAGCTCCTGTGTCTGGAACAGAAACCAGAACCCAGTAGGTGTTCATCAACATGTGGGTCGAACGCCCTCAGGGGACGAATGGGTGTCAGCAGCTTCAAGGTCACAGCCATCACATCGCAACCAGAAGGGAAAGGGACTTTTTCCTCTCAAAATGTCCTGGGGAACGATCTTGTTTAGTTAGGCAGGGCTCCTACAGCCAAGCAGGAAGAGAGGGGTCCACTAAAAGGAACACAGGGTGGAAAGAAACATTTCTCAGAAGGCAGGCAAGGTTTGAAGCAGCAAACATTAGGCGCGGTGTGCTCTGGCTTTCTCCACCCCCCCTCCTGCCATCAGGCTGCTGTTCTCACTATACCAAGGGATTAGTAGTAAAACCATATATATATATATAATATATATATATATATATATACATATGCCTGGGTGGCTCAGCCAATTAAGCATCCAACTCTTGATCTCGGTTCAGGTCACGATCTCATAGTTCCTGAGTTCGAGCCCCACGTCTGGCTCTGTGCTGACAGCTCAGAGCCTGAAGCCTGCTTCAGATTCTCTGTCTCTCTGTCTCTCTGTCTCTCTCTCTCTCTGCCCCTTCCCTGCTTGCACACTCTCTCTCTCTCTCAAAAATAAATAAAACATTTTAAAAAACCTGTAATTTTAGAAATAAAAAGGGAAGCTCTCTTACAAGAAAATGAACAACAACCACAGTTGAAACAAGTAATGGACAAAAGAAGAAATCTAAATATTTGAAAAGATGTCCAAGTCTCATCAGAATGAAAACATCTATAGTTTTTTTAAAAAATGAAAAATAAAATGTTTGTTCTCTTACGAAAAAAAGTGAAAGTGATTGGAAATGTCTAAGATTTGCCTAAGCAAGGATGTAGGAAAAGCAGTATTCACAAATATAGACAAGAACAACCATTTTAGACAGTTACTGGTCATTTTTTATATACAAAAAAAGAGCATATTCTTGGTATCAGCTTCCTATCGCTTCTGCAACAAATTAACGCAAAGTTAGAGACTTTACGCAATGCAACACGCAATGGAGGTCTTAGCTCACAGCTGTGGGGGTGAGAAATCCTCAGGTCAAGGTGTTGGCAGGGGGTGGTAGGGCCTGTTCCCTCTGGAGGCTGCTGGGGAGACTCTGTCGTGTGCCTCTTCTGGCTTCTAGAAGGTTGGCCTCATCCCTTGGCTCGTGTCCCCATATCACATCCGCTTTTCCCCTACCTTGTTTCTGCCATCACATTGCACTTGGGGCCCACCTGGATACCCTCCCCACCTCAAGACCCTTGACTCAATCATGCCTATAAAAAGTCACACTTGCCATATGAGGCAAAATTCACAGGTTCCAGAGATCAGGATGTGAGTATCTTTGGGGTGGAAGAGGCATTATTTAATCCTGCCAAGTTGTTGTATCAAACTATCGTCTTCTTGGCCCAGAGAAATAGTTGCATATGCAATAAATATTTATGCATGGGGATATTTGCATAGGAAAAAAAAAACAAAATTAAACACTCAACAATGGAAAAATAGCTAAAAAAAAAAAGTGGGGGGGTATAATTAGAGCATGGAATCCTATGAAGAATTCAAGTTTCAATGTATGTACCGGCATGAAGTGGTCTTACTTCATGAGGCAAAGCAAGTTAGTGTTATCTGTTTATATTTAAAATATGACATATTTTAGGGGCACCTGGGTGGCTCAGTCAGTTAAACATCTTCGGCTCAGGTCATGATCTCGCAGTTCACGGGTTTGAGCCCCACATCAGGCTCTGTGCTGTGCTTCGGATTCTGTGTCTCCCTCTCTCTCTGCCCCTCCCCTGCTCGTGCTCTGTCTCCGTCTCTCAAAAAATAAACAAACATTAAAAATTTAAAAAAAATACGACATATTTTACATGTGCATTTGTACAAATATAAATGCATAGAAAAATGGCTGGAATGGATATGCCAGATTATTACAGGAGTTCTCTTGGGAAAGAAGCAGGGTTGGGGTGAAAAAGAAGGTGACGTTATATTCTCCCCTATATATTCTATGCTATTTGGACAATTTTTAATAATGGAAAAGACATTATAGGTTATTTATAGACTACAGGAAATAAGTTCACTGTAAAAAACATATAGGAAACACACGGAAAATTCTAAGTAGCTTTGTAAGGGGGAGGGGGGCGGAAAGACCATGAAATTGCAAAGCAAAACCATCCCTCAACTGAGGAAGGAAAAGTTACACTGGATTTATTTCAGTTTAGCGATAAAAGTGAAATAAAACTGCCAAAGCAGAGACTTAACACCGGGCTCTGACTTACAGGTGTTCTTTATGTATTAACTAAAGATTTAATGTTAACTTTGAAAAAGATGAGAAGACAGGGAGGTGGTCATTAAATACCAGGAGTCCTGGGAATGCAGAGGGTTTGAGGGCACCCCAGGGATCCTGGGGTTCACGAAGCAATAATGCCTCCATCACATGGCGTACAGGCTGATCTAGTCATCCTATTCCACCAGGCGGGGGGCGGGGAGGCGAGATCGACAAAGGGGGTCAAAAGGTACAACTTCCAGTTACAAGGGAAATAAGTCCTGGGGATGTCATTTACAGCACGGAGACTGTAGTGACGATACTGTGCCATGTATTTGAAAAGAGAGGAAATCACGAAAGGTCTCATCACACACACACAACCCTATGCGTGGTGATGGACATTCACTGGATTTACTGTGGTGACCATTTTGCAATACATGCAAACACTGAATTATGATGTTGTGCACCTGAAACGAAGATCCTTCTATGTCAATTATACCTCAATTAAAAAAAAAAACCGTTGTCTCCCGCGCCTGGGTGGCTCAGTCCGTTAAATGCCTGGCTCTTAATTTCGGCTCCGGTTATCGCCGACCCCAGCTCTCCAGAAGCCATGGCTGGCAATTTATTCCCTCGTTTCTTCCAGCTTTCGCTCCTTATTGATATGGAACATGTTTTGTTTTTTTTCATTTTAGAAGTTAGCAAGTGGCCTCCTCCTCGGAGTGGGAATATTTTAGCTATTATACAGCCCTCCCTTTTGCTCGTACTTATTATGGTTATATCAACTTTTTTAGTTCAGTTAATGTTCAGTGCGATTATGACATGATTATGATCATAAATACTGTTCACCTTGGGTTATATTATGTATCTTGTATATGCTGAATTTTTTTTTCTGAAATTAATGAGTGCTTTTATTATTTGTTTCCTGCGAAGGTAACTTTTGGGCAAATACCTGAAAGAGGGAGGCATGGGGGTTTGTGTAGGAAGCACACTGCACATAGAGGTGGTTGCTTGTTCAAAGGCCCTGGGGTGGGATTGTGCTGGGAGTGTCTGAGACACAGCAGGACCAGTGTGGGGGGTCAGAGGGACAAGAGGAAGGCTAGTAACTGGCATCGCAGAAGAGGGAACTGGGCAAAATTGTAAGGTCTCCCGGGCCACTTTGGATTTTATTCTGAATATGATGGGAAGCCAATGGAAGATTCTGAACAGAGGGATGATGTGGTCAAACTGCTGTTTTAAAAAAGATTATTCAGGTGGCTGTAATGGGCAAAGACAGAACTGGGGCAAGGGTGCAAGCAGGGAGGCCAACTGACAGGCTACTGCAACAGTCCAGGTAATAGGGGACAGTGGCTTGGACCAGAGGGGTAGCGGCAGAGAGGACAGGAAGCATTTGAATTCAGGATATATTTGAAGGCAGAATTGACAGAATTTGCTGACTGGTTAGGGGAGCGTGACATAAGGCGCTCATTGATTCGCACCGGCCCCTTTCTATGTAACAGAGAAGAGAAAGCGAGGAGTCAAGAACCTCAGCGATGTGTGCCAGGCTCTGCAGCCGGCTGGAGGAAAGCACCTATCATCTTGCCTGGCACACAGTAGGCACTCATTAAAAATGAGTTTCATGTCCTTTGTGGCGGAAGTGTTGAGACTTTCAAATCCACCGCTATTTCCAGTATCGTATCTCATCGCTTCCACGAGGTCCGCAGCTATATGTTTATTTCCACCAACGACCAATCCGCTTACTAACCGGCCAACCAATTAACCCGGAAGTATTTACGGGCGTTCACTTTGTTTCCAGTTTTGCGGAAACAGAAGTGATGATGCGGGTGATGGTGACATCGACAAGAGCCAGCATCGACTTGGCGGCTCCCATCTGTTAGCTACGTTTCAGGCATGATCTCATTTCGTCCCGATGACAACCTCATGGGACTGTGTCACTGTCGCCTCCATTGCTCAGATGAGGAAACAGAGGCCAAGCAAAGAGAAAATCACACCCAGAGCCAACCCAGTATTTGGACGCGGCTCATGTTAAAAGTGGTCTCGTGTTTCGTGCTCGGGAAATCAGAAAAGGGTGAGATTGATCCAGAATGTTAAGTCTGATTTTAGAATACGGGTAGGATTTAGACGGGAGGAAGCGATAGGAGAGCGAGCCCTAAACAATGATGGTGGGGAGGGGTCCAGGCTAATCAAAGGCCTGGAGGCCGGCCAGTGGATGACGCTCTGAGGGGCAGCCTGGCTTGGCTGTGCTATAAGGTTCAGGCTGAGATGTGGTGGCGTAATGGGGCCAACTCCTACTCCACCGGATGGTACCCAAGTTCCTAAGGAGAACCTTGAGTTCTCTCCTGATGTAGGTAGAGGCCTGTTTATGGCCTTTTTGGCTCTAGCTGCCTTAATCTTTAGGGAATCCAGCCCCCCCCCCACCCCCCCATCCTTAGATATACTAGAATGCCCTCGTAGCTCAACTTCCAATGTATACGTAGCTATATGTCACAGGATTCTACAGTGTTCCTAGTTTAGCTTTGGATTTGATGAGGCCCTAAACCATTAGATGCTACATTCCAAAGTGAGGCGTGAGATGGAGGTTCCAGAAGGCCAGTGCTTTGCGTCAAATGCCTCACCTGCACTGAGGGTGTCAGAGTCAGCAAGTTGGGGACTAAGAATTTTCCATGAGACCTGCTGGTGAGTCCCACCCACTCTGCCTTTAAAGATGGGTGTGGGGTGTAGTCCGCGTGACACAGTGTATTGGGGTCTAATGCATACCCCAGAAATCTAGAATGTGTGAGAACAGCTGGCTAGCCCTCCTACCCCCGCCCCCCCCAACCACGGAACGAGGGAGAGCGTGTTGCATGGGTGGCTGACATTCTCAGTGCATTTGGGGAAAGGAGGCACAGGTGTCCCCCGTGGAGCTGAGGTGAGCTGCCTGCACAGCACAGATGGCACAGGATGTCTCAGACCTTGGCCAAGTGGCCCACGTGGAAGGGCATGTGAATTGCCAGACTCGGGAGAGGAGGCGAAAGCACCCTGCAGGGCAGAGGTCCCAATGACTGGGGGAGGGTCTCCATCCAACAGAGAGAGGGTCAGCTTTTCGGTCCTTCTCTGCCACCTGCTCCTCATGACCTGAGTCTGTCGGCCCCCTTTTCTCCCTTTCTCCCCTTGGCCCCTCAGTCACAGTTATCGGAACGGGAAAGAAGCGTAATCGCAAAAAGGCGATAAAAGGAAGAAGGAGCTAATTCTCACCTGTCCAACGCACACATACCTGGGATACATTTCACAGGAATCCAATCAAAAGCACCTTGTGAATACGTCTCAAAAGCCATGCCTGTCCTACCAAATGGTTATGGATAGGGCTTGACTTTAATTGATACACGGGTGCCGTGAATGGTGGAATATTTGTGAATTTTGATTTTGTAGGGTTCCCCCCTCCCCCCCCATTTTGGAGCCAACATGGGTTTCCGTCTCCTGTCCTAAACATCTCCATAGGGCCTCCTGAGGCTCGTGTGGCCGGTGGTACGAAATGGGTAAGACGACCACGGGCTACTTAGCTGGACGATCTCTGCACTTGGATCCTGAGGGTGTGAGCTCCAGTCTGGCTCTAATGAGGCTTGTGACGCTGGACAAGTCGGTGCTCCTCTCGGGGCCCTGGCTTTGTCATCTGTGAAGTTGGGGGGGGGGGGACTAGCTGGCATCTCCCGTTCTGATTGGTTCTAAGACTCACGCCTCTGGGATTTCATTGGTCCTCTGCGGAGCCGGACACACAGGCAGTTTCAATAAATGGTGGCGTAGTGAATAAACCCGTGACAGCTGGATCCCACCCTGAGCCTTCCAGCTTTGCTCTTGTACATCTTTGGGACACCAGGGTACCGCGCTGTCTTTGGGTCGGAGGGGCCTCCCCCTGGCCCCGCGAGGGGCGAGCAGACGGGACGGATGATCTTCCTACCTTGTTGAGGGTGTTGAGGGCTGCCTGGGCTGCTGTGAGCGCCGGTTCCGCTTTGGCCAGGTCGTCCTCACAGTCCTTCTGTTTCTGCTTTACCTCCTGCATGATGAGGGCCACCTTCCGCTCCTCCTCGTCCGCGATGGCTTTCTCTCTGCTCACCTTGTCCGTCTCTATGCCCACCACCCGGATCAGCTTGTCTGCGTCCTCGTTCTTGTGTCTCACCTCCACTTCCTGGGTGGCCAGCTTGGCTTTCAGATCATCTACCTGCGGCAGAGAAGCGCTGGGCTTACTGGGAGCAGAGGGAGTTGGGACACGGCCCTGGGGGTCCGACCCTATAGAGGAAAACGGCCAACTGCTGAAGCGAAGGCGCCTAAGCTGAGCTCTCACCTGGGACCAAGCGCCCTGACCCCGCGGGCGGAAAGGGGCACTGGACTCTCTCTTCTTCCTCCCTCTATGGTAAATGTGGCGGATGGAAGATTCTAAGCAAGATTCTCCCTCATGCCCACGTGACTTAGGCTGCTTCCCACGGCCATTGGTGCCTGCGTCTCATAAAACTCCGCCTGCCTCGGATACTACTTGGTGCAGAGCGGGCCTGTCGTAAAAAGCAGTCGTTGTCTAATTGGAACTGGCCACCGTGAAGTACACCGAGAATTTAGCAAGTTACAAAAAGTGAGTACGTCCCGTGCATCCTGAAAGACTGAATGTACGAACACACAGCGGCCAGGCCGCGTATCAGAGTAGAACGCTGGCCCACAACTGCAATCTCCTGGTGACCAGGAGACCAACCCGTTATCTACAATAACC
Organism: Panthera uncia; assembly: GCF_023721935.1. Lineage (NCBI taxonomy): Eukaryota > Metazoa > Chordata > Mammalia > Carnivora > Felidae > Panthera > Panthera uncia. The sequence continues at coordinate 53,041,663 of NC_064814.1, forward strand.
AGCTCAGGAAGCCAGACTCCCGAATACGTCACAATCCAGGGAGACAAACAGACAGCAGCCTCTGCAGCAATCGGCCCCGGATGGCCAGCACTTGGTTAACAACGGACGACTTCCTTAATTTTTGCCCCTGCTTCCCACTTAGGAGCAGCCAGAGAAAGTCAAACACGCTCCCCCCACTGATCACACAGGATGCCCACTTCTAGGGAGCCCCCCTCCAGCTCTGCAGGCCACCAGCCTCCATCGGGACACATCTGACACCTTTCCTTTCTGCCCACCAAGAAGCCCTCCCACCCCGTGGGCTGCCTTTGAATCTCTGCCAAAAACCAGGTGCCCGCTGGAGCCAACTCTGCGTAGAGAGCGTTCACTTGGTCTCATTGGTTTGGTCTTAGTCTAGTTCCGCAGTCCTTTCAGGAAACAGATGACCAGGTTGACACGGACCCAGTGGCCCAGACCAGAACCCAATGGGCTTTCCCCATCGGGCCTCTGAATTCATATGCGTTTGGAGGAAGTAAAGAAGCTCACCATGGAGGAAACCGTTCATTTCTCTGACCCCCTGGAGAAGGAGGCATGGTTTTCTATGTACAGTCTGTTCCGGAGAGTGTGGTGGTTCTCGGAGTGTGGTTCCCTGCACCACCACCGACAACAGCATCCCCTGGGTACTTGCCAGAAATGTAAACTCACAGGCCCACTCCAGACCTACTGAGTCAGAAATTCTGGAGGCGGGCCTGGCAATCTGTGTTTTAACAGGCCCTCTGGGTGAATCTGGTGCTCACCTAGGTTTGAGACCCAATGGCCTGGTTTTATGGCCCTTTCATCTGCAGAAAGAAGACTCAGATCTGTTTATTTCTGGGAAGTAAAAAAAAAAAGCCATTTGTATTTGCAATAGGGCCCATAAACTTTACATCGCAAAATGCCCTCCCGCCTCTCATTTTTCTGCAGTCTATTTCATGCAACAACCCAAGATTACTTCAGAGCTCCTGGAATACGTCAAACAGATTCAAATGCTTTATGATACAAAATGCATAAGGGGAAAAATAAAACAGAGGCTTAGATGCTGCTGATAATTCCCTTTTCATGGCAGATCAAAAGAAAAGAAAAGGAAAGCGGGGGGTGGGGGGGGAGAAAGAATGCTCTTTAATTTTGTGTATTCATGGAAACTGGAGACTTTTTGTTAACCTCAAATGAAGCCCTGCTCCCGAGAACAAGTCTTATATTCCCGTGCTGGAAGGTTAATCCATTTCTAAATCCCACAGTTCAGCTGCAGGGAGTTATTTCTACAAGGACAAAGATGCAATTGTAAATCAAAATGATTGAACCACATAATCACTGCAGTCAGCAAGCACACCAGTAACTTTTTGTTCCTTTTTAAATCTGGGGAGATTTGAGAAAATTGGAGTGGGTTTTTTTTTTTTAATTCTGTTGTTGTTGTTTGTCTGTTTGTTTTGTGGCTTATAGATAGGGTGTACGACCTCAGGCCCAAGGTAAGCAAACACCAGCACTGTGGATGGGAGCTTTGTAGCTCTCGAGTTGTGACGAGAAGTGACACAAGGGTCCCGCCAGTCAGAACTAGGCCGCTCCCCACAAAGCTGAAGAGAGGGCGTGAGTCAGGCTCGTTTCATGGCTCTTTGGCAACAGAACAGGAAGTTTAAGTAGGTTAGAACAGGAAGTTGCAGTAGGTCAGAACAGGAAGTTGAAAGAGGTCAAGTTAAAATTTCCTCTTCTCTTCGCCTTTATTCAAAGCATTCGAGCCCCTCCTTGGATCTCTTCCTCTTTAGACACCCACCCCCGCCCCAGATAGGAGGGTCAAGGGGGAGAGGGACAAAAACAAGGAAGAGACCCTCTCTTCAGTCTTGCCAGCTCCATGAATATAAGTGGGAGGGGAATGTCAACTGAGTGGAGTGCCAAGAGGCTGGTGGTGAGAGACCGTCCTCTCTCCGAGGACCAGGAACATGATGCCAAAGAGGAAGGCCAAGCTTCCTGGGACCTTCTCCTCAGAGCCACAGAAGGAAGAGAGAAAACCCGGGATCATCAACAGCAATCCCTAGTGCGCAGAGTGTTAGAGGCCCAGAGGTCTTTGCCTTCTTACCCCCTGGGTCCTTCTGGTCACCCACCACGTTCTCCCATGAATTCACACTTCATGTAGGCTTCTCTTCTTAGACGTAGTGGTTTCCCATCTGCAGTAGACGTCTGTTATATTTGTCTACCTAATAAAACTTCTCATCCCTGTATTGGAAATACAGTTTGAATTTCCCTTGGGAAATATTCCCTTCCCTAGTCCTCGTGGTTTGGGTGGGGCTGACTCCAAAGGTGGTCCTTTGATCCTCACTTGGCCAAGGAGAGTGTCGAAGTCACAGAGAATGGTTCACGTATGGGCAAACCAATGACATGAAGAGGCCAATCAGAGCTACTGACCATTTACCCCAGGAACTTGCTATAAAATCCTGGGAAAGATGAACTCCTCCTTATGGTGAAGTTGCAAAGCAGGCAGAATAGAAGTCTGAGGTTGGTGGGGCCATGGGGCTGCCTGCCTGGACAGGGACATTTAGTGAGAATCTGGCTCCAGCCCTGTCAAAATTAAGCTCTATCTCTGAATTCTCACTTATATGAAACAGCTTATTTTATTTTTGTTGTTGTTTTTCCTAGACCAACTTCAGCCGGATTTTCGTCAGTTGCCATCAAAAAGATCTGATAAATATATCATGTAATCTCATTACCCCCCCCCCCCCCCCCCCCCTGCCTTTTCCTTTTCTTCTTTTTTCCTCTTTTTTTGCTAAGTGAATTTGAACTCATTTTTTTTTTTCACTTGTACCAAAAGAGTCCTGATGCCTACATCATGGTAAATTACTGAACTGTCAACTTCAGGTAAATTTGGTGGCCTGAGATTCTTTGAAAGCCCAAGAAAGATTGAATTTAAGAGTCTCCAGACGAACAGACTTGGGGAGTAAATCTTAGATGGAGGAACTGGTAACGAACTGTAGGCCTCTCATGAACATTTCTTCAGTCCAACAGCCCTTCTCCCTCATGAGTACACTTGAGCTAGGTATAGAAGTGAAGGTGACAGTGTGTCCTGAAGATGCCAGGAGATGGCGTGAGACCCAGGTCAGGGGTGAGGGTTCTGATGGTGCTAAGAGAAGGAACAGAAGTAACACCACCCTCATCTGAGGCAGCAGCAAAGACAGAAGATGCCACCCAAAGACCCAGCGGAACCAGCCACCCTCAGCAGAGACAGTGAGAGCTGGAAGACCACACATGAAGCCTCACCGGCTGCCTCCTGAAACCACCACCACCAAGATGCAAAGGGGCAAAAGACCCTTCACACGGAAACAGCCCCAAGGTAGAACTACACTCTGAACTGACTGCCCTCCAGAGACTTTTTTAACCTGAAGTGACCAAGTCGACCAGAAATGTAAGATTAAGAGCTTCCTATTCTTTTTTTTTTTTTAATTTTTTTTTAACGTTTATTTATTTTTGAGACAGGGAGAGACAGCATGAATGGGGGAGGGTCAGAGAGAGATAGGGAGACACAGAATCTGAAACAGGCTCCAGGCTCTGAGCTGTCAGCACGAGCCTGATGCGGGGCTTGAACTCACAGACCGCGAGATCATGACCTGAGCCGAAGTCAGACGCTCAACCGACTGAGCCACCCAGGCGCCCCAAGAGCTTCCTATTCTTAAACAAAAAAAATTTTTTAACGTTTATTCATTTTTGAGAGAAAGCAGGAGAGAGCGGGTGAGCGTGGGGGAGGGGCAGAGAGAGAGGGAGACAGAGAGTCTGAAGCAGGCTCTGAGCTGTCAGCACAGAGCCTGATGTGGGGCTCGAACTCGGGAACCACGAGATCGTGACCTGAGCTGAAGTCGGACGTTTTAACCAACTGAGCCATCAGACGCCCCGAGAATTTCCTACTCTTAAACAAAAAAGACAGATCTGGAGCTAAGTCAAATCTCGGTATAGAAAAATAAAGTGGTGTTTCTGACCAGGTGAGTCTAAGCGTGAAACTGTGTCTGAAGTTTATAAACTTTAGATGACCATATAATTATTAATTCTTGTCATTATGATCATTATCATCGCTGCTCCTAATATTGTGATCGTTGTTAAATAAATCTGGAGTCCATCTGAGCCAGAGTGGTGAGATTCATGTAGCCCACTCCCGCTGGATTATGAATACCAAAATCTGTCATAAGTGGGTAGTAGGATACTTATACAATATAATTCAAGTCATTACCCTTGCACCAAGATTATGGGGATATACTTAAGGCTTTTTTCTACAAAGGAACACTTTCAGATGAAGGCTTTACATCAGAAGCCAAGATAGCATTTTTACAAGAAGAATTATCCTCATAACCATCCATAAGTATGAAATATACACCATGTAAACAGTATTGGGGGGCCCACCCTCCATCCCCGCTCTAAGCTTGTAGGTGACTCGTTTGCTTGGTTGCCTAGCCATCTGTCATCTACCCATTTATCCACACACTTAGAGAACACCTACTACGTGCCAATGAATCCTGGTGTCTGCCCTTGGGTATCATGCTGCCATGATAGTGTGGCAGGACATATACAAGAGAAGAAACATAATGTCGGGATGGAACCACAGTGAATGGAATGAAAATCTTCTCACAACTTAGAAGGGGCTTCTGCGAGTGGAGGGAGCAAACCGTTTACGTCTTGACAGTCACAAGCTGGCGAGTCAGGGGCACACATAAAGACACAGAGATGTGAACTAGCTGTGGAGATTTGGGGCAACTCCAACCAGTCAGTATTGCTGAATGCCAGGGTACAATGGGGTCGAAGGGAGGAAGAAAGGATGGCGAAAGAGGCAAGGGTATAGTTTGAAAGTTCTAGAAAAGTTCAGAGAGTCTGAAATGTAATGTCTAAAACATTAGGGTCCACATTAGAGAAAACTCAATGTTTTGAGCGAAGATCAGTCTGATAGCCGGACAGGGGCTGGTCCAGAGCTGTGCTGTCTAGTTTGGGGAATGAGCACCTGAAATGTGGCTTGTCCCATCTGAGACGTGCCGTAATTATAACCGCACACACACTAGTCTTTGCAGCCTTGTAGGAAAAAAAACATATTTCACCAATAACTTCTTTATACATTGCTTACCTGTTAAAATGATAATATCATGGATGTATTAGGTTAAATAAAATGTATTCTTAAAATATATGATAAAATTAGGTAAATTTAAGATCTAATGTTAGAATGGAAGCCACAAGTTTCCTTTTACTTCTTTTGATGCAGTTAATAGGAAACTGAAATTTGCATTTATGACTTGCAAGATATTTCTCTTGGACGGTGGGTCCAGAATGTTGGGAGAGGCTAAACAAAATGCCATTCATTCATTCAACATTTCATGCATGCCCCCTCTGTCCAGGTAGTGTTTTAGGCATGTGGGACACATCAGCAAACAGAACAGATAAGGATCCCTGTCCACGCAGAGGTTGTCTGACAGATGGGGATCGACAACAAAAAGTAAACACAACCAGTACGGGAAAGAGGCGAAGTCAAGCCCCGTAGGGACCTGGGAATGGGGTGGGGTTGCAATTTAAAATGGGGCCATCAGAATGGGATTCACTGAGAAGGTGACATGTGAACAAAGAAGTCGAGATGAGGGAGTGAGTCGTGGGGGTGAGAGAAGGAAGAACACGCAGGGAGAGGAAACAGCCAGTGCAAAGGCCTGGCGTGTCTGAGGGAAGAGCAAGGCGGTGGCATGGCCGGAGAGGAATGTTGCGGGCATGGGGCAGCGGAAGATGAGGTCTGACAGTCTGCAGGGCAGGGTGGGAGAGGAGACTGGGGCGCCACTTTAGCGAGGGAAATGGGGGCCATCTCAGGGTTTTGAGCAGAAAAGTAACATGCTCTGATTCCTGTTTTGAACGGATCACTCTGGCTGCTCCAATGATGACGGACCCAAGAGGAACAGAAGAAGAAGCAGACAAGTGAGTTGGAAAGGTACTGTGGTTACCCGGGTAGGATCAGTGGCCTGGGTCGGGGGAGTAGCAGCGTGGGAGGTGCACAGTGGGGGGGGTTCGGGACTCGTCTGAAGTTAGGGCCAATGGCGATTTTCTGATGCTTGGGCACAGGGTGTGTGTGTGTGACAGAGAGAATTGAGAAGGGTCAAGGATGACCCCAAGGATTTTGGCCTGATGAGTGATGCGAGAGGTTGCAGGTGAAGCAGGTTCGGGACCAGGGAGACACTGGGAGTTCCATGTATTGAAATGACCTAGGTAAGAAGTGTCTGAATCAAGACATAGAAAACAGGGATACAACAAGAGGGTACACTTGAGACACGTTTAGGAAATGTACAGAAGTTGTTAATTCTTAAATGGGAAATGAGGGACGGGGAGGAATCGAAGGTAACTCCCCGCTTTCTAGGGAACTGGGTAGATGAAAGTATCACTCATCGAAGTAGAGAACTTTGAAGGAGAAGAAATGGAAATTGATGCCAGGACTGAAAAGAATTCTCCACTCTCCACACGCAGGTAGAACTGGGTTCGCCGAAGGTATAACCAGTCTTCTCCTGGGACGGTTGGAGTTTCCAGAGGACAGGGAGGGGAGGGAGAACAGGGGCTGCTAAGATGACAGTATTCAGAGGGCACCATACGTCAGGGGTGGGGGAGGAGACAGGAAGAGGAAGAAGTGACAGATGTTAAGAATCTGCATTCCGGGATTCTATCTTATGCTGAGTTCTAGAAGTTCAGAGATTGAGGGTACTGGAAACACTAGAAAGTGTTGGGAGAGAAGATGTGACATTTCCACAACCACAGTACATATGCCGGGTAAACTGCTAGGCCTTTGGCTTGGGTCTGTGTCCCTCGACCTGCCCTGCACTGTAGCTCTGGGAAGGGGGTGTGGTCATGGCATAAATGGAAACCAAGAAGCATCATGGACAACTGGCACGTGTCATTGGTGGACAAACATTGAGTTTGGACCAAGCTCACCATGCCTGAAGGCACAGAAAGAAAAAGATAAAAGGGTCTTTCTAGAAATATAGGACAAGGATGGGAAAACCATGTAGGAGGCTAAGAAGAACACAGTTCTGCAAATGACGTGCTCCCAGATCTAGGGAAAACCTGGAGAAAGCGGTCCACCATCGTTGGTAGGATGGTTTCTGTGACACCGTTGCAGGAAAACAGGCTGAAATAAAAAAGCAATAGGATGCATTGGACAGGGAAAAGGATGAGATGGGGAAGGGCTGTTAGGATATTAAAAATGTAGTAGCATAATTAAACCCTTCCCTGTAAGCGTAAGAAGCAGAAGCAATATTACACAGTACGAAACTAGAATTGTCCGGGATCAACTTGAAAGGCTCTCTTAGAACACAGAGGGAAAAAAAAAAAGCCAAAAGAATGAGATCAGTGAGTGAGAACACAATAGATGCGGGACACAGAGAAGCCATCCGGCAAATCATTGCTCCTGGAGGAGAGGCCAGGCCAGATGAACAACATCAGATAACAGAAGACAGCTTTTTCTGAGCAGAAGACATTCTATGTGAACAGATGGCAAGGGATCACTGCATCCCACTAAATGCACTGAAATCCTCTAGACCTGTTACATCTACCGTTCAAGAAACAGAAGTGGGGAGAGAGGACAACTCAGAAGAAGCAAGTTGAATAGCTAGTCCAAAGGCAAAGCTCTGAAACAATGACAATAAGTGAAAGGCTTAGGTATCCGTAGGAACACGTGACACCCATGGATCAAACTAATCACAATTTTAGTTTAATGGTGCAAATGCATGAAAATGACACCACCTGAATGAGAGACTGCCTCTGCTTCTGGCAAACAGAGCACACAAAAAAAGGGCCATCAAGGGACTGGCAGTGCTTGATGGGCATAAGCAGGGGCAGAGAAGGTGCCAGAATTGTTCCCAATTCTCAAGGGAAGAACAGGAAATTGAAACAAACTCGTTCCCTTTGGAAGAGGAAGTAGAAAAATCTTACCAGGACAGGACAACAGGGGCCTTCTTTCGATGGCCAACCACTTAGGGACACATGAGGAAATGCAAGAAATGAGACAGGATTTAAGAAATTAGGTCCCAATGGTGCTTTGACAGATGACAGAGTAAGACACAAAGAAACCAAAGAGAATCGGTACAGTTCGGCAACCATGTCTTTTTGGTTTTGGAGATGGAGGGGAAGTGGACTGGAGAAGAAAGGAAGGTGGCAGAAGAGGAGGAGAGGGGTAGCAAGCAAGAGAGAAGAGGTGCTCCAGAGGATTCCAGCATCAGTAGGTGGCAGCAGACCAGACCTGAAGGGGACAGCGTGCCCTTCTGCAGGGAGAGCTCAGCCTTAACTTCTGGAATGGTTTCTGGTGACTCTGAGGCCTCTGGGGAACCATAAGTGATTTTCAGGCCTGGACTGTGATCTCTCCAGTTCCCCGGAATGGGGTGCTCCCGCTCCCTCTCAGTGCCCCGCATGCACAAGCCATGAAAGAACACTACCCACCTGGGCGGAGGTGCTGTGAAGCTTCAGCAGTCCGTTCTCGAGACGCTCCATTTTGGACCTGAGCTCTTTTCCATGTCTGCGCAGCAAGCTCTGGTAGAGTCTGATGAACTCCAGGAATGACTTAGGGGTTGTGTAGTTGTAGCGTTGCTCGTTGCTCAGATAAGCCTGGGACATCTGGTTGACGCTTGTGTGGACAAAGGCCATGAACTTGCTAATCGACTGCTTGACTGTGGGCTGAAGGTGAAGAGCAGGAAATCAGAGTTACTGTCTGGACGTGAAGACTGGCGGTGGCGGCCCACCCTGCTCATTGCCTCGCTACATGGAAGGTTTTGCTCCGATGACTCTATCCAAGCTTGAACTTGAATCCTGAAACTCTGGACATGGAATTCCTTGTACCTGAGGTGGAGAGGATCTTGACAAGTGTCTCCTTTGCCCTCTTACCTCAATGCCTTCTGTGTTCTGCAAGAAGCGAAGGCTGACAGACTCCAATGCCTGCCGAGGCCACTCGTGGAACCAGTCGATGGCTGTGCAGTTCACAATGGCTGGAAACTTCCTGCTGCGGACCCTCAGCTTGTTCCCCACAGGGGAGAAACAGAGAGTCACCTGAGAAGTCATAAGGGTGGGGAAAACCAAGAAGGTATCAGAAGTTCTCACAGGGAGATAGCTATGGCTTTAGGTTCTTTATTTCCCGGAAAGTTGGGAAACACATCCAATGGAGTAAAAAAAAAAAAATCTGTCAATACCACCCAGGCTTCTCACCAAGAAATTAAGAAAGCTGGGACTGCATGAGGCAAGAGGGAGGCTACTGCCCTTGAATCAGATGAGAAGGGAAGCCTTGCAAAATTGCTCAGGCTGAGAAAGTCACTCCACCCACACTGCCCACTCCCAGTACAATCAAGAAGGACAGCTATGTCCAAATTATCAATAGAGGTTCTCGTGAACGATCTCTGGTCTGCCTACCCGGCGCAGTAAATCCTTCTATACCTTCAGTTGTCGTCGGACCCGATCTATAAAGAATTTCCAGCAGTTCCCTCTGTTGTCTACCAGACCTTGACTCTTGACTTCATTCCTCATGTTGTTTATGATGTTTTCAACTTCATCATCGGAGTAGAGGTCTGGGATCTCTCCTGGGAGAAATGGGACACAGAGGGGCAGCTTTCGCATCTCTCTGCACAATGCAATTGGACATGAGAGGTTATCCAACTTGGGGACACAAGGCCTGTGATTTTTGTGGCCATGCCCCACCATTCCTGCTGGTGAAATTAAACAGACACTGTATCTACTCCAAACCCAGGGCAGAGAGATGATACTTGAAAGAATGGAACAAGCTACATGGCACCCTTTTGTCCTGGGCCAGGAGTTCGTGGCATGAGAGCTTTCAACTGTCTATGTCTTTTACTTAAGGAATTTATTTACTAATTATTGTTAATAAAAAGTTTGTTCCCAAGGAGCTTAAGATTTGGTAAGAAGAATAAAAGAGATGTAAAATACTTATAAGACCACAAGTGAAAGGGGGGGGTAACATACAGACAAATCCGTATATTGATGAAAAATGAACTACCCCTTTCTATTAGAGCAGAAAGGGAGAGAGTGGGAATGGCGTCAGGGAACTTAGCATATGGTAAGTATGACATCTTAAAATCAATGGGGAAAAAAATGAACATTCAATACACAGTATTAGGAAAACTGGAATCTGAAACAAACAAACAAACAAACTATGGTTGGATCCTTATATTCCACTGTATGCTAGGATAAATTCCAAATGAGTCAATGACTTCACCATAGAAAAGAAAACCATAAAAATGGCAGAAGAAATGAGGGAAATATTATATGACCTCTGAGTGGGGAAGGACTTCCTCATTGTAACTCAAAATCAGCATGTTTTAAAAGAAAGATAAATTTGATATATTTAAGTTGATATATTTTATGTAAAAGTATACGTTTGGTATAAAAAACAGAAACAAAACAGCATGGTGAAAACATAGGCAAAGTATAATAAGATCAAAACCAAAGAACCAATGAAAATAGGTTTCTCAAAGCAGACAGACAAATGGCCAGCAGGTTCATGGAAAGGTGCTCAACACAATTAGTTATCAGGGAAATGCAAATGAAGATCACAATGAGATACCCCCCTCACACCTGTTAGGATGGCTATTATCAACAAGACAAGAGATAATAAGTGCTGATGAGGATGTGGAGGAAAGGGAGCCCCTGTGCACTGTTGGGAATGTAAACTGGTACAGACACTATGGAAAACGGTATGGAAGCTCCTAAAGAAATTAAAAATAGAATAAGTACCATGGGATCCAGGAATCCCGCTTCTGGATATATGTTCAAAAGAAAAAAAAAAAAACAGATCTCAGAAATATCCATACTCCTCTGTTCATTGCAGCATTATTCACAGTAGCCAAGATCTGGAAACAACCTAGGTATGCATCAGTGGATGAATGGATCAAACAAATGTGACATATATAGGAATATTATCCAGGCTTTAAAAAAAGGAAATCCTGTCATTTGCAATAACATGATGAACCTGGAGGGCATTATGCTAATAAGCCACAGAAAAAGAAAAATATTGCATGACATCACTTACATGTAGAATCTAAAACAAACAAACAAAAAACCCAGTCAAACTCCTAGAAATAGAGTAGAAAGTGGTTGCCAGGAGCTGGGGGGTGGAGGAAATATGGAGAGTCTGGTAGAAGGGTACAAACTTTCAGTTATAAGATGAATGAGGCTTTAGGATCTAATGTATAACATAGTGGTTATATTTGATAACACTGTACTATATCATTGAAATTTGCTAAGAGCTGGAACTTAAATGTTCTCATTCCTCGAGTTTTAAAAAGAAAATAGGTGTTTAACTCTGATTATAGTTAAATAGTTAATCTCCTTAATATGTAAATATTATAATGTTACATATAATAACATTATATGTAAATATGTAAATAAAGTCTCCACAAATAAAGGAAAAAACCAATAATTCAACTGTAGGACGTGGATACAGAAGAGAGCTCACAGTACAGGAAATACAAATACTTCTTAATATATGAACAAATGCTTTAGCCCACTCATAGTAATAGAAATGTAGTTTAAAACAATGCCTCAATATTAATTTTGCAAGACTGGCAAAGTTCTGAAAGTTCAATAAAATCCTGTCTTACACAATATACGATGAATAAATCTTTTAAAAAATCCTAACTAAATACATAAAAATACATGTATGATGACCAAGTAGAGTTTGTCCTAGAAATGCAATGATGGTTAGGTATTAGAGAAATCTATGAAAATAATCCACTATGTTAATAGATTAAAGCAGATAATTACAATATTACCATTACAAAGACACATAACATTTCTAAAATACTGGTGGCAAACTAGGAATAAATAAGATTTCTCTTACTCTATCATAGATGTCTATTGCAGACTCATTGCAAACATTATACCTAAGAGTGAAATACTAGAATATTCCCTTTCAAATTGGGACCAAGACAAGCATGATTGCTATTATGTTTCCTAGTCAATGGTATATAGGAAGTCCTAGACCATGCAAAAAATCAAGAAAAGGAAAATGTAAAACAAGAGTTAAGACAATCATAAAATTATTATTGTTCAAAATCTAATTTTCTACATAGAATATCTAAGAGAATATACACGTAAACCATCAGGACTCACAAGCACATTTAACAAGCTTTCTGGACATAAATCAGTATTGAAAATAAAATGGCATCTCTATACTCAAGCCCCCCAAAATGTTACTTTATTCTTTTTTATCTTTTTAAGGAAAGATTTTATTGTTTTTGAAGCAATCTCTACACCCAACGTGGGGCTCAAACTCACAACTCCGAGATCAAGAGTCTCATGCTCTGCTGACTGAAGTGGCCAGGGAAGAGTAAAGGCTAAAGAACAGCCATGACATTTCTGAAGAAGAACCAGTGGGAAGGATTTTCCCTACCAGAAATCAAGTCTCCTAATAAAACGAAGTTAATTTGGGGCACCTGGGTGGCTCAGCTGGTTGAACATCTGACTCTTGATTTTGGCCCAGATTATGATCCCAGGGTCGTGGGATTGAGCCCCACATTGGGCTCCACACTCAGCTTGAGATTCTCTCTCCACCCCTCCCCTTCCTTGTGCTCTCTCTCTCTCTTAAAACAAACAAACAAACCAAAAAACCCAAACCTATGTTAATTAAAACAATGCAAAATTGGCATGGGCCAAATATATAGAATACTGAAGGCAACACCTAGAAACAGACCTAATTATAAACAGGAAATTGCTATTAAAAATCAGTGTGCAGTCACTGATTGATGGATTAATCAATAAGTGATGTTAGGTAATTCAGCATTACGAGTAAAAATTAAAATTAGAACACTATATACAAATAAATTTCAGGTGGATTAAAGACATAACTATGAAAAGTAAAACACTAAAAATTTAAAAATAAAATGCAGGAGGGGCGCCCGGGGGCCCTGTGAGTTAAGCGTCCAACTTTGGCTCAGGTCATGATCTCGCAGTTCGTGAGTTTGAGCCCCGCGTTGGGCTCTGTGCTGATGGCTCAGAGCCCGGAGCCCACTTCGGATTCTGTGTCTCCCCGTCTGCCTGCACCTCCCCTACTGTGTGCTCACGCTCTCTCTCTCTCTCTCAAAAATAAATGAACATTAATTTTTCAAAAAATAAAATGCAGGAGGGGTGCCTGGGTGGCGCAGTCGGTTGGGCGTCCGACTTCAGCCAGGTCACGATCTCGCGGTCCGTGAGTTCGAGCCCTGCGTCGGGCTCTGGGCTGATGGCTCGGAGCCTGGAGCCTGTTTCCGATTCTGTGTCTCCCTCTCTCTCTGCCCCTCACCCGTTCATGCTCTGTCTCTCTCTGTCCCAAAAAAAATAAAAATTAAAAACGTTGAAAAAAAAATTAAAAAAAAAAATTAAATGCAGGAGATAATTTTTATCATGTCGAATAGAACAAAAGTTCTGAACAGTCTGGAGCATTAAAAAAAACTGTTAAGTTTTACAGCATTTAAACTAAATCAGCATGACAAAAGATGCAGACTTCAAAAGAGATTTACACCCCATATAATGAACAAAGTGTTAGTATCCAGAATATATAAGGAACTCTTACAAATCCGTAAGAGAAAAACAAGAAAGCCAAGAGCAAATGGTCATACTGCATAAATAGGCAACTCACAGGAGAGGAACAGCCAATAAACCCTCCAAAAGATGCTCAAGGTCACAAGTAAAAAGGGAAAGAAAACGATGAGGTTTCATTTCATGCCCATTGGCAAAAACTAATGTGTGAGATCAACCAAGCACTCATGAGGTTAGGAGGAAGCAGGTATTCATGCGTGACTGGGCAGAGAGCAAATTTGCACAACTACTCTGGAGAGCAGTGTGGCACTTTTTATAAAGTTGAAATATCCATCCCAGACAATTTAGTAATCTACATTTTGGGCACCGATTGGAAAGAAACTCTTGTACGTGCCCATTGCAAGTGTCTATGTCGCAATGTCATGATCGCATGGGAGTTTTATTGCTTTCCGCACATCCAGGAGAGTTCGTAAAGAAATACAGAGACACATAAAGGGAAGAAAGTCAACGGGGGTGGTGAGAGCATAAAGACTGTGAAGGAAGAGTCAGAAATTGGGGAGAGACAGCCGGGCAGAGCAGAGTTGTGAATCAGGGGCCAGGGGGTGGGCTCCTGGCTCAGATGGAGGATTTGGCCTTGGGGAGGAGGCATGGTCACCTTGGAGGACAGGAGAAACCCACAGAGATGTGGAGACGGGCTGTGCGGTATGAGGAAAGTTGTGAGTCTCATCCTGAAGAGTCAGGTCTTGTCAATGAGAGAGGACAGTGGGTGGGGGAGGGAAGCAGTGGAATAGCTCTTGAAAACACTGGCTATGATGTAAAGTAGGCGTGGCTCATGGCCAGGATATTCCATGGGCCCTGGGAAAGCTCTTCCCCATTTCCAGAACAAGGCTTTCGACGGGTACTGAGGCCATCTGGACCTGGAATCACAGGAATCCACACCCACACGCTTCTTCCTTCCTCCACAACCAACACAGAAATGTGAGCATCATAGAAATGCTGGACGTGGAAGGAGCCACGGGGGCCACCCTACCCGTGTTACCTCCTTGTGGTCTTGGATGAGGTCCTCAAAGATGGGTGGTTTGGCAAATGGCCTTAATCAACAAGTGATGGTAGGTAATTCAGTATTAAGATAAAAAATTAAAATGAGCACACTATAGACGAATACATTTTAGGTGGATTAAAGACATAAATATGAAAAGTAAAACAGTAAAAATTAAAACAAAATGCAGGAGGGGCACCTGGACGGCTCAGCCGGTTAAGGGTCCAACTTCGGCTTCAGGTCATGATCTCACCATTCATGAATCCGCGTTAGTTAATCCGAGCGATGGGAATTCTGACTTTGCCTGTCAGTGAAGTTGCTACACATCCGTGCACTAGCACAGCTGAAGGAACGCATTGCCAACTGCCAACAAATTTCTGGCTTTCATAGTCTGACCACATTAACCCAGCCGGGAGTTCAGTAAGAATTTTATACTAATTAGACTTAATCGTTTTAAAAGGTCAAAATGGAAAAAAAAATGGATTATCATGAAATTGATCGTTTACTTCCTTCCCTTAATTGGACAAATTTAACTTCCGTCCATCAAGGTATTTCGTAGGACGCATATAAAACACCCTGAGCTATAACTTGTCCAAACCAAGGTCTTAGGAATGGAATAACCCCTTTCTCATTTGATAAAAGCAGAGGTCCACGGAAACTGCTAAGGAAATGCAATGATATTCAGCATGTGTTGGGAATTAAAGAGCTCAGGGAAGTGTTGTTTTTTCTTTTTAATTGTTTTAAATGTTTATTCATTTTTGAGAGATAGAGACAGAGCATGAGCAGGGGAGGGGCAGAGAGAGAGGGAGACACAGAGTCCAAAACAGGCTCCAGGCTCTGAGCTGTCAGAGCCCGACATGGGGCTCGAACTCACGAACCATGAGATCATGACCTGAGCTGAAGTTGGCTGCTTAGCCGACTGAGCCACCCAGATGCCCCAAGTTTTAAAAAAAGCAATAGTCAAATGGAATTGACATGAGCCATACTCCCCCAGCTTCAGGAGCTGACTGCCTACGGTGGTCTGTATTCCTTTCTCCTTTGTGTCTCTGATAATCTGCATTCCCTTCCCCATTGTCATGTTAGAGCCCCCCAGCGAGGACTCCATTCCCTTTGGTCTTAGAGCCTGCATTCTTCGCCCTTCTATTATTTGAAATATGGAGGGCTGACTTTTGGTGTTTTATGTAGAACATTCTCGATAGGGAGGAACCAAACTATGGTCTACAGGCTAAATCCGGCATGCTGCCTGTTTGGTTGGCCTGCCAGCTACGAGTGGTTCTTACAATTTGTAATGGTTGAAAAAAAATAAAATAATAATACTTAATGACTCATGAAAATTATAGGACATTCAAATTTTATTGTCCATAAATAAAGGTTTATTGGCCATGGCTGCAATCATTCATTTAGGTATGGTCTATGGCTATTTTCCCCAGTACAACGACAGAGCTGAGTAGCTGTGACAGACTGTATGGTCTGAAAAACTGAAAATATTTAATTTCTGATCCTTTACAGAAAAAAAAGTTGGCTGACCTTGGCTTATGTGATACACTTAGGGCTGTGCTGTTGAAAGTACCAGGCCATTTGGAGACTTTCTCCATGCTCTAAAGATGCTAGTATCTGTCACAAGGTCCCAAGAGCTCCTTAAGAAGAAGGTCACCAGATGGAATTGAGCCTCTGAGTTGGGAGCAAAGTTTGCATCTTGAGGTTTATTCCTCCAATTTCTCCTGGCATCATACCCGTCAGTTACTATGTGATGTAGGTAGTCATGCTTCAAGCAAGGGACTGAGCTGCCAGAGGGGATTTTGTGATGCGAACAGAGGCAGAGGCTATTTAAATATTTGAAAAGTTCCCTCCTGAGACCTACACTCGGGAAACACTATTTCTGCTTTCAAGTGCTCTGTGCCATCATTAACGCCTCCTAATACTTTGAAGCCCAGACTAATCATCATTCTCTGCGCTCGTGTGGGACCTTCAGAGGCGAAAACTGCTTTTGGGGGAGGAGATCCTGATGGTCTGAGATGGTTCTGTTAGTTGGGGCTTGATGATAAAATGGATGAAGCTATGGACTGGGTCCTCCGTGAACGCGTTAGTGTCGCACTGGCTTAGGAGACCTGGCCTCATCCAGGCCCACCATTTTCCCCCAAACTTTTCTCTGGTCTCAAGGGAGGAAAAGCAGGGGACTGTGGTGGCTGTCTCAGGAGCCTTCTGCACCTCTCTCTGCATGCCTGAAAACCATCTCAAAGCATGTGTGCAACAGTGAGATCTAATACGTAAGACAGCACATCATTCTCGTGACATCACGCACCTTAGTTCAACAAACACCTGCTGAATAATAACTATGGGACCAGAGATGGGTTAATAGCTGACAGTATAAATGATGGAAGTAAGAGTCTCTACAGAGGGTTAGAATTATATTCGTATTGTTTTATTTCCTAAACTGGACGGTAGGTCCTTAAGCCTTTTCCTTTCATATCCTTACATTATTTCCTAACAACAAAAACATTAACTGACAAGAGACAACCTAGGCTCTGCCTTTCATGATCTGCAATGCTGTTTCAGCACAGTGGTGGGGTATGCAGCCATGGAAAGCTACAGAGACGTGGAGGGTATTTCTCACTGCCAAGGATGATAGTGGATCAGTGACAATTTCCTAGAGAGAGAGAACACTCAAGTCTCGTAACGTGGGTAGAAGGGACTCCAGACAAAGGAGGAGGAGGGCATGGAGTTCAAGAGGAATATGATGAGTAATGATATCAGGGAACAACAGTGCAGTGTATTATCTCAGGGAGTTAGGAAGTAGATCACAGAGTAGGTCAAAGGCAGGGTCTTCTTTTTTTTTTCTTTTTTAATCTGTAGAAAAAGGGGCTTGGGTCTTCTCCTGCATTTAGTTAGAAAAACCAGTGAAGAAATTCTATTTTATAAAGACCCTTTGGAAGCAGTGAGGAGGATGGATGAGGGGGGGTATTGCCTAGGATATGGGGATGAGTTAAGAAGTGTCTGTATGTGTTGAATCAACCGATGAAAAGACCGGTGGTAGCTATGATAGAGAAGATTTGGATTCAGAAATGGTTCGGGGATAAAATTGGTGGTGGCTGATTATCTTTTAGATAGAGGAGATGAGGGAGAAGTCAGCAATGTAGGCAAATGCACGGACATCGTCTTAACAACTTGCATAGAAATTTAGCACCACATGAAGGAAAGGAAAGACTGACAACTCAAGCATGTTTTTGCATCACCCTTTGGCATTTCTGCTTGGCAGCTGGAGAGCCAACCAGGTGCTGGTTTGAGGACACAACTTGTAGATAAAGCCACAGAGACCACAAAGTACGCTCAGAATATCTGATGCATGCTCAAGGGAGCCTCCTTTGCCTCCCACTTTGTCTCTTCTCCTTCCAGGGAAATTGGGCCAGATCTCTGCATATGTAAAGCAGAGATGGCCCACCAGGAAACCTAGTTCTGGGAGAAGCATAATCTAATGCCAAGTCTGTTACAAATATTTCCAGACTCCAGATTCTTTTTTTTTTTTTTTAAGTTTACTTATTTTGAGAGAGAGCGAGCGACACAGTGAGTATTGGCAGGGGGGGGGGGTGGAGCAGAGAGAGAGGGAAAGAGAGAATCCCAGGCAGGTTCTGCCCTGTCAGCATGGAGCCCAATGTGGGGCTTAAATTCATGAACCGTGAGATCATGACCTGAACTAAAGTCAGATGCTTCACCAACTGAGCCACCCAGGCGCCCCTAGACTCCAGACTCTTATGTGATGGGTGGAGACCATTAATATACCAATCCTGGATCTAATCATTGAGATCCTGGAAGGCGAGGTGATCTTTTCATGTTCTATATATGAACAGGAGATGTGGCCCTAATTTGAAAGGACAGTCTGGTTCAGAGATGGAGAGGCACAGGACTTTATAACAAGGGGGACCCAATTTCATAAACTATTTCAATAGGCCACAGCGAGTGTATGATGCTCACGTTTAGGCACAGTGTCTACTGACTGGAACATGTGAGCTTAATAAGTGGTTCTGAATATGAGTACATGGAAAGTGAACTAGTCTGGACCGGGGAAGAGAAATCTTAAATGTGGAGTGAACAATTAGGCCTTTTGAAAAGCAGGAGGAAAATCCCAACACGAGATCCCAATGTAAAATAAAGTATGAAACCTGGCAGAGTTAAGAAAGGCAGAGACACCACACCCAGAGTAGACTATGTCCTCTTAGCTGGGACTGCAATAAAATGCACTTTCTGGAATACAGGGAAGTTGGAGGAAGATGTGTTATACCAGAAAGCCAGGAAATGATTCTATTTCCCCCCTCTAGGTTAGGATGAGGCCTTGCTGGTTCTGAGTTTTGTCCAAGAACCAAGACAGTACACATTTTGTAAGAATTTCTTAAATACCTGGGTTTGATGACCAGTGTCTACTCTTTAGGAATTATTATAACAGGGCAGTAAGGACATAGCAAAACTTGGGCTTTCCAGATTCAGCTAGGATCAATGTTTCATGTGTAGTTTCATGATGCCAGCAGCTGCGTGATGCCCAGGAAGGACCCTGGCAGCCAAGGGAAATGACTCAAAGGTACTCCTCCTTTACTCCTGATATATACAGCCACCATGGGTTTTTTTATACAATTATGTACCTTTTGCTAACTAAACTAGGAACTATATTTAATTTTTAAACTTTGTGTGCAGGATTTCTTCCTGTCAATCTGTAACCCAACTGAGACACAGCTGGGATAATGATAGGTTCTGAAATGGTTGGTTGGTGTCAGGAGTGGGATGCAAGAACTGAATTACTATTATGGTTTGATTCTGGAAATGGCATCAGAAAATTAAGGGATCAAACAATGAGCTAAAGTAGTGTGGGAAGAGGGGCGCCTGGGTGGCTCAGCTGGTTAGTGTCTGACTCTTGATTTTAGCTCAGGTCAAGATCTCACGGTCGTAGATTGAGCCCCGCATTGGGCTCCATGCTGAGCATGGAGCCCGCTCAAGATCCTCTCTCTCCCTCTATCTCTGCCTCTCTCTCCAGCTCATGTGTGCTCTCTCTCTCTCTCTCTCAAAAAAAAAAATGTGGGAAGAAGCCAGATAGCCTATGGCGTGAGATTAGTAGGTCATTGAGAAAGGTGTTTTTGGGGAGGGTTGAATCAGTGTAATACATTCCACTGTACCTTTATATCTCTAAACTAACAGGACTTGTGGATAACTATGGAGGGAGGAGTTCATGGCAAGGTAGCCTGACATAGTGTTATAGTTTGCACTGTGTTATCCAAGAGTGGAGTGATTGCACAACCCCACAAAATTCAAACATGAAGGGATTGGGGAGGTTCTGAGGAATTCCCGAAGCCCTCTGTGGACTGCAGTCAATTAATTTCTAGCAATTATTTAGTTGACAGGGAAAATTAGAACTGAGATAGCCTCTTGTTCTCCCTGTCAAAGTGGTTAAGAAGAAAGGGAGGAATATTAGAAAAGCATTACTTTTAATTGCATCTCTTTTTAACATGTGTATGTAAGTCTTATTTTTATACAGAAGCCTTAAAAGAGAAATGTGAGCTTGAAACTTCATGGCTTTGGAGCAAGCTGATTGCATTATGCTTTCACTGGGCAGGGCTTCAGAAATTCATTTCAACTTGGAAAAGAAACAGTTGCCTTCCAAATGAAAAATTAAAAATACTTAATTGAGAAACAAAATTTCAACTGGTAAAAGCATATGAATTTCTGTGTCTCGGACATTATTTTAGGAGAAGGTGACCTGGCTGGATGGGGCCAACTGCGATACAGGGTGAGGCTGGCAACGCGCCTGGTATCTCCAGAGCTGTAAGTTTTTGGAAGCACAATTTCACCTTCTTTGAAATTAGACTTCAGGGTGCAGGGTGGGAGAGCCACTGGACACACTCTCGTTATTTAGTAAAATAATAAAAGGTGAGGCAATGTTGTAGGTGGAATACTGTTGTAGAAGATGGTGGCTCTAAGAATGGGGAGAGCGGATGGGAGGAGAAAAGGAGTAAGTAAGGCAAACTCCTGCATATGAAGGTAACTTTATGGTAGAAATCTGTGTGAGGCTTAGAGCTGGCACAGTAAGGAACCTGGGACTCCGTTCCTCATCAGAAACAATCCAAAGGTTGCTCACAGAGTCTGCTAGAGCATGATGGGGACCAGGGACCAGTGGCTCTTCAGGGGTGACAGCAAAATGGCGTGGGATAGAAGCATACAAAATTTGAAGCGGACAATGATCCTGAAGCAGTGAAGTTCCTAGGGACTGCATAGCAGAAGACACCTTGAAATAAATTACATATGACATGGGATAGACTATGGAGAAATATGCTGTGATCGTGGTTCTTGGATTTCATAAACTAAAGAGTATTTAGTCAGAGAGCCAGGGGTTGGACTGTGGATACATGGGCTTTCTGAAATGCTGAAAAGCCAGAGGCAGTAATTTTGTTCTGGAACATCTGTGCATTGACTTTGTTTTCTTAACCCAGATGAAGAGGTAGTTTTGCAGATGCTGAATTTGGCTTAAGAGCCAGGAAAGCATATTCTATGTTTAATTAATATAAATGCAAAAATATATACCTCCAATTTCTGTAAATGCATAATTTAAGTAATATATTGTCTTACATTCTTGGGTGTATACATTTATATATATCTTGTGTTATGTTTATATACATGCATGTGTGTGTGTATAATTTTTTTTTAACCCAGAATGGTTCACATAATTCCTGAATTCCTGAGTAAATAAGGACAGTAAAGTATCAGAATCGAACTTTCCACTGAAGTTCTATCTTGCACTGATGGTGTCACAGACAGTGGACAGCCTCTGTCAAGTTTTTGGGAAACCAAGGAAACCAGCTTAGAGATATCCCCCCCCTTTTTTTAAGGAAATTCTGTTTTTTTAAGTTAATTTATTTATTTTGAGAGAGACAGAGACAGAGACAGTGTGAGTGGGGACGGGGCAGAGAGAGAGAGAAGGAGAGAATCCCAAGCAGGCTCTGTGCTGCTGGCACAGAGCCTGATGGGGGCTCGAACTCACAAAACTGTGAGATCATGACCAGGGCTTAAGCCAAGAGTCTGACACTTAACTGACTGAGCCACCCAGGTGCCCCCATTTTAGAGATATCCTACATCTATTGTTGCTTCTACTTTGCCTAAGGTTCTGAATCCTCAATGAAACTGGCAAACGAATCTTTCCCTATTGCGTAAGTTTTGCATATGCAAATTCTGTGTCCCTTCTGGCCAATGCCTAACCTACTTGAAATATTGCACACATTCTATCTAGTTTCTCTCTTGAATACGGGAAGAGAATAGCACCTTCCCGCTGGGCTCAGGAGATCGGCAGACCCTTAACATGTTCTTTTTCCAATAATCAGATCTAGTTCCCATAAAAGCCCCAAGATTATTGCCTGTTTTGCAATGGAAGGAGCCAGGATACCAGGCACAGCACTAGCTCTAAGGACCTTAATGAACCAGTCCTCTACTAGCTTCTTCCTTATTTCTATGACCTAGCTCTCCGGACCTTGGGCCACCTCAGGGTGACTCTGACACCAGGGGGAATTTAGCAGAGACACTCAAGAGAAGAGGGTTTCTTACCAGATGCCAAGAGATCATTGATGAGCACAAGGAACTTCTCGTCAGCCACTTGGGCATCGGTCATAAGAAACACCGTGCTGAGACCCTTCACCCCAGCTTTCAGGCACAAACTGGCCAGGTCCATCTGTGGAAACAATCAATATTAG
The DNA here is from genome assembly GCF_023721935.1 of Panthera uncia. Classification (NCBI taxonomy): domain Eukaryota; kingdom Metazoa; phylum Chordata; class Mammalia; order Carnivora; family Felidae; genus Panthera; species Panthera uncia. Next base: position 53,063,941 of record NC_064814.1, read on the forward strand.
AGATCTCTGGGAAGACGGCCTTACTGAAAGAGGTCTCCAAGCCACTCGTTAGGAATGAGACCATTTCCTTATCTACTTTAATGGGAAATAAAGTGAAGCAGCAATGGAAAGTAGGAAGGAGTGCCATCTTGTACTGAAAAGTAAGGAAAGTACGTCTCATTCCCTGCCTCAATCCCAATAGAGATGGACAAGTAAAATTAAATAGCGATGATCTTCAATTCTACAACCATTGTGGCTCCTATACTGGCCTCTGGGGCTCCTGCTTTGTGCAAAGAGCTAACAGCTTTCCAAAGGGACAGAGATGGTTCCTGTTCACCTGTGTTACTCATATCATCATGCAAGTGAATGACCTTCCCCAGGAGGCAAGCAACTGCTCTTGGCCTTGACTGAGGAGTCATGTTCTTGGGGATACCGACCTGGGTGATGAATACATCTTATGCCAGCAGTGTCTTGTGTCCTCATGACTCGCTCCAGCAAAAGCCTTAGGTTGGAATAAAATATACTGGGGGCCACACACACACACACACACACAATCATCTTGTAGGAAATTACATCCAGTCAAAACTATAGGTAGATGAAGTTTTGGGCTAGGATGCCAAGCCCTGAATTTTTCCAGCTTAGTCAATCTCGGTTCCTTCTCTGTATCCCTCTCGCAAAGCTCGGTGCCAGTCTCTGATCTTGCTCTTCTCCCTTGCCCCACTCAAAACTCCTTTTCTAAGAGCCTCGTGCATTTCTTTACAGCAGAGCACCTTTGTGTCCTATATATAATCCCCCTTTAAGTTAGTGAACTTCCTTGAATATCAACTGCTCTCAACCTTGTGCATTGACGGAATTAGCTAAGACAAGGCTTCTCAACTCTCACTGGAGCCATCTGGGGGAGGCTTTCAGAAGTCTTGACGCTCAGGCCATTCCCTGGACTAGTTAAGCGGAAATTTCTAGAGGGTGGGGTGCAGGTACCAGCCTGATTTGAAGGGGATTCCAGGATGTAGTCAAGGTAGAGAACCGCTGTCTTAGATCATTCCGTGAACATGTGTTTCTCATATGCACTAACTTATTTACTTTTTGGGGGGGGGGGAATGCTGAAGACTGGTCTCACGTGACCATGGTCTATGACCTCAGATCCAGCCAGTCATGGAGAGGCTGAACTGTGGCTCTGGAGTCAGCAGTGGGTGCCACTGGCGGAGAGATATGAAGGCAGGTGGGTAGGTCTGGCCCCACGCTGGCGGGAATTCTCCCAGGGACAGTAAGGGCAGCATCCTGGGGGAAATTACATCAGGACTCCCAATCCCGCCTCTACTGTAACCATGCACAAAAGGGAGGGGGCTGGGCAAAGTGACCTCTGAAGGCTGGATAAATGCCTTTCCCCACTTTCCAGAGCTTGCATTGTGGCTGCTAAGTGCTTAATGTCGGGACGAGGAAATGTCACTGAAGCTCCTGGTAGCTGGTGGTTATAGGAACTTTCCTTTAAAATATGGATGTCTTACAGAACTTGGGCAGACTGTCGGAATTCCTTCGAAGCCTGCCACAGGGGCTAGCGAGCCGTGCGCTAAATGTCACATAGATGTGCCCCTGCTCCGGTGAGAACTGAGGTTCCAGGGACCGAGCTGAAGCAGCTGAGGTCTGCAGACCTGAGCCCAATGAGAAAAGAGCCCCTCACGTCCCTAGCCCTGAACCCAAGAAGCGAATGGCCCAGAACCTTACGGGGAGGGTCTAAGCGAGGCGCGTGAAGAGCTAGGAAGGGTGACAGGAAGCTGTGGGTGGCTGCAGGGGGGGCTGTCACTCACCTTGAAGTCCGCGATCTGGTAGCCTCTCCACGGCGTGATCTGGAATACGTCCATGGAGCTGATGGAAGCTGCGAGCCTGGTCAGACACTGCTTGCCGCTCCCACCCACGCCGACCAGCAGAGCGTTTCCCCGCGGGGACTCCAGGATGCGGCTGATGTGGCAGCTGCGGAGAAGGAGCAGAGGTCCACGGCTCTGATCAGACCCCTCCCGTGAGGAGCACGCACCGTGCTGGAACCTTCCTAGGAGGCACACTGTGAGCGGAGCGGCACGAAGCTTGAGTTACACGGTCCCTGCATCAGGTCTCACCTTCTTGCCTGGATGGATGGAGGTTGTCAACGGCTTTGCTTTAAGCCAAACCCTCTGTGACCAGGTGGCAGTGGAGGAAGAGCTCACGGCAGCCAGGCAGGATGGGAGGGGACCCCAACTCACGCTCCGTCCCCTCCCCAGCCCGGCCTGACTGCCACACCTCCAACGGCACTTTGCCTCACCTGCTTGTGCTTTCAGGCAGGAGGACGGGGCAGGGAAAAGAGAAAAGAAGAAAAAACATTCAGGGGAGGCTAGAGGACAAGCGGGAACAGAATTGTTTGCTCCTCTTAAGAAAGAAGGAGCAACGGGGTGCCCGGGCGGCTCAGTCGGTTCAGCGTCCGACTTCCGCTCAGGTCATGATCTCACGGGTTGTGGGTTCGAGCCCCGCGTCGGGCTCTGTGCTGACAGCTTGGAGCCTGGAGTCTGCTTTGGATTCAGTGCCTCTCTCTCTCTGTCCCCACCCCGCTTGTACTCTCTCTCTCAAAAATAAATAGACATTACAAAATAAAGAAATTTGTTAAAAAGGAGGAGCAAAATTGAAGTCGGCAGAATGACGGGGAGCCCTAGGCATGGATGCTCTTGCAATGAGTGCTTGGAGATTCTTGGGGCGCAAGACACCCACTTCCTTGGCTTCTGGATTCTTCCCCTTGCAGCGACACTCAACTCTCTCAGTAACCGTATTCCCACCCAGCAATGGCGAAACATTCCCAGGCCCTGGGCTCAGACTACGTTCTGCAGAGGACCCTCCTCTGCCTGCCCCACAAGCCTTCCTCAAATGGTCTCCTTCCTTCAGGCCATCCACAGACCCTCTTCCACATTCTCTGTTCCCCTCAGCACTGTGTACTTACCTCATGTAAGGGACCGACACCCTTTGTAACAATAGTTCCCATTCCCTTCCTTTCCTTGTCTTTGTATGTATTTATTTATTTTTTGAGAGAGCGAGAGCGAGTGACAGCGTGGACACAAGCAAGGGAGGGGCAGAGAGAGAAGGAGAGAGAGAAGCTCAAGCAGGGTCCGCACCATCCGCCCAGAGCCCGACGCGGGGCTCGAACTCACGAACGGGGAGGGCATGCCCTGAGCTGAGACCAAGAGTAGGACGCATAACCGACGGAGCCATCCAGTTGCCCCCCTTGCTTTCCTCACCTTAAAAACAATAACTATTCATTGTGAAAAAATGCATAAAATACAGAAAAAAGCTACAACTTACTAGATAGCAATAAACGCTATTGACATTAACTGTATGCCCTTCTGGACATTTTTCTAGGGTCTGTATGTTTGTAAGCATATATTTATGCGTATATACACCCATTACCGGTGGAAGTTCAATATATGTATCTATCCTGTTTGCAAAACTGGGCTCACGTCATACACTAAACAGTGTTTTGAGACCACTTTTCCATTTAGTGATGTGCTGTGATTATTTCCCTATGCTGCTGAGTAATCATTAAACCGTGCTTTTTTTTTTTAAGTTTACTTATTTATTTCGAGGGAAACAGAGACAGCACAAGTCGGGGAGGGGCAGAGAGAGGGAAAGAGAGAGAATCCCAAGCAGGCTTTGTGCAGCCAGATCATGACCTGAGCCGAAACCAAGAGTTGGACATTTAACAGACTGAGCCACCCAGGCACCCCGCTAAGCCATGCTTTTAATGGTAGAACAATATTCCAATGCATAGAATAAATTCCTTGTCTGCAATAGACTACTACTGGATATTTAGATTGTTTCCAACTTTTTCCAGCCATAAATAATGCTATTTAAGTTATTTTTAGTTTCTACCTCTTGTCACGCCCACAGGACGGGCTCCTAAAAGTAAAGCTGCCAAGGGGCACCTGGGTGGCTCAGTCAGTTAAGTGTCCGACTCTTGGTTTTAGCTCAGGTCATGATCTCACCCTTTGTGGGCTCGAGCCCCATATCAGGCACTGTGCTGACAGTGTGGAGCCTGCTTGGAATTCTCTCTCTCCCTCTCTCTCTCTGCCCCTCTCCTGCTCACTCTCTCTGTTTTTCAAAAATAAATAAATAAGCTTAAAAAAAGGTAACACTCCCAAGTCAAACAGTAAGGTGATTTTCACGACCTTTGATACGTAGTGAAAAACTGCCCGCCCCAGAATGGGGGCAACAGTTTGCGGTCGACTTAGGTACAACCGATGGATCTAAATGTGGATCTCTTATTTCAAAAGGTGAGCATATGTTAGATCATGTGAGTTGAATTAGAATATGTTAAAAATTTGGGGAAAACGTAACACAGTGACCAAGGCACGGTGGAGAAACGGGTAAAATAAGGAGGATGAGACAACAGGTGTCGGGGACCTCGGAACTGAAGGGGTACACAGAACAAGACCTCAGGTGGAGTCTGACCAAACACAGCAGAGTGGACATCTGAGATTGAACAGCACAGGCTATAAGCCTGTGTCTCTACCTTGTGTTCATGATATTACAGTGACAAATACCGTATTCACATTAAGTAATGGTAATCAGGGGTGGAGAGGCTCAAGGGTAGCTAAGCTCCATTTGGAAAAAAAGGTTGGGGCACGGGGAGAGTTCTGGGGCTTGATGTGTCAACAAACTATGAGCATATATGAGGTTAAACCTTCTGTGGCTTGATTTTCTTACTATTGCAAAATTTCTGGCACATACTGATGACTGGGTCATAATCAGCGTCGATAACCTAAATGTCTCTGGGTGTTCATTGCCTCCTGTCTCCTGTGGGATGCGTTTGCTACTGAGAAGGAAACCCTAGCAGGGCTGCAGGTCAGCCAACAATGCCCACCTATCAGCTGATAGGAGAGTCTGGCCCCCATTCTTGTGGACACGGGGTCTTATACACATATTTTTAAATCTTTGCCAGTTGCGTGGTTGAAAATATTAATTTTTATTTCTTCATTATTTAGGGAACTGAACATCTTTCTTATCATTATATATTTTTTCTTTTACAAATTTCCTTTTCATGTCCATTGCCCCCCCCCTTTTTTTTCTTTTTGTTTAATCTCTACCCTCAACACGGGGCTCAAACTCACAACCCTGAGATCAAGTGTTGCACACTCCTCCGACTGAGCCAGCCAAGTACCGCAAGTTCCCACTTCTTAATTGAAGTGTTCTAGATTTGTAAGACTCCCTTAGGTATGTATGTTCTGATATATCCCTCCAATTTGTCACTTTTACCTTTTGGTCTTAATGTATTTTTTGATGTGTAGAAAATGCTAGCTTTCTGGTCTTAAAATTATAAGTCACTGAGTTTTATAGTTAAAATTGATTCCCCTAAGAATTTAGGAATTATTTACTGACCTATCCTTAGTTCTTTTATGATTTTGCTTTTCCCCTTTAGAATTCTTTAATTGTGATACTTATACTCTCCCTTGTGTCAGATGGCTTTTCACTTCTCTGGCTCCCTTACTAAATCCTAGTTTCGAGGCGCTGGAAGAATGTGCATGTATAACTCGTCTTGTATCCTCTATAATGCTAGCACATTGAAGGTATTTAATAAATTTAGTTAAACTCAAACAGCACAACAAATACCTTCCAGTCAGCATCACATCTGGGGGGATGTGAGGTGCAAGGACTCACCTGCTTTGTGACTATATTAGAGGGCGCCTGGCTGCAATGATGAAAGGAGAAGCATATCCAGGCCCTCTATTTGGAGAAGAAGTTCACCTGGGTTCTCTGGGCCGCCCAACACCCCCTCTAGGCTGGAAGGCCTGACCTCAGCTTTGCATGGTCCCTGCTATTCAATATCTAAATGGGAAATGCATCATTAGTGCTGAAGTTTCCGGGGAAGAATGGTTGCGTCTGCAACTGTCAGCATTAGACTCCAGCTGGGGATTCATTAACAACCTCTGACGAGGGCAAAGGACTCTGCATTCAAATTACAAAATTTAAAAAAGAAGATCAATATTCTGAAGGACTCCTGGGCAAGCAAACCAGCGGAGTCTAAGTTAAGCCCATTACTGAATTTCTGTGAGATTAAAGACAAAAGCGAAAGATGTACCACAGCACAGCTGGAGGAAGCGGGCTCACCGAAGCCGACACACGCACACACTCAGGCACATGCACGCGCATACCCACACGCACACTCACGCCCTAGAGAATGGACAGGATGCTCTTGGTGAGAACCAAGAGCCGGATGATAGAATCAAAATGAGCATAAGCCTCATTGCACCTAGGAACCTACGCCCTTACCTTGGCTCCATCCGCCAGCCCTGTGGGTTCCTAGGGAGTGCCATAGCCTCCGTCCTGCTCTGCCTCGCCCTGTTCGCACCCTAGGTATCAGAAGTCAGGACCTTCCCGGAGGGAATCCAAACCCCTCTGTCCCGGGCACCATGCGGTGTGATGTGAGGCCACAAATCTTGTCACTCTTAGGTTGTCTGTGTTTCTCGCTGTTGATTCCATTTTCTGGCATGAGGGGATGCCTCTGCTCTATCTGGCTGGTAGGGGCAGCAGAGGGGAGTGAGGAGCCCGAGGAGGGGAGGGGAGGGCAGTGCAAAGATGAAGTTGTGAGACACTGATATTTTTAAACAAATGTATGTGAAATTATACATCCAAATAAACTTTAATCTTGAGAACTGCCTCCCTCAAGGCAGTTCATTGTTCCAGTTATTTTGCCATTGCTAATGCAGCTCCAGATTCTCTTTGGAAACCATCTTTGGAGCCTGTTAAGGGGTCTCAGGAGAAAAGCCAGTTTTCATAGCCTTATTTTTTCCTATAAACAGAATTAGTCAGTTTGATCACCCATGTTGGAAACTGCACTGACGGAATTCACTTGCTCTTCTCTCAAATGAAATTTACCCTGAAAGGACAAAGATCTGTCTCAATTCCAAGACGATGACACAGGCTCTGGGAGCTGTTACTGAGGAGGGGACGTGTCCACTGAAGCTGCCCAGGGTTACTGAACAGATATCCTAAAACCCTGGTTACTGGCCGCCTACTAGGCACCAGGCGCTGTCCAAGGTACTGGGGATTCAGCCGTGAGCAAGACTGAGTCCGCACACAAGGAGCTCACATTGGCCCGGGAGAGACAGAAAAGTAGATGAACAAGTACCACAGTGTGAAAGCCCAGATCACACACGCCGGAGCCACAGGGCCCTAGTGTAAGCTTTGGCTTACCTGTTTCTGGGGAGTGTGGCACAAGGCAACTTCTCTTATCTCTCTGGGTTGCAGCTTCCTCATTTGTAATGGAGGGATGACAGACCTTACTTTCTTCAGGGTTTTTGTGGAGACTAGATGAAATGACTTATGCAAAGATCCATGCACTAGGCCCACATGAGTTCTGTGTTCAGGGTGGCTCCTACGTGTCACATCAATGCTGCCTCCCCAGAGAGGTCCTCCAGACCATCCTATTTCAGACCGCAATCAGCCCCCTGCCCCCAGCACTCTCTGTCCCCTCTTCCCTGTTTTCTCTACATCACCTATGCCATATGACATGCTAAGAATTTTTGTTGATCTGCTATGTTCTAGACACTGTCCTGGGTATTAGAGATCTAGCAGTGAATAAAACAAAGATTCCTGCACTCATACTATGCCTACTCAATAGATACATGTTGGATGGATGGATGGTTGGATAGATGGAGGGATGGATGGTTGGATAGATGGAGGGATGGATGGATGCAAACAACTAGAGTGATTACTCATGAAAAATGCAGTAGGGAAGTCAAGTTACACAAGGTGAGGACCCAGCAGTGACAACTGACTTTTGCAAGAGGTGGCTCCATGGTGACTTTGATAAGAACTTATTTGTTCAATTGATAAGAAATGGGTCAAGGAGAGAATGAGAAGTGAGAAAGTATGACAAGCACAGACAACCACTTTGATGAATGCTGTTATGAACAGGAGCAAAAAAATAATGGGGGTAGGAGATGGAAAGAGATGTAAAAGTGAAGGGATAGTTTATTGTTTTTGATAAGGATGATCTGGCATGTTTGTATGTAGATGCATATGATGAAGCAATTACTGAATCAATGAAGATGGGGTAAGGGGAGACAAGAGCAAAGAGGGGAGGGAAGAGAAAAAGCGAGAGAGGGAGAAAGAAGGAGGTGGTGGGGGAGGGGGAGGTGGGGGGAAGGAAGGAGGGAGAAAGAATAATTGAATTTCAGAAGGAATAAAGTCACTTAGAAGGTGGTAAGAGTCAGGATCCAGAATGCACATGGAGGGATTGGCCTCAGGTAGGAACAGGGATGGTTCATTTGCTGAGACGGTAGAGAAGGCACAATCTGTGGGTGGGATGCAGGAGGGATGAAGATAGGCTGTTAGATTTGATGATGGGGAGAGGAGACGATTCTCTCCTGGTTGCTTTCACTATCGCAGTGAAGTAAGACATGTGCTCATTAACTGGGAACAGAGAGAGGAGAAGGATGCTGGAAGCTTGAGAACAGAAAACTACATGATGCAATTACCACAGGCAGGGCAAGAGAGCAAACTGCCCAGGGTAGGGGAGGTGGAGTTTCCACAACGTTAGGGGCCCATTTGGTAGGTGTGGCTGAAAATATGAAGCAAACCAAGCCAAAACTTTTGTGGTTTTTCTTCCACGATCTTCAGATGCTTAGGGGGCAGGTGTGGAATAAGACGACAGTGGGGTTTGACTAGAATGGGGTTTTGTCACATGGATGCTATGCCAGGAAAGTTAGGGGAGCCTGTACCAGGATGATGGGAGTCTATGATGGCTGAGGACAGAAAAGGCATGGTAGGCAGAGGGACAAAGGAGTCTGCGAAAGTGTTTGGCTCCATGAAATGAAGTCTTGATGAAGTTTAAGAGTAACTGGAATATTTGTATCTGGGACAACACAGAAGGACCTTGAAGGTATTACACCACCTGAAGTAAGTCAGAGAAAGACACATACCATATGATCTTACTTATGTGTGGAATCTAACACATACACACGCACACACACAGAAATCAGATTTGTGGTTGCCAGAGACTGGAGGGATGGGGGTGAGGAATCAGGTAAAGGTGGCCAAAAGGTACAAAATCCCAGATAGAAGATAAATAAGTTCTGGGGATGTAATATATGACACGATGACTACAGTTAACAGCGCTGTATGGTGTATTTGAAAGTTGCTAAGAGAACAGATCTTAAAAGCTCTTATCACAAGGGAAAAAAAATGGTACCTAGGAGAAGTGATGACTGTTAACTAATCTTTTTTTTTAAGTTTATTTACTTATTTTGAGAAGGGGGAGGGGCAAAGAGAGAGGGAGAGGGGGCATCCGAAGTAGGCCCCATGCCCAGTGCACAGTCCGATGCATGGATTGATGCCGTAAATGTGAGATCGTGACCAGAGCCAAACAAGAGTTGGACGCTTCGCCACCTGAGCCACCCAGGTGCCCCAATCTTATTGTCGTGACCATTTTGTGTTATACACGTATATCAAGTCATGACGTTGTACGCCTTGAACTTATACCATGCTATATGTCAGTTATATCTCAATAAAACTGGGTAAAGAAAGGGATGTTCGAAATGGCAGTGGTGGAGATGGGATCATCACCGATGATGGAAGTGCGAGGGTAGGAACATGAGAGCGAGTGGCTGAGGTGGGGGATGGAAGAAACAACCACAGGAATTAACAAGACCCATGCCAGCCATGGAGAAAGGTGTAGTTGAGAAGATGCTCCAAGCACCCAGGCAGCCGGTAAGTGTTGGGGGGGAACTGGATGTTGGCAGATGACAGGCGAGGTGATGAGTACGAATGTCCGGTTGCCAGTGCTTTAGAAGAAGCGGGGTTTGTAAAGGATAAAGAGAGACATGGTTTAAATGTGCCATTGAAATGAGGTGGGGGAGAAGGAGGGGACTTAGTTCTCGCTAGGTCCTGGGGGGACACAGAACAGGGAAGCCAAAAGAGCTTTCCTCCACTCAGGGGTCAGTGAGGTTTCACTCGGAATCATCAATGAGGGGAGGTTCAGAGAAGGTAAAGATGAGGTGGGTTTTGCTGCTGAAGTGCACGGGTACCAGGGGGCAGGGTGGAAAGATTCTGGAAGGCAGGGACGGATGGTAGGTGTGATTGAACCGGGGAATGTACAGCAATACAGGGACAGCACTGGTGTGAGTATAAATCGTCTGGGAGGCTTGGTGACTACTCTCAGTGATTCATTTGATGGCAATAACATTTAAGAAGGGCATTCAATTTTTGAAATCTGTGAGCACTTAAACAAAAATCTTCAATCTCATTATTCTAAAGTTGGCCCTTCCACCGGTATGGGGTGGGGATATGGGTCCTGAGCTGTTCTGGTGCGTCTTTTATGACCTTAAATTTTCCCTTGGTGTCACTGTGGTCATGCCCAGGGCTTGTAAATGACACACAAGGAAATACATCCAGTGCTGCCTGAGTTCAGCATCCTGCTGCCCCCTAGGGCCAGTGGCAGACACTGCAGCCGTTGCTCTACCGGCCGCCATCTTGACCTTCAGGGCAGACGCATAGCTGCTTTTTCCTGGTTTTAGGGAGGTGTCCTCAAATGCCCACATGAGACCTCTGACATTGGGAAGACGAGGCAACTGAGGAAAGGCAAGAACGGAAGCACACTTACACATGGCGCATGGCGTCCTCAAAGAGAACCAGGTCCATCACTGTGTTGACTTCATTGTGGTTCTCCAGGGCTTCCACCAGAGTCTGGGTCAAAAGTTCCCACGATTGTACAGGCATGTACTTGGGTTCACCAATGCCATTTGCAAAATGGCAATATATGTTTAGGCTTCGGGTCTGCTCCGCCGCCTCATCGATACCCTGGTGATGGGACACAGGCGTCAGGACCCTCCTTACAGACTCAATTCTGGTTCCATACAGATTGAAGATCCCTCATGTGCTTTTTCTCTCTGAACACACCCTGCAAATTAAGTATCAGTCCTGCTTCCAACACTTTCTTTTTCTTGAGAAGCTTCTATGAAGTGGATGTTTAACATTCATTTACTAGTTCCATGAAGTCATGAGTGATGTTTGTTATTCCTTGTGGGCTGAGAGTGGAAACCGGAAGGTGGGAGGGACCCTTCCCACATACACAGGTAGAGCCCATGTCTGGGCAGAGGAATGGATGGGGACACAGGGACAGATTACGCTAAGCAGCGGCTCTTCGACCAATGCCGGGTGAAGGGGTCCATGCACCAGTGGCCTCATCTCCCCCGCACCCATTTCAACAAGTCCTGCTTCCCAATCCACAGCAGTGTCCTAAAATATCCTTTCCTGTTTCCTGTGAGACACCCCACTGTAGGCTACCAGCCCCAGCTTCACAGGCTCAGCCCAGAGAACTTGGTTTCTGAAAAATGTGCCATGAGCCATCCTTAGGTGATTGGTTCATTCACAGGAGAGCCCCCGTGTGTACATGGTACACAATTTTCCTAAAGATATGAGCCTATTGTGTGTTAATTCTTGCCCACAGGGCAGACCTAACCATGTTTAATGAATACCTAGTACGATTCAATTAATTAAAAAGATATGGTATCTATGTCTCCTTACCACCAAGGTGCCCTCCAAGCATCAAAGAGGCAGCTAATCTTTTCCTTATTTTTTTGCACACCCCCATCCACCCTCAGTTTGTTACCTGTATTTAAGAGTCTCTTATGGTTTGCCTCCCTCCCTCTCTGTTTGTAACCGGTTTTTTTCCCCTTCCCTTCCCCCATGGTCTTCTGTTAAGTTTCTCAAGTTCCACATATGAGTGAAAACATATGATATCTGTCCTTCTCTGACTGACTTATTTCACTCAGCATAATACCTTCCAGTTCCATCCACGTTGTGGCAAATGGCATGATTTCATTCTTTCTCATTGCTGAGTAGTATTCCATTGTATACTTACTTACCGAAACCTGAATCCTAGAGACTTCGAAAGGAAGAAAGGTGGCAGAAGGAAGTTGAGAAAACACAGGTTTCCTAGTGCTGTACCATTATGAGCAACTATCCCCACTGCCATTGTGTTTTTCTCCCAACGTTCTGACTGGGAGAACCACCTGCCAAAGAGGTAACACACATGCTGTTTATCAGCAAGGACATTACCCAGGGATTGAGTCCCTTAGGGTTGGCTTTGTAAGCCCATGGGCAAGATGCATCGAACTTAACGGAGGGGAAGTGAGTTTGACAGTCACATGGACAGAGAAACCAGGACTGGTTTATAAGAAGAATGAAATGGCAAGAGTTAAATATCAAAGAGCTATTGTATTTTGAAGGTGATTTCAGGGCCCTGGAAAGCCTTTAAACCATTCTGCCTTTGCCACACATGAGCAGTAAATGCCCAGACACTCGGGTAAGATTTAATGAAATGCAGGCGAGCCATTCTCGCTAGCTGCAGGAAGCACGTGGGGGAAGTGATGTGGGAATACATTTACCCAGTTTGAACATGGGCTAATATACTGGGAATTGGTCCTGATAGAAGTCAATTTACATGAATGATCTAGCAGAGGAAGGACTGAAGTGCAGTTCTGAAAAGCCCACTCTACAAAGACTCTTTGATGAACAAAACAATGTGTCTCAGATTTTCTGATCAGAGCCAGGCGGTGTAGGAGGGAGAGGAAAACCAAGCACCCGGTGCATCAAAGACTTCTTCATAGTGACGCCACATCACACAAGGGCCACTTCTCAGAGAACGTTAAGATTTTAATGGTGGAAACAGGACCGTGTCACTTCCTTGGTGGAAATCCGGCAACCTTTCATTAACACCGATACCAAGATTTCATGCGGCCGGAGGTGATTCTGGCTGGCATTTCAGAGGTTGTTGGAGAAGGATAATGGTATTAATTATATCTGGGTCTATGATCAAAAGAATGCGTCCTTGGGGCGCCTGGGTGGCTCAGTCGGTTGAGCTTCCGACTTCGGCTCAGGTCATGATCTCGCAGTCCGTGAGTTCGAGCCCCGCGTCGGGCTCTGGGCTGACGGCTCAGAGCCTGGAGCCTGCTTCTGATTCTGTATCTCCCTCTCTCTCTGCCCCTCCCCCGTTCATGCTCTGTCTCTCTCTGTCTCAAAAATAAATAAATGTTAAAAAAAAATTAAAAAAAAAAAAAAAAGAATGCATCCTTAGGATACAGACCCACAGAGGAACCTCGATTTCAAAGGCTGAGAGTCTAAAGTTCCAGCTCAGACCGGCTGGGGAAAATAGTCAAGGTGTGTTTGCAGAGCCAACCATGAACACATAAATTGGCAAATGCTACAATGGTCAGAAGGGCATCTAAGATGTGAGAGCGGGGCACAGAAAAATGGTAAGGGGAGGCATTTCAGGGTGTTCATATTAGTAAAGAGCAGGCTGAGATAAATTCCTTAAAAATGCTGTCCAAGATCCAGAAGGCTGCCATGTAGGTTGGGATGGACTCTTAAGTCTCTTCAGAGGTAGACCCAGGTTGGTGTCAGGACAAAATATGGTGCTAGACCCAACAAGGCGAGCAGGGAAACACGGTACATTTCAATACAAGTTCTGGTTATTCCTAAGTTCGAGAGAGGACAAGTGGTTTGAGTGGAAACTAGGGAGTTTGGGTCAACTTCCAGAATGCTCAGTGTTCGCTGTGGGGTAACTGTGACACAAAGAAGTGTAACATGATCTTAAGCTGTGTTCGTGGATCAGTGCTTTCCAAGGCATATTCTGTGGAATATTCGTTCTGCAAATTATTAGTAAGTTTCATGAATGGAAAAGGGTTTGAGGGTCTCATACATGTGGGAAATGACAAATGAATCAGGGTTATTCAAGATTTTGGGGGCTTTAATGTGCTGAAAGCACGATGTATTTCCAAGAGAGGGATAGAATATGAAGTACTTTCTCAACTTATTTTTATCATGGATACCTTCTTTCTAAGGTATATTGTAGTTCAACAGTTTAGGAGGACAATTTTGGGAAATGGTAACAAAATTATAGTATGTAAGAAGAGGGAATGATGATCTTGCTTTGGGCCAGACCCCAGTTGGGTTGTGAGACGAAAAATCAGACATCACGATCTCAGAAGGGGGAACTGATGGAAAAGTAATCAAGATGATGGCAAATTGCTCTGGGTTTGAAAACAAGCCATGTCAGAAGTGGCTAAAAGAACAGAGGCTATTTGGTCTGGAGGAAAGAAGACCCAGGAAGGACAAGACATACTATTTGAAATATTTGAAAGTGTTTCATGTAGACTTAATATGAGTGGACAGGGAAATAAATTTTAAATCATCATTAGAAAAAATTTCCAGCTGGGGTGTATGGGTGGCTCAGTCGGTTGAGCGACTGACTCTTGGTTTTTGGCTCGGGTCATGATTCCAGGATCATGGGATCGAGTCCCCCCATTGGGCTCTGTGTTGAGTGTGGAACCTGCTTGGCATTCTCCCTCCCTCTCTCTCTGCCCCTTTCCCCTGCTCATACACACACACTCTCTCTCCTCAAATAAGCGAAAATGAAGAAAAAAAAAAAAAAAGAAAGAAAGAAAGAAAAAGAAAAAAATTCCAGACTTTAAAATTGTTCCAAAGCTTCCGAATTTAAAAATTGTTCCAGGGGCGCCTGGGTGGCTTAGTTGGTTGAGCATCCAACTTTGGTTCAGGTCATGATCTCACGTTCCATGAGTTCAAGCCCCACGTCGGGCTCTGTGCTGACAGCTCAGAGCCTGGAGCCTGCTTCAGATTCTGGGTCTCCCTCTCTCTTTCCCCCTCCCCCACTCATGCTCTGTCTCTCTCTCTCTGTCAAAAATAAATAAACATTAAAAAAAATTAAAAATAAAAAAAATAAAAATTGTTCCAAATTTCCAGGGGCACCTGGGTGGCTCAGTCGGTCAAATGTCGGACTCTTGATTTTGGTTCAGGTCATGATCTTATGGTTTGTGAGTTCAAGCCCCACGTGCTGACACAGCCTGCTTAGGATTCTTTCTCTCCTTCTCTGCCTCTCTCTCTCTCTCTCTCAAAATAAAAAAATAAACTTAAAATAAATAAAATAAATCGCTTCAAATTTCTAGTCATTAGTGGCTCCAGAATGGCTCCCCAGGGAAAGATGAGATTATGCATTTTCAAGGATGCATCCACTGGGATGACCAATCTGAGAAATGCTACTGACATGAGCGAGCATGGGACAAGGAATTGGATCACATGAAATCCACAGACCCTCCCAACACTGAAATTCCATGGTAATTTATGTCTTTTCTTGTCCTGCCATTTTCACCTCAGCAAAATAATGATAGATTTTCTTTCCCTATCTAATCTCTGATTCCCGCCCCCCACCTCACCCCATTTCTGAGCTAGATTTTATCATTTGGGTGATCGTCTGCAGAAATATTTATTTTTCAAATATATAGCAATTTTTTTTTCAGGGCAATACTCACATCGAAAATTTTCTTGACCACTTCTGTCTGGATTTTGTCAAAAAGATCAAAGTCCTTTTCTTCCACCAGCTTGTCCCGATAAACCCGACTTGATTCATGTAGATAGAGCTTTACGAGGTCCTGAGTGGATTTCACACATTCCACAGAGGAGAAGAGAATGCCCTTTATAGAGAGTAGACCAAAAATAATGTGAATAACAATTTAAAACTACAACAGCTACAACTTATTAAGCCAGGTACGTGACAGGTACTGGACCACAAGTTTCGCCAGGTAAAACTCATGTGACCACCGTGATAAACAATTTCTACAAAAATATAACTTTTACTACATCCATTTGGTATAATGTGGAGACTGGGATTCAGAAAGACAGGAAGCATACCTAATGGCATATATATAGGATGTGGTCTCAGCAAGGTTTCAAGACGTTGAGGACCTGGAATTTTGATCACCGCATTCCAAACAGCCACAGTGAGGAGACAGGTGGCCTCTTTGCCGTGTTTCAACTCCCTGAGTACCGGTTTGAGAACCAGTCTAGGTGACAACTGTTTATGTAAAATCGGAACGATCACAAAGGGTGACTCTAGCTAACCTTGGCAGGTCAGTAATCCATTTTACTCATCTTTAGAGGGTTCTCCTTCCGTATACCACAGGGATCATCCCAAACATTTACTATCCTTTTCAAGTTTCTCTGTCACCTCACCTCTCTGCTACGATTAGCTAACGTCTCAGCCTCATTTTTCATTGAAAACTGGAGACAACCAAGATCAGAGTCTCTGAATGACCTCAACAAGTCCTGTAATTTGAAACTCATCTGTACCTGTGTTTCCCCCCAATTACTTTTTTTTTTATCATGAGGAAAAGGGGCCATGTAATTATCCCTCATCACCAACAGGATGAGCACGGCAGAAAGTTCTGGTTGTAATAGGACTACCAGTCTAGTTCCTCATGATCACCACTTCCCATAAAATCTAGATCTCGGTTTCACCAAAGTCAAGTTGTTTTCTGGCGCTGCATACTTTCTGTGCCTTCGTGCCTTTTGCTTTTCTAGCTATGCTCATATTTCAAGATCCAGTTCAAGTGTGATCTCTTTCTTGAAGTGTTCCATGGCACCTCCTTTCCTGTCCAACAGCACTTTCTCTGATGTGCCCTACGTCGAGATTTCTGCTTTTAGTCGTGGCAGAATACCTGATCACAAACCAATCCGCTGAAGTCAACTACAAAAGATAGGGAACTTATCTTCAGAGCTTCATCGTTTTAGAGGCATTAGGGAGTCACCAAGGCAGTGAGGGCTCAAGGGACTATGATACTAGGGAAGAGAAGGAAGAAAGATGAACCCAGAATTTGGTACTATTTTTTTTTCCTTCAGGCATTTTCCAATTCACAAGTAATGGCTCATGGGTTCAGAAACCAAAGAGAGACAGACAAGTGAAAGGTTAAGATGCTGAGCAAAGTTACCTCATCTCAAGTGGTAGGAAGGGTGAAAGTTGAAGTTCAGGGATTATCAAGAAGGGGTTCATGGCTAAAGACCTCAGGGGAGCTTCTCAAATGGTGATACATCAGGAGTATGAGTGAGTCACAATCATTCAGTCCTCACAGAAACGAGCGCAATTTCAACTCCTCAATCCCTGATACCTACTGGCCAGAAGCAGAAATGTGTAATCTCTGAAGGAAAATATCATCATATAAACCCTCAAATTATCTGAATAGCTCTGCCCTGACAGTGTGGAGCCTGACTCAGGGCTTGAACTCATGAACCTGGTAGAACATGACCTGAACCGAAACCAAGAGTTGAATACTTAACTGACAGAGCCACCCAGGCACCCCTGCACATTTTAAAACTCCTAATGCCTGGCCATCAAACAAAAATTACTGGAAATACCAGGAGACATGATCAAATCAGGGGGAAAAAACCCAGCCCACAGAAGATCTAGGTATTGGAATTATCAGACACAAGAGCTTTAACAAAACTATGATTAAAATGACCAAGAAATTAGGGGACATCGGTAAAGAATTTCGTCAAAGGAGCGGAGCCTTTAAAAATGAATCAGGGGTGCTCAGGTTGTGATCTCATGGTTGTGAGGTCTTCTCAGCACAGAAAATGCTTGGGATTCTCTACCTCTCTCTCTGTGCCTCCCTTGCTCACTCACACACACACACACACACACACGCGTTCTCTCTCTCTCTCTCTCTCTCTCTCTCACACACACACACACTCTCTCTCTCAAAATAAATAAATAAACTTAAAAATGAATCGAATGGAAATTGTCAAACTAAAAATTACCCCAAATTAGTGTTACTGAAATTAAGAACTTAATCAATGGAGTTGACAGCAGAATAGACAGAATTGAAAAGAAAATGAGTGAACAGGAAGAGAGAGTAGTAGAAAACATTCAGATTGAATCACTAAGAGAAAAAAGAAAGAGCATAAGGGACATATGAGACCCAGTGACAAGGTCTCATATACTTGTATTAGAATACTAGAAAAAAAAAAGCAGAAGTAACATTTGAAAAGATACTGATTGTGACTTCTCTAAAACTGAAAAAAAAAAAAAAACCTGAAAAGAAAAGACATCAAGATTCAAAAGTGCTGCAAACACTAAGCAGGATAAATACAGAAAATACCACTTAGAAATCTTGGGAATAGTGAAAATTTTGAAAATCAAAGACAAACAGAAAATCTCAAAAGCAGGCAAGTGAAAAAAAACTATGTGTACTGTATAGGAAAAGTAAGACTTAAGACTTCCTCAGTAGAAACAATGAAAGCCAGAGGACAGTTGAATAATACCTTTGAAAAGCTGAAAAAACATAGCTGCCAACCTAGACTTCTAAACCCCCTCCCAGAATTGTTTTTTTGTTTTTTGTTTTTGTTTTTTAAGTTGGGCTCCACATTGGGTGTGGACTCACAACCTTGAGATCAAGATGTGAGCTGAGATCAAGAATCAGATACTTAACTGACTGATCCACTCAAGGCGCCCCCCCCCAATTCTTTTAAAAAATAAGAAATAAATACATATCCAGTTAAATAAAAACAGAGAGATTATTTTCTAGCAGATATAAACACCACTAAAATCTAAAGGAGAGCTTCAGGTAGAATGAAAATGACTCCAAATGGAAGAACAGAAATGCACCAGGGATAGGGGAAGTGGGAAGATAATATGTGAGTAAACCTAAGTAAATGTTGACAAAGACAAAAGTATTCATGCGTTGTGGGTTTTCAATACACACTGAATTTTAAAAATAAGAATAGAATCAAATTGGAGGGATGTAAATTGCTCTAAGACCCTTGCAATTGATAAAGTACTCATTTACAAAAGAATAAAATGATGCATTTGATAATCATTAGATGTAGAGTAAAAAGATGTACTGCATGCTAAGAGGGGAGAAAATAAAAAACAAAAAGTAATTAGTTTGATAGAATACAAAAAGTGAGGGGAAAGAAAACACAGAACAGCTAGAACATACTGAAAACAAACAGTATAAGTAGATTTAATCCTAAATTCATTATTATATAAAATCAAATATGAATGAACATGATATTTTCATTAAAAGACTATGATTATTAGACTACATTTTAAAAATCCAACTATATGTTGCCTATAAGAGATATACATTAAATATAAGAAAAAAAGCCTGGAATAAGAAATTGAAAATAAATCAGGATATTTAATAATAAGTAAAAGGGCAGTCCATTAGGTAGATATACTAATTCTAAATGTATGTGCACCTAATAACACCACTTCAAAACATATAAAGCAAATGTGACAGAAATAAAAGGAGAAATGGACATGTCCACAACAACAGTGGGAGATTTTAGCATACTTTTCTTAGAAATGGACAGAGCACATAGTAAAAAAAAAAAAAAAAAAATCAGTAAGGATATAAGATATTTCAATGACATGATTTACAAGCTTGACCTAGTTGACATACTGATTTAACTACACTCGGCATCTGAAGAATGCACCATTTAAAAAGTGCCCATTGGTCATATCTTGGGACATAAAACCAGTCTCAACACACTTCACATTTCAAATGAATAAAATAATTGAGTATATTTTCTGAAATGGTGAAATTAAGCTGAGCTTCAACAAGAGAAAGGTAACTAGAAAATCTCTCAATTTTGAAAAACAAAGCAAGATAACTAGAGAATCTCTCAATTTTGAAAAACAAAGCAATACACTTCCAAATATCCCATAAGCTAAAGGAGAAATCACAGGGGAAATTAAGAAATATTATGAAGTGAATGATAATAAAAATACAACATATAAAAGTTTGCATGATACATGGAATAAATAGTGATAAATTCATAGCCTTAAAATGAACATTTTAGAAGAGCTGAAAGGCTAAAAATTGATGATCTAACTAGACACATCAAGAAGTTAGAAAAAGGAAGACTAATCACAAACCTAAAGAAAGAGATTATACAGTATTTATAAGATAAAAGCAGATATCAAATAGACACAGCAAACAAGGTAAAAAAAATTGATATACTTTTCAGTTTCTTTGAAAAGATTAGCAGAATTGATAACTCCTTAATAAGCCCGATAAAAGAGAAAAAGAGAAAACGAGAAAAGGCACAAATAGTATCAGTTTTAAGAAAGAGGACATAATGTCAGATACAACAGATATCTAAAAGATAATCACAGGACATTATAAATGACTGTATGCTAACAAGGTAGAAATTGATGACATTGACATCTTACCACAACTGACACATGAATAGAAAATCTGAATTGTCTAATATGTACGAAAAAAGTTGAACTCAGAGCATAAGACTGGCCATAAAAAATCTCCAGATGGTTTCATCAGTAACTTCTTCTGACATTTAAGGAAGAAGGCTCACTACAGTGTTTTACAAAATCTTCCAGAGAGTAGGAAAGGAGAGACCACTTCCCAATGCACTTTATGAGGACTTTATAACCTTTGGATTTGGAAGAAAGGAAAATTACAGGACAATCTTATTAACAGAGGTGCAAAAAGTATGTTAAAAAATAGCAAATGGAGGGTGACTGGGTGGCTCAGTGGGTTAAGTCTCTGACTCTTGATTTTGGCTCAGATCAAGAGCTCATGGTTCATGAGATCAAGCCCCACCTTGGGCTCTGCACTGACAGAGTGAAGCCTGTTTGAAATTCTCTCTCTCCTTTCTTTCTGCCATTACCTCTCTCTCTTTCTCTCTCCCTACCCACTCCCCCTCAAGATAAACATTAAAAAAAAATAGAGAATGGAACCCAGCAAAATATAAAAGGCTCAACATGCAGGAATTAAGTTGGGTTCATCATAGGAATGCAAGGGTGAGCTAAGATTCAAAAATAATCAATGTAGGGGCGCCTGGGTGGCTCAGTCGGTTAAGCGGTCGGCTTCTGCTCAGGTCACGATCTCGCGGTCCGTGAGTTCGAGCCCCGCATCGGGCGCTGTGCTGACAGCTTAGAGCCTGGAGCCTGTTTCAGATTCTGTGTCTCCCTCTCTCTGACCCTCCCCTGTTCATGCTCTGTCTCTCCCTGTCTCAAAAATAAATAAATGTTAAAAAAAATAAAAAATAATCAATGTAATTTATCACATTTCCAGAAACAATGAGAAAGAAATTAATATAATTATTACAAAAGCTACAGAAAAACCACTTCAGTTTCAATATACATTCATGGTTAAAACTCTTAGACTATACACAGGAAGAAAGTTTCTCTATCTGGCAAAGAGCATCCACAAAAACCTAAAGTAAGCATCACACACTATTAAAAGCTCTTCCCCCTAGAATTAGGAATGCAACAAGAGGCAGCTCTCTCAACTTCTCTTCAACATCATACTGGCAGTTGTAGCCAGCACAATAGGACAAGAAAAAGAAACTGTAAGATTTAAGGACTGGAAAGAAAGAAATTATTATTACTAGTATTTTTTTTTATACCAATAACATGATTGTATATATAAGTATAAATGCATTATTGAACAAAGATACAAATTAATATTTGCCCTATGATTCTGTTTTCATAAAGTCCAAAAACAGGCCAGAAGAACTTACGGTGTTATAAATCCAAACAGTATTTACCTCCGGGAGGGGAGGAAAAACCAAATGGAAGGGACAAAGGAGAAGGAGTTTCAGGGATGCCAGGAATGTTCTATTTCTTTTTTTTTTTTTTTTAATGTTTATTATTGAGAAACAGAGAGAGACAGAGCATGAGCAAGGGAGGGACAGAGAGAGAGGGAGACACAGAATCCAAAGCAGCTCCAGGCTCCGAGCTGTCAGCACAGAGCCTGATGTGGAGCTTGAACCCACAAACTGCGAGATCATGGCCCGAGCTAAAGTCAGACGCTTAACTGACTGAGCCACCCAGGTGCCCCAAGGGAATGTTCTATTTCTTGATCTGAAGATCTTGATCCATTTCTTGTGGTTACAGAGGTGTGATGGCTTTGTAATAACTAACCAAGCTGTGTGCCTATGACTTGTGGGCTTTCCTACTTATATGTTGTACTCTGATAAAAGTGTATTTTTAAAAATGGAAGAAATTCTGTTAGGTCCCTTGGGCCCCACCCCCACACACATCTCAACCTCTCTTCTTCTTTGCTCTCCTCGGTATGAGCCGTATGAGATGCAGAGGGCAGGGAGAAGTACCCACCAGGCACCCCGACTTCCTGGACTGTCCCTTACAGTGAGGTATGCTACTCACCCACATGAGCACGTCAAGCACAAATTCTGCCCCACCTTAGTTACGTGTGGCATTGAGATGGGAGCAGTTGATGATTTCTGCCATTTGGAACTTTCTCAGATGGTGTCCTGGTCAGGACAGAGTGAGGGAAGTGTAGAGAGGGTCTGAATTCCTGAGTTGCAGGTCACACTAGAAGGAGGTGATGCCTGGCTCCTACCAGGCATCCAGCCACCCCCTAGGTGCTTCCATCAGGCCATTAGACAAGTAGGCAGGGGACGCTGTGGTCAAGCTGGGAGCCTGAAACTCCCCCCTGGAGGAGGAGGGTGGGGGCTGGGTGGTTGCAGGGAGGCAGGTGCTCCAGTGGGGGATGTATTTTCCCACCGTGGTGGCAGGTGGCTGATAGCTGGCAGGCTGCCGACAGGCAGGCAAACAGGGCCCCGGGGGTTGCCACTCAGCCTGCCTGAGCCAGCCAACGAAACAGGCCAGGGGGAACAGGAGACGTTGCCCCCAGGCCAATACCCCCCTCCTTGGTGCTTCCTTGACATTACGCTGGCCGCCACTGAAACAAGGCTGGAATATGGAGGTGAGCGTTTTGTAATTGAATGTTCTAGTTTTGGATGTCGGTGACACTGCCTTCCAGTGATGGGATCATGCTCAAGGCATTTGATTTGTCTGTGGCTCAGTGTGTCCCTTTCAAATTGGAAATAATCGCGTTTTGCCTCGCACGATGGTTGCAAGGATTCAATTATTCGCTAATAGATGTAAAAGGCCCAGGACCGTGCTCCATAATTGCTACAGGCCAATGTCAGACTTTTTATGAGGGCCCACTCTGGCCTCAAATGATCTTTCCAATTCTGTCTCTCCATGACCACCTCCTTCCCCTCACTTTCCATCCCCCACGGCCCGACGCCTGTTACGCATTCCACTGATGTTGTCTATGCTTTTCTGCCTTTGTGACCATTCGTGCTGTCACCTGGCTGGTAACTTCCCTGAGCCTCCGTTAAATTGGGATGATAATGTGGGTCCCGAAGGGTTGTCATGAGTGTGCGTTTCAGAGCGTACGGGTGACAAGGCGTCTGTCCAGGCAGGAGCTGGATGCTTCTGGTCAACCAGATCTAATGCCCTTCTCCCTTCAGCTCTGCCCTATGAGCAATGTGAATTTGACCCAATTAACTCCTTTCTTGCCTTTGAAAGTACAGACGGGGACATTCTCACCTCGTGCTGCTGCGGTGAGATTTAAGAGAGGTACTTTGTGATAAAAGAGGTCTTTCTTAATTAATACTCGGTAGAGGAGAGAGAATAGTGGGCATGTACAAATTTTGCCATCATCCTAGCCTCAGAGCCACAGACCTGAAAGCTTTACGGGCTTGGAGTGGGGTCTTTCTTGCTGCCTGAACTACCTTATGCTTGTTCCCCTCTCCAGAAGTGCGGATGAAGAGGACAGAATGGTGTGCAGGAAAGAGGTCCTAGCCAGGAACCCAAAGACCCGGCTTCTTGTTCTAGTCCCTTCCCTGGCTGGCTGTGTGCTCCTAGGAAAATCTACAGAATCTCTGGGGGTCTCTGCTTCCTCATTTTTTAGCAGAGTTAGTGTTTAGGAGGTATGTGGCCCACAGTGCTGTCCTGAGGTAGCTTAAGTGTGTACTCAGTGACTGGTCCTTATGCGGGGAGGCTCAGTGTCTCTCTAGGTGAAGCCACTCCAGACACAGTTCTTAGACCTCTGAACTAATGGTCAGAAGATTTCTGCTTTTTACAACCAAAGGTCCTGGCTGGACCACGCAGGCCCTATGTTCTCAGGATCTGGACAGGTAGTGTCCTGGGTAATTAATTCCAAGTACATGTGCTGACCACAGAGGGTCACGTCTCACTCCCCGATTGCATTGACAGCCCCCTACAGGTGTGGCCTCTGCTTGGTGTAAAAGGCATCCTTCCTGCCAACTTGGGGAGGACCGTGTCCAAAAAGTGGTCTCCACAGGTTCTTGCCCAAGATGGGAAAGTTGCAGACTCCATCCTGTGAGGAAGAGGGGACCAGGCTTTGTTGCGTTGCCCTCTGGAGGTTTTGACAGTGAAGGGTCAAGCAACTGAAGGCAATGGGCAGAGACAGGCCATCGCTATGCAGAGGACAAAGAGCTAGAAGAATCTGCAATGGCTGTGGCCTGGAGAGGAAGCTGGAGTTTGACAACAGAGGCCTCCTGGAGGCTGGCAGGTACTATCTTAGGAATACTATGATGTGGCTTTTTCAGGAAGCGGATCTATCCCGCCTGATTTCGGGGGACATTCTTTTTGTTCCCAAGAACAATGCTATACCACCAGGGCCTGCAAAGTAGTTACCTCTTTCTTTCTTTTCGTTCCTTCCTTGGCATGCTGGAATCAGTATGTAGCATTTTCTTCAAGATGCTGAGCCTTCTCCAACCCAAAGGAGCCAACTCAGAAATGTGTCCTGGGAAACCATGTCTTTGTCAAACAGCACTCTACCTGGTTGACGTCCCTCCTCATGGAGCCCTTGGCCCCATCTACCTGATTGTGTTCATGATTCTGTACAAACGGCGCCTTTGCGTAACAGTTTGGTGCTGTTATTTTACCAAGAACGGAAGGGCCCAGATTATCAGCGAGCCTTTCAAGGGTGTCTCCGTACAGATGGACTCACCTGGAAAATGTTGGCGAGGTCTCGGAGATTGAAAACGTAGTGGAATTTGATCGCTGTGGGTAGGAATGTGGTGGCGATCTTCCGGTGGAAGGTGAGGGCCAGATTGATGAGCTGGGGGCTGGATTTCTGCAGAGACTCTGGGAAGTTTCCAAGCTTAAGGTGCTGAGTCAGGATGGTGCCGTAGATGGAGGCCAGGGCGTCTGCCCCAGGGAAGGAGAGGACAAGCACGCTAAAGTGGCGCTGTACGAGAGAACAGGCAGGGGCCAGGGGTCAGAGTCAAGATCGCCTCTTGGGGCTCTGGGTAGAGCAACGAGGAATTCTTATGAGGCCTTTGGATTCTATATTCCGATCACACTTCTCACACTGAACCCGAACTTAGAACAGAACTTGAACTCAGAGCGTCTGAGCCCAAACTAGGATTTGACACTGGATATCCCCACGACCTTGGGAGAGTCATTTCATCTCTCTGATGTTTTCCCACTCCAAAGAATGAGCTAAATCAGACGAACTCTATGGCCCCTTCCAGCTCTAAAAGCTTCATGGCTCTGGGTCTAGGAGTTTCTTTGTCTCCCTGGAAACGCAAATCGGCATCCCATATGATTCGCCACTTTGAGAGGCTGGACGGGGGAAGGACCAGTTACTACTTGGCATTGAGGGATGTGGGCCCTGGTGAGCTAGTATTTATTTAGGACTCAGGTACCACAGCTCCCTCCCATACCTGAAGCCGTGGGTTGATGGTGAAGCTGCCTGCCGTGGGGTTCATACAGGAGACATATTGCACATTCCTGATCTCCTTCAGGGACAGCTTGTTCCGGTCATACCTGGAACAGTCAGAAACCACAGGGAGAGCTGGGTGATGGCCCAGGCAGGTGAGTGCCTTGTTAGGGTGAGGTGGGATGTATCCTATCATTTATATGCTTGGGTGGTGAAAAAAAAAAAAAAAGCCTAGATCCATTGGTAGAGATCAGAAAAGGATAAGAGGCTGGGCCCAAATCCTGAGGGATCCAACATCTATGGAAAGATCACAGAAAAAAGAAACCATAAAGGTCTAAGAGGTGGGGGGGCATTAGAGGGGTACGGCAGCCCAGAAGCCAAAGGAAGTTGGTTCCTTCCAAGAGGAGAGAGCAGTCAAAGAGAATCTGAAAGACAGTTGACCCAATGGGTCTGTCAGGTCTCACATAAAGATACAGTTAGTAGTTGAGCAGGAAAAATTCAGTAAAGTGGAGGAAACAAAAACCAGGGAGTGGAGTGAGCGGTGGTGGGGAAAGTGGGGAAGTGGAAATAGAGATATTTGGCTATGTGGGAAGAGAGAACGGGTCATCAGTTAGAAAATCATGTTTTTGAATGCAACAGAAGAAATCTAGGTGAGTCTCAATTTCGATGAGAAGGAGCCGATCAGGAGGTAAGAGGCAGTTGCCGAAGGAGGTGGGGGGAGAGAAGAACCAGAGGCTGGTGACGGCTCGGCCTCAGGGAAGGTGGGTCAGGAGGAGGGAGGAAAGGAGGCTCTCATACAGCTACGGAGGCAGGAAAGAAACATGGTACCCATGGTCACCAGCGAAGGTGGGGCGGGAAGTCCGAGGACAGACAGAAGGTCTGACGCAGCCATCGCTGCGAGCGGAAATGCAAACATGCTGAGGCAGCAGGGCGGGATTTCCAGAGAGCTCCTACTGCCCACTTTGGGCTTGTGGCCACGAACCTAAAGTAAAACTCGTGTGCCAGATCGATCTGTTCCTGTACAGCCGAGCCGCCCAGATGCTGGTGTGCACGCTGTGGGGGGATGTACACGGCAGGCATCCCGCAAAAGGTGTTAGCGATGGCTGAAAGGCGACTCAGGTCACCATCACAACCACGCTTCTCTCTGAATTCCCTGAATTCTCAGCAGCTAATTCGACGTGGGGTAGGAAGGCAAGCTAATTGTCTCCAATCACAGACTTTTTTTTTTTTCTGGCAAGTTCAGACCTTTTGCCGTCAACAATTACACTGTGGCCGGAGACAATAACAAAGTCTGCGAATTTCCCCGAAAGGGACAAAGGCTGTTCAGACCCGCGGACATATGTGCACCACACAGGGTGTTAGCGGTTATCGCTCAAGTACCCCCGCTCAGGGACTTGGGACCACAGCGGGGGACAGGACAGGTTCATTCTGCTTTGGGGGTTTGGAGAAAGCAACTTTTGAGATGCATGTTGAAGAAAAAGGTAGGTTTCCCCCCCCCCTTAGATAACAGCTCAGTATGTCCCCTGACCAAATTTCCCATGTCGGTACTGATTCCTGGGTCTGAAAGTGCACCCCAGGAGACACAGTCCTGTGGGGACTGTGGTTTGCTATGGGGATTCTCATCCAGCACCAGCACTAAAGTGCAGTTTGGGGCTCCAGGGGAACGGCCTTCAGCCCTGCCTTAGGCCTCCCCCCTTAGCCCCCCCAGCCCGCGGGCCCCAGGCCCTTTGCACATGTGTGCTTACCAGTGGCCATAGTCCAGATGCTGCCTGATGATGGTGTGGGGCTGCACGGTCCCATAGGCATCCACCTCAGGCAAGTTCATGTCATCAATGAAATAGATCAGCTTCTTGTTGCCTGGGGGGCCATAGTTTCTGCCGGCCTTCTTTTCTAGAGGCTTCTCCAGGACAGCTGAGGGGAGAGCCAGTGGGTGAGGGAAGGAGGTTCGAATCTCAGAGGCCAGTGCGGAGACAGAACCAGTGCCAAGGACAAGCCGTGGCGCAGCATGCACCTGCCTAAGTCCTGGCGTTCTACGGGACCAGAGGTGAAGCGGGAGCCCGCCTGGCACTAAGGGTGACTGCGTAGACCAGGCACCGAACACCTCACTACGCGTGGACCCTCTCGGGTTTCTACAAAAGCGCACCATCTCGTTTAATTCTTGCAACGTGGGTGCCGGATTCGTCTTAGCATCCCATTTCACAGAGGAGGAAACCGAGGCTCGGAAGAGCAAAGAAACTCTTCTAAGGGGAGGTCAGAGTACAAGTCTGGGACGGTTAACTTTCAGAGCCCAGGCTCCTCCGATCGTACCTGGGGTCCCCAGTTTCCTTTGCTTAGAGAGTCGAAACAGAAGATACCTTCCCGGTCTCAAGGTGTGGCACTCTACCCTCGAGGAAATCTCCAGATAATCGGATTGTGGAGAGACCTGCCCGCTCTGGCTGAGACAGCACAGGAGCGTGGAGGCCGGGGCTCCCTTATCAGCGTGGGTGGAGGCCCCACCCACCTGAGTTTCTTTTCTAGAGGCTTCTAGAAGCCTGGGGTACAAAACGGGAGCTGCTGGGGGCGCCTGAGTGGCTCGGTCGGTTAAGCAGGTGGCTTCGGCTCACGGGTCGTGGGTTCGAGCCCCGCGCCGGGCTCCATGCTGACCTACTTGGGATCCTCTCTCTCCCTCTCTCTCTGCCCCTCCCCTGCTCTCTCTCAAAAATAAATAAATAAAAACATTAAAAACAAAAACCAGGAGCTGTTGGATACTTTGTGAGCATATTCTCAGAGTATTCATCTCCCAGGTGGGGGTGGGGGTGGGGGTGGGGGTGGGGTCTTCCCCAAGTGGGAACAGGAACAGAGAATTGCCCGGAAGCTTCCAGCAATGCCAAGGGCTCCTCCACTGCTTTCAGGTCACCAGGACCCTATCAGAGCATCTCCGTGCTTTTCCCGAGACTTCAGTACAGAATGACTCTCTTCTAGGAAGTGTTTCTTCAAACGGCACCGTAGTCCAGCGTGACGGGACTTGCTTAGAACAAACTTAAGTAATAGAGTGGAGATACGTGCATTTTTTCCCTCCAATAAAGCAATTAAATATGTATCGCAAGAACCGACATGTCTTATTATAGCTGGAAGCTCGAAGAAGCATGAGTCTTCCCTTGAAAAACAAGTTTGTAAACAAGGAGAAAGTGTCAACAGACATTTGGAGGTGACAGAGAGGAAGACAAGTCCCTTCGAGAAGCCTGAAGATTCTTAATTGTCTGGTCCTGAGTTAAATTAAGGGTTTCAAATACGAATTAGATTTCAATTTAGTTAGCATCCAATTAACATACACCATCAACCAATTAATCACCCAACACCTTTCTCCCCCTAAAGATATAACAACCATATACGAGATCTGTCAAAAGGAAATATAATTAATGGGCTGCCAAGGATACGTTTTTGAGAACAGGCCTTCTCGTAACTTCTCTTCTTAGGAAGACTTGTTTTCCCCTCCCTGCAAAGGAGGGATATTCAAATCAACCCCTGGAATGGACCAGACCCCTCTAATTTGGGTCCGTCCAGCTCTACGTGCTTCTGAAGGATTATTGAGGAGAAAACCGCATCAGTTTGCAAGAAGCCAGCTGGGAACGCCTTGGACCATCCCAGCAGGATGCTGCTGAGTCCCCCAGGGAGGGAGGACTCCCTCAGGAAAGGCAGCCGTGTTTTTGCTCCCTACGGGGCCAGACGCTGTTGAAACTCCCCTCCCAGACGCAGGGCGGGAAGTGACAGTTTCCAGGCAGAACCAGAGAAGCAGGTGGACTTAAGTTGATGGCGAAGGCATCCCATGCGCGAGACGCACAAGGACATGTGATCGTCCCCTCACATTTCAGGGTCCTGCATCATCGCAGACAAGTCCTGCCGGTCAAGCCCATACCTGGACCCCCCCCCGAGTTCATCAGCTCACCGAACGTCTCCCCTCGGACGGGCTGGTGTCCCGCCTGTGGCCGCGTGTGGCACCTGCTGCTCTCCGCTCTTCACACAGTTCCTTCTGCGAGATCACAACACCATCGTGCGGTCTAAGAGCAAGTGTGGTTCCGTCCACAAACCTCGCATCTCGGTTCTTCTCTCTCGAGGCTGCTCTGTTCACTCTCTCTGCTACAGCCATCCTGTTCTGACACGTTCGCTGCCACAGGGCCTTTGCACTGGCTGTTGTCCTCCCTGCTGTTAATCCTATCTCCCAAATGCCAACAGAGCTTCCTCCCTCGCTTCCATCAGACATTAACCTGCTCCAATGCCATCTCTCGGTGAGCCCTTGCCTGCCCTCTAGCCAAAATTCACCCCTCACCCCAGTTCTCTGTGCCGGCTTCGTTATTCTCTGTGACACGCATCACCACTTAAAATGCCATACATTCAACTTATGTATCGTGTGGGTGTCACCTTAACCCCCTCCGCACTATAAACTCCACGAGGACAGGAAATCTTTCTCTGCTTTTTTTTTTATCTCGCACACAGTAGGGTGTCCGAAAGACATCCATAAAATTAAGGAAGGAGCGAATGATAAGCCCCAGGAATAGCAAAGAAAGATACGTTATATCAATGTCGTAATTAAGAACACAGAGGCTGAGGCTGTTTGCATGCCTTGCCGAGTGAGGATCCAGGTCTGTAGATACTGAGGCTGATGCACCTTGCGTATCACCCTGAGAGAGAGCCCTCGCAGGCAAGCCCTGACACCCCAGCCCCCGTTTATGTCTGCCCCTGGCCACCCCTGTCCCACAGATTCTTACGGTCTCTGAGCTCAGAGTAGGATGTCTGTTCTTCCGCAAAGCATCG
This sequence comes from Panthera uncia, assembly GCF_023721935.1. Lineage (NCBI taxonomy): Eukaryota > Metazoa > Chordata > Mammalia > Carnivora > Felidae > Panthera > Panthera uncia. The sequence goes on from NC_064814.1 coordinate 53,094,045, forward strand.
CTAAAGGCTCTATATGGAGCCCATTACACGCCTGTCATCACTGACCCCTCAGAGCAGCCCTATCATGTGTTAAAAATCTTTTAACAAATGAGCGGGTTCGAGGGTTTGAGCCCCACCTCAGGCTCCATGCTGATAGTGCAGAACCTACTTGGGATTCTCTCTCTCTCTCTCTCTCTCTCTCTCTCTCTCTCCCTCCCTCCTTCCCTCCCTCCCTCCCTCTCTGCCTCTCCCCCACTTGCTCTAGAGAAGCAAGAGGCTTACAGAGAATAAAGGACTCTGTCCCAGGTCCCACAGCCACCGAGTGGCCCAGCCAGGATGCTAACCTGGGTTACCTCGGGTCGCAAATCACTTAAACGTTGTCACAAGGTGACTTCTGCGCTGAAGAAATCCCCGGTTTCATGAACCCACCGCCTGGCCACACTTTTTGACAGAGATCATGAGTAATTAATCACGTCTCATTTTGTACCGCTTCTCCTTTGCTTCGAGCTATTTCCTTTCTACACCATCTAGTTTTTCATGTGTTAAGACATTTCCATTATACTGTACAGACTTTGCGTTTATTCCTTCCAAATATAATCATGCTCTGCGTGATTGTAAAAGTAATACATATTCATTCCATAAAGATTAAAAAACAGAGAAAATCATAATGATGAAAACGAAAATTACCTGTAATTCGATCACCTCGCGGGAGCCACTGTTTTCAATATCTTGGTGAATTTCATTCCAGTCTATTTGGTCTGTTTGGTTTTTCCTTTACAAAGTCAGTTTTGCATATTCTGCTTGTGTGTGTGTATATATGTACAAACAGATACACTTTGTCCATCCACATAAACATTATATGATAATATTAGCCTCCTAAAACATGATTTTAGGGGTGCCTGGGTGGCGCAGTCAGTTAAGCGTCCGACTTCAGCCAGGTCACGATCTCGTGGTCCGTGAGTTCGAGCCCCGCGTCGGGCTCTGGGCTGATGGCTTGGAGCCTGGAGCCTGTTTCCGATTCTGTGTCTCCCTCGCTCTCTGCCCCTCCCCCATTCATGCTCTGTCTCTCTCTGTCCCAAAAATAAATAAAAAACGTTGAAAAAAAAATTTTTTTTAAAACATGATTTTAATTGCTGCACCGTGTCCCATAATTTGGAGGTACCAAAATTTATGGAGTGGTTTCTCTGTCGTCTCAAATCTATGCTGTATTCCATTTTTTTCCTATACTCTGAAGCCACCTCCGCTTATCCTGAGCTGTGTGTCTGGCCCACGAGGTGACAGATGTTTTCATGATTTAATTTCCTGTCATCTCCTTTTTGAAAGACAGGCGGACGAGCTATCTGTAATGATGGAAGAGTGAGGCTCCCCGGGTTGAGGGTTCGATTGGATCTTTTCGGGTCCTGTCTAACCTCAACCTGTTAATGAGTGAGTTACAGAGATTCACATCGCACAGAGATTCAGACGCCTGAGCGCCTATCTAATGAGTGTAATTAAGGGCTCAAATATTTGTTAAACGAATCATTTAAATTGCAGGTGGATGGTAAGAGAATTCAGAATCGTGAAGTGCATCATCTTCAGCCTCCTCTCTTTATGCTGCCGATATAAGTCCCTCGATGCCTGGTCCGTTTCTTTGCTTCTCCTTTTCGCTTTCTAGACTGTCTTGTCTATGGGTCATTGCAAATTCTTTTAGTCTTAAAAATTACTTATATTTTCTTTTAATTTTTAAATATTTTTGAGAGAGAGAGAGAGAGAGAGAGCGAGTGCATGAGGGGCAGAGAGAGAGGGAGACACAGAATCTGAAGCAGGCGTCAGGCTCCGAGCTGTCAGCACAGAGCCCGACGTGGGGCTTGAACCCATGAACTGTGAGATCAGAAGTCAGACGCTTAACCAACTGAGCCACCCAGGCACCCCAAATTACTCATATTTTCTAAAAAAAAAAAAACAAGAGAGGCTTCAAGTATTTGCAGACATAAAACAGACCAATTAAAGGAGACTAACCAAGGATTCCAAAGCCATATAGGAAAAGAAATGTGACTGGACCCATGATCCAGGTGACAGGGTTACTGTAACCAAATAAAAATGTATCTCACGCCTACCTGAAATCTCAGAACTAAACCTGTGTTTAGTTACAGCAACCACGACATCCTGGATTACTGGTACACATCCACTTCTAATTTTCTACGAAAAAAAAATTTCCAGGAGCTAAATTCTAGCGGGCATGTATCCCGGATACTTACTAAAGGAATATCAGGCTGCAGGATGAGCAAGGTCGCCAATGGGCGTTTTACAGGAGATGTAACAGTAACTTAAAGTTATCTTTCATCCTCCTGAGCCTCAGCGAAGCCCAAGGGTGGATGATTAAATTGTAACTCAGTAAAGGAAAGGAAAGCATTGCAGTGGGTCTGTGGGTTTAGAAGGATAGGAGGAGGGCGGGTCCCTGCCTCCCTCAACACGAGGGTTCAGTGTTCTTGATCTGTGCTCTGGGCAGCTGCTGGAGAGAAGTCAGTTGGAATCTGAGTCTTTCAATGACTACCCGAAGGGCCGATTTGATTTACTCTCAAAGGGAAAACTATCCATGTGCTCTAGATATCAGATGAACGGAAGCAAAGTTGGCATTCGGGCGTGAAAAGCAAGAAGCCTGACCCAGAATCTCATCAAAGCCGATCAAATAAGACCGTTTGGCTCTTAACTCCTTGTGGGCCTTTCAGGGAAGTCCCTTAACACCTCTAAGCCTCATTTTTCTCATCTTGCAAAAACAGAGACGGTCAGATCTGTGATGGACACCGTTTCCAAAATCCTCCTCTCGGAGTCACTTTCCAGCAAGGGTGGCCCTGTGACACAGTTCTGAACGGGAAGACACATGTATAGGTCACCGGGGTTCCTGGAGAGCTCTCGTTCCCTGACATGGGCCCTAACTCTCTCCTTTATCTTTTCCTTTGTTCCATTGGGAACGCAGATGTGATGGCAGGAGCAGCAGCCATTCTGCCAACCTGAGGAAGCCGCTAAGAGAATAGATATTATAGCATCGATACCATCGAGCCACGGATTTCGCATTAGTAACTGCCTCCCTCAAGACTTCTTGCTGCGTGAAAAACAAATTCTGTCCACGTCACTGCCGTCAGATTTTCTGCTGCGTGGCAAAGGCATGGCTGACATGGTGTCTCACTGGATGGGGAGGGTTAAATGCACTAAAGGGGCGGGACCCTGAGCCCAATGTTTGGCACAGTACAAACAGCACATAAAGCACGTGTTGCCTCCACGGGTGAGCCATGGGAATGCCTTGAAACACAACCCCATTTGTACTTGAGAGTACTGGGCCTGCACTGAGAACCATGGTTGGTGGAGACCCCAGAGCTGGAAGAGATGAGACACAAGAGGCACAGGGTTTATCAAGCAGCTGCGTCCTCTATAAAAGAACATCTGATTTTGAGAAACAGGGCGTTTGATGGGCTAGCGGATCCGTCAACTGTAAAATATCCCCCCGCAGACCTCCATGAATTGACCTGCAGGGTGGGGTTACTTCCCATTTGAACGTCAGAACCTTTCTTACCAAAACGTTGTTTTTGTTTTAAAAACTTTTTAATGTTTTTATTTATTTTTGAGAGAGCGAGAGAGCGAGCGAGCATGAGTGGGGGAGGGGCAGAGAGGGAGACACAGGATCTGAAACAGGCTCCAGGCTCTGAGCTGTCGGCACAGAGCCCGACGCGGGGCTCGAACTCATGGACCGCGAGATCATGACCTGAGCCGAAGTCGGACGCCCAACCGACTGAGCCACCCAGGTGCCCCAACATTATTTTTGTTTTAGTATAGTTGAAGTTAAACCCCCTTTCCAAGCAAAAGGGGTTTACCTGGGTTCCTTATGTTTTGGCAGTGAGGGGTTTTAGAAATGATCGCATAATAGTTATAGACTCTTAAATTCAGGAAGGGTTTTAATATTATTACAGTAACAGCTTCCACTTACTAAGCATTTACTTTATGGTAGGACTCATTGTGAGTTTTTTACATATTTTATCTTGCTATTCAAAAATGAAAAGAATGAACTATTGAAACACTCAACAACAGGGACAAAACTCAAAATCATGCCGAGTGAATAAAGCCAGACCAAAAAAAAAAAAAAAAAAAAAAAACCAACAAAAAAAAAAAAAAAAAAAAAAAAAAAAAAAGGGAAAAAAAAGCATGTATTGTGTGATTCCATCACAGGCAATTCTAGAAAATACGAACTAACCGACTGTGACAGAAACCGGTCAGTGGTTGCCTAGGCATGGGCAGGGTGGAAAGGGAGGGAGGGAGGGATTGCCCAAGAACACCAGAAACTTCCAGAGGTGATGGATATGCTCATTATTTCAACCATAGTGATGGTGTCGGGGGTGTGTAAGTATTTCAAAACTTCTCACATTGTATACTTTAGTATTATTTTTAAATGTCTGTTTTTGAGGGAGAGAGAGAGAGTGTGCGAGCACGAGAGGGACAGAGAGAGGGAGACAGAATCCCAAGCAGGCTCTGTGTTGTCAGCGCAGAGCCCGATGCAGGGCTTGAACCCACGGACCGTGAGCTCATGACCTGGGACCCCAACCCTTTATCGGATATGTCCTTTGCAAATACCTTCTCCAATTCAGTAGGCTGCCTTTGAGTTTTGTTGATTGTTTCCTTTGCTGTGCAGAAGCTTTTCACTTTGATGAAGTCCCAATAGGCTATTTTTACTTTTGTTTCCCTTGCCTCAGGAGACGCATCTAGAAAGAATTTGCTATGGCCGACGTCAAAGAGGTTACTGTCTGTGTTCTCCCCCAGGATTTTGATGGTTTCGGGTCTCACACTTGGGTCTTTAATCCATTTTGCGAAGCATCACGGGTCACCAGGGAAACACAAACCAAAACCACAGTATCGCCTCACACCTGTCAGAAGGGCTAACATCAACAACACAAGAAACAACAGGTGCTTATGGGATGCGGGCACAGGGAACCCTCTTGCACTGTTGGTGCGAATGCAAAATGGTGCAGCCACCCTGGAAAACGGTATGGAGGGGCCTCGGAAAGTTAAAGGCAGAAATATCCTACGATCTAGCAACCGCACTACTAGGTATTTATCTGAAGAATATAAAAAGTATTAATTCAAAGGGATACATGCAGCCCAATGTTTATAGCAACACTATCTACAGTAGCTACACTGTGGAAACAGCCCAAGTGTCTATCCACCAATGAATGGATACAGAGGCGGTTGAATGGATACAGAGGATACAGAGGCGGTATATATACACAATGGAATATCACTCAGCCATAAAAAAAGAGTGAAATGTTGCCACTTGCAACAACGTGGATGGATCCAGGTAGCCTGATGCTACACGAAGTAAGCCGGAGAAAGACAAACACCATCTGGTTTCACGCACAGGTGGAATTTAAGAAACAAAGCAAGGGAGCCAAGGGGGAAAGGAGACACAAACCAAGAAACAGACTCGTAACCGCAGAGAACAAACCAAGGGTCACCAGGCGGGAGGAGGTGGGGGATGGGGGGGAAGAGGAGATGGGGATTAAGGAGTGCACTTGTATGGAGCACCGGGTGTTGTATGGAAGACTGGAATCACCCTATCGGATGCTTGGAATTATTATTACACTGCGTGTTGGCTGAAACTTAAAAACCTAAGAGAAGGTGTAGATTCAGAGTGATACACATCAACTTTAGTACTTGGTCAATGAGGGGCAGGAAGGAGGGTGGGGGTGGTGTGCTGGCTGTACTTACTGTTACAATTTGTAGCAAAATGACAAAATTTTAACATCTGTGAAATCTGGGTGGTGGGTACATGGGCATCTGTTACATTATTTTCTGTCCTTCCCTGCAGGCTTGAGATATTTCATAATTTCTAAAAAGTTTAAGTAATTCTCCATCGCTCCTTCTTAGCGTCTAGTTCTCCTTGCCAGGGGCACCTGCTGTTATCAGTTGTGTGTACTTCTTGAAATATTCTAAGTGTATATAAGCATAGGTTTGTGAGTGTATATATACTTTTATATCTTTTTAATTAAAAAAATTTTTATATTAATTTTTAATTTTTTTAACATTTATTCATTATTGAGAGAGAGAGAGAGACAGAGCATGAGCAAGGGAGGGGCAGAGAGAGGAGAAGACACAGAATCCGAAGCAGGTTCCAGGCTCCGAGCTGTGAGCACAGAGCCTGATGCGGGGCTCGAACTCACAAACCTTGAGACCATGACCTGAGCTGAAGTCGGACGCCCAACCGACTGAGCCACCAGGCACCCCGGTTTATTTATTTTGAGGGAGATGGAGACAGTGTGAGTACAGGAGGGGCAGAGAGAGAGAGAAAATCCCAAGCAGGCTTTGCATTATGAGTGCAGAGCCCGATGTGGGGCTTGATGTGTGTTTATAACGGGTCTGAAGTGGCCCCACACACATCTTGCACACCTGTCTGGGTGTACTACCTGCCTCGGGAAGCAGACCATATACCACAGCACACTGGATCTGTTCGTAATTACGCAGGCTCTTAGGCACAAAAGGCGACGGAGGCACTCGGCTGCAGAAAGAGCGTTGGGCTCAGGATGTGCGTGGGAGAACCTGCCTCTTGTCCGAGACCGGGGTAGCTGCCCTTTGAGAATCTCCTTTCTGAAATGTTCTCTGCCCTCTGGGATACCAGGTTCCTGGCTCCCCTTTTCCTAAGCGTCATCAGCATCATTTCTCCTGCCATTTTGTTGCTTCTAAAACGTTTTAGGCTGAGAGGCCAAATAAACAAAGTTGTTTGGACTGTGACCAACAGAAAGAGGCATGAGGCTCCACGTAAGGGAATTCAGCATTTTCTTTTTTTTTTTTTTGCCAGAGTCACGGGTATGAGCTCTGCTGCGTGGGCTTTGTGGCCTTTATGCTGCTCCTCTTGGGCCCTGGGTTAGTCCCAAGTTCCTGGCTGCTTCTGGACAGCAGAAGCTTCACCCACCTCTAGTGTGGAGGATGGAAGGGACCAAGAGGCCACTAGGGAGCTAACGGGACACAGGAGTGTTGCGTCCAGCTGCAGTGACGGCCGGTGTTATTCTGGCCCCATCTGACAGCAGGCTGACTCTTCTCAATAATTCTCTGTGTTTCACCAGGACAGGAGGAGAAAATCTTCCAGGTTGGGGACCCAGGAGAAGACGGAGAGGTCCGGGCGAGAGGACCCGGGAGAAGAGCAAGCAGCTCGTCTCCCTTTCCTTGGTTATGAATTTTTACTATTTAAAGTGTTTGCTTACATGCAGAAACCTGACAATAGGATTCTAGAGAACAACTCCTCCAGAATACTCGAATGTTACCACGAACGGTAATAGTAATAACAGCAAATATTTATTACGGTTTTTGTGGTAGTTTCCTACCAGGGAGGCAATGTAACCTTGTTGTTAAGGGCAAGGCTCCGGGGGCGCCTGGGTGGCTAGGTTGGTTGAAGTTTTGACTTTGAGTCAGGTCATGATCTCACGGTTCATGAGTTAGAGCTCCGTGTCGGGGTCCTCAATCACAGCATGGAGCCTGCTTGGGATGGTCTCTCTCCCTCTCCCTCTGCCTCTCCCGGGCACCTTCTCTGTCTCAAAAATAAATAAACAACAACAACAAAAGAGCACAGACTCTGTCTGGGTTCAAACCCTGGCTCCATCATTACTCTTGGCATGGCCTTATTTAACTCCTCTGCCTTGACTTTCTCATCTACAACACAGGGACGATACAAGGACTTACTTTATGGGGCTGTAAATGATAAAATGATTTAAAAACATGTCAACTTCCGGGGCACCTGGGTGGCTCAGTCGGTTAACTGCCTGGCTGTCGGTTTCGGCTCAGGTCACGATCTCACGGCTCGTGAGTTTGAGCCCCGCATCAGGCTCCACGCAGACAGTATGGAGCCTGCTTGGGATTCTCTCTCTTTGGCTCTCTCTCTGCCCCTCCCCTGCTTGCATGCGCACTCTCTCTCTCAAAAATAAATCAACTTTAAAAAAAATTATGCAAAATAACTAAATAAAAACAGGTCAACTTCCAATGTCAGGTTGGCACCTGACACATACTTGATGAATGTTTGATAAATGCCACTTGTTGATATTAGCCTACTGATCATAGATTTAAGAATCAGAGAAAATGGGCAGAGCTCATCATCTGGTCGGTCACCGGACTCCAGGCTTGCAAATAAGGGCAGGTATATTCTCCCAGGAACAAACAGGGTCAACAAGTGAGCCAGACAGGCACGTGACGTCCGCTTACGACCACCGCCGGGCATTAACGTGGCAATGTCAGGCCACGATGCAAGGCCATGACACAGCATACCATGATGGTGGCCAAGGTCTCATGGAAGAGAGATGAAGCGAGTGAGAGACCATTGTTAACACTGAGGGAATTCTGCAAGCTGGATTATTAAGCACAGCCATTATTTAAACAATAAATTAGATAATGAGGCACCTGGGCGGCTCAGTCAGTTGAGCATCTGACTCTTGATTTTGGCTCAGATCATGATCCCAGGGTCATGGGATTGAGCCCTGTGTTGGGCTCCATGCTGGGCACAAAGCCTACTTGAGATTCTCTCTCTCTCTCTCTCTCTCTCTCCCTCTCTCTCTCTCTCTCCCTCTCTCTCTCCCTCCCTCTGACCCTCTCCCCTGTTCGTGTGCACACACTCTCTAATAAAAAAAAATAAAATATAAATTAGGGGTGCCTGGGTGGCTCAGTCGGTTGAGCGTCCGACTTCAGCTCAGGCCATGATCTCACAGTCTGGTCTGTGAGTTCAAGCCCTGCATCGGGCTCTGTGATGACAGCTCGGAGCCTGGACCCTGCTTTGGATTATTCTGTGTCTCCCTCCCCTCTCTGTCCCTCCTCAACTCGCACTCTGTTTCTCTGTCTCTGTGTCTCAAAAAAAAAAAATAAATTAATTAAAAAATAAATAAGCTTACAACTAATTACATTATATTACAAAAAAAAAAAGGTAAGGATATTCAAAACTCATCATATCTGAATGATTTTTACCCACTCTGCCTGGGAAGTGGAAATACCATGGAGGGTGACCACCACAAAGGTGGGAGTATTTCCACCACAGAAACGGATAGGTTTGTCTGGGTGCTTGTGTAGTTTTCACAAGGTGCCGGAGAAAAAAGCGTTAACCGTGCAGATGAAACTTCAAAGCACATCATGCCCGTAGCCATTTACAGGGGCAAGAGCAACAAAGAAAACGCAAGTGTTCTTTGGCTGTTCACAGACGCTCACGTCACCGACCCACTAGTGAATCTGTGCCACGAGCCTTCCTCATTTCGTGTTGTCTTACTTGTTCAGGTTCACGTGGGCACTAGGGTCACGACGGACCCTGGGCAGCATTCATGAGCCCAGCAGGGGGTGGAGCCCCGAGGCTCGCTTGACAAAGAGGCGGAGGAGGGCCTGTCACCGAGGGGTGACAGGTGCAGGCGTGCGGGTGCCTAACTGCTCTGAGAGGCAGGGAGCAGACCCTGGTGCCCCCGACAGCACGCGGAGCTGGCTGGGTCCCGGGCCTCGGAAGACCCGGCGGGATGGTCAGGAGGAAGGAGGGAGGCGAGCTGTTCTCCCCGTGGAAGCTGTGGACGCGGAACCCCGCCAAGACCACACTGGCTGACTCTGGGGATCCCGCTGGGAGGGGCCACGGAAGCACTGGGTGAGTGAAACGGGTCCAGGCTGGGCAAGAGGTGGTCAGAGTAAAGCCTGGTTTGCAAGTCTGCTGGCCTGGATGTCGGACAGGGAGAGTGCTGGGCTCGTCCTTGTGTACTGAGTGATGGCCTGCAACTGGCCAGTGTGCAAACAGCCGGGTGCGTGGCATTCCACGTGCGGGCGTGCACCGGGGTCTCACGTGGGAAGCACGGCCCAGTTACGGCATCAGGGGGAAGAGCTGGGTTCTCCCCAGCCTTGCCACCGCCCTCCTCTGGTCAGGAGCGTGGTTCGGGCGCTTCGTCAAAAGGAAGCTTCTTCCAGGGTTCATGTGATGAGTGTTTCTCTATACGAGGAGACCCTGTTGTAAGTGAGGGTCAAGGAGAAAGTGCCTCTGGCGAGGAGAACGTTCCTGCAGCGAGCCTCTGACCCTGAAGCCACACCTGGAGGACCCGTGCCCACTCGGCAGCCCGGCATGTCAGCTCCTGGTGAGAAGCACGTTCTACGTGCTCAGAAGCCCGGATGTGCTATGCCAGCCTTGCTGCTTAACGGGGACCTTGGGCAATCGCGCGCTTCTACCCGAGCCTCAGTTTCCCCATCTAGGAGATACGGGGAGGCGAGACGGGAAGGAAATGCTCTCTAGAGACACTTCCCGTGCCAGGAGTCTACAAGCCTATGGAAACGCTTCTGCGCGTGCCCACTTTCTTTGGCGTTAAGGTGCTGAACCTCACTGTGTTCGACTCCTGGCCCGGGAGGAATGTAGGAGACGGGAGGGGGGCACGGGGGAACCCCAACAGGTGCCTGATGCTTTGCCCCAGCTCCATGTCGGGGGCACGTGGCCACTCAGATGCCCCCGCACCACCCTCCACGCGCTCCGGCCCTCACCTTGCAGCATCGCCGACGTGGTATAGTAGTTGAACGGCACGTTTTGCACCAGGTACTCCTCGGCGTCGAGGCTGGCCAGCTTGGTTCCCACCAGGACCGACTTGCCGACCCCCGCGGTCCCCACCAGCATGACCGGCCGCCGCCGCTCCAGGAGCCGCTCCAGGAAGTAGCACACTCGGACGGTCTCGCCCGTGGGCACCAGGCAAGCCTGCGGGGAGGACACGATGGGCAGGCTCGTGGGAGAAACAGATGCGGGGCCGAACGTTCCGGAACATTTCAGAAGAGGAACTCCCCCTGGCGAGGGGGCGCTGGCTCACTACCTGGGGCAGGGGCGCCTTCCTTCGCATGCACGCTAACACCACTCCGGGAGTTCATTCTCGGGGTGGAGAGATCCCCTCCCTCCTCGGCCAGCTCCGTCTGCCTCCCTGTGGCCTAATGCGCTTTAGAACCTTCTGCCCCCAGGATGCCGCTGGAGTCTGCGAATCAAGTTAGCTAGTCTTTGCGGGGTTTCTGTGGCTTCCCTGCACCGAGAGTCTCCTCTCGAAAAGCACGTCGCTGGGCATGACTGGTTGCCAGCAAGGTTAAAACACTTGAGTGCCAATAACGGGCTGTGACTAGGACCGCTACGGATCCTTGGCACAAGCAGACATCCTTGGTCACTCGGCCACACTCACCTGCAGAGGCATCTCGGGGTCGAATTCAAAGTGGGGGATGAGCTTGGACCAGGGCTCGAATTTCTTGGTCTCTGGGTCTATGTAGTAGTCAAAGACGGTTCCCTGGGAGGGAAACTTGACTGTCTTGAAATGCGCGAGCCACCACTTGCTGAACTCTTCCCGGTGGTCCGCAAGCTGCCAGAACAAAGCGGGTCAGGAGGCGAGGCTCTCCGGAGCTTTCGAAGCCTGGACAGACTGCCCGGCCGTTGGGCAGAAGGTCGGGGCCACGAAAGGCTTTGCGGACCTGCCTGATGGAGTGGCTTCTCCAGGAAGGATGCTCTTCCCTGGGGACCAGCCCTGATGAGGCGCATCAGTGCGGGGACACGAGTGCCACCGCTTGACCGTGGGGCTGAGTCCCCCTGGCACTGTGCATCTGAGACTCTTCACGGGGTGTGAGAACACGGAAAAGAGTGGGGTCCCATGACCGCAAGATGAAAAGACAGATCGACCCCCTTCCTCCCAGACCTCAGAGACCCAGCAACTCCAGGGTGGCGGTTAGGGACGGAACGGATAAAAATGGAGGCTGCTGGCACCTGGGGGGTGCAGGGTGGTGGCGTGAGAAGAGCCTCACCTCCTTCTGTGCCTCAGTGTCAGCTGTGAAATGAGCACCCCAGAAAAGAGAACTTCCAAGGACTCTGAAGGTCTTCCTTCAAGAGCTAAAATTTATTTTTTTTTAAGTTTATTTATTTTGAGAGAGACAGGGACAGTGCAAGTGGGGGAGGGGCAGACAGAGATAGACAGACAGACAGACAGAAACAGAATCCCAAGCAGGATCCGCTAGCCAGTGCAGAGCCTGATGCGTGGCTTGAACTCACGAAACCACGAGATCGTGACCTGAGTCGAAATCAAGAGTCGGACGCTTAACTGACTGAGCCACCCAGGTGCCCTAAGAGCTAAAATTTCTAAAACATAAGAGCAGCAGAGACAAAGCTAAACTGGTCTTTCTGACGGAAGGAATAGGTAGAGATACATGATTCACATACACGCGTGTTAGATCACGAGCCCCTCAGGGCTGCGCGCCCGGTATACTCAAATTATCTTACTATATGTTTTTTTAAAAAAAAGAAAAAAAAAGTCTGGTTTTTCTCAATACACCTTTAAAGGTTTTTAAATTGTTTCATATCTGGTCAAGTTGAGATTTTTAAGAACCTCATTTTTAATTTGTAATAAAAGTTTACCTAAAGATGTCTCTTTTTGGTAATGACAAACGTGTTTTTTAAAAAAAAAGAAAAAAAATTATCTTACTATAGGGGCGCCTGGGTGGCTCAGTCGGTTGAGCGTCCGACTTCGGCTCAGGTCACGATCTTGTGGTTGATGGGTTCGAGCCCCGCGTTGGGCTCCATGCTGACAGCTCAGAGCCTGGAGCCTGCTTCCAAGTCTGTGTCTCCCTCTCTCTCTGACCCTGCCCTGCTCATACTCTGTCTCTCTCTGTCTCAAAGATAAGTAAACATTAATTTTTTTTTTTTAATTATCTTACTATGTCCAAGCCAAAACATGCCAGACACGGGCACATGGATGCACGCGCCCATGCACGCACCCCATAACATACCCACGACTACTGGCAATAAGCCCATTCTTTGAGCATACAGACCTAGGAAAAATCCCCAAAAAGGAAACCTAAAAAGAGACCCAGACTGGACATTTTAGGGAAATGTTCCCGGAGGGTGGGACAGATGAGGAAGCTGGGCGTGTGGGCAGTGAATCTGGGCTTGCGGCCAGTGGGGCAGCTCACTTTGTTGCCTACTGGGTAAGTACGACTGAATTTTCTTGCTTTGGAATGAGAACAGAAACAAGTCCCGATACAGACGGACAGATCTGTGTGTTCTTATTCTGACATGAATTCAGATGAAGGGGGTGCGGGATCTTCTCAGTCGTGTGCTCTGCGACCAGAAGCCTTGGAGGAAAAAACCCATTTTTGACTCATGGATACAATCCTTCAAGATTTTCAACGTCCCTTAAAAACCGGATTGTAGATTTACGTGGAAAAACCAAGGCGAAGGTCACCTTTAGAAAAGAAAACAGGTTGCCGACTAATCTTTGACAAAGCAGTAAAGAATATCCAATGGAAAAAAGTCTCTTTAACAAATGGTGCTGGCAGAACCGGACAGCAACATGCAGAAGGTTGAAACTAGACCACTTTCTCACACCATTCACAAAAATAAACTGAAAATGGATAAAGGACCTGAATGTGAGACAGGAAACCATCAAAACCCTAGAGGAGAAAGCAGGAAAAAACCTCTATGACCTCAGCCGCAGCAATTTCTTACTTGACACATCCCCAAAGGCAAGGGAATTAAAAGCAAAAATGAACTGTTGGGACCTCATGAAGATAAAAGCAAAGGAAACAATCAACAAAACTAAAAGGCAACCAACGGAATGGGAAAAGGTATTTGCAAATGACATATCGGACAAAGGGCTAGTATTCAAAATCTATAAAGAGCTCACCAAGCTTCACACCCGAAAAACAAATAATCCAGTGAAGAAATGGGCAGAAGACATGAATAGACACTTCTCTAAAGAAGACATCCAGATGGCCAACAGGCACATGAAAAGATGCTCAACATCGCTCCTCATCATGGAAATACAAATCAAAACCACACTCAGATATCACCTCACGCCAGTCAGAGTGGCCAAAATGAACAAATCAGGAGACTATAGATGCTGGTGAGGATGTGGAGAAACGGGAACCCTCTTGCACTGTTGGTGGGAATGCAAACTGGTGCAGCCGCTCTGGAAAACAGGGTGGAGGAGGTTCCTCAAAAAATTAAAAATAGACCTACCCTATGACCCAGCAATAGCACTGCTAGGAATTTACCCACAGGATACAGGAGTACTGATGCACAGGGGCACTTGTACCCCAATGTTTATAGCAGTGCTTTCAACAATAGCCAAATCATGGAAAGAGCCTAAATGTCCATCAACTGACGAATGGATAAAGAAATTGTGGTTTATATACACAATGGAGTACTACGTGGCAATGAGAAAGAATGAAATATGGCCCTTTGTAGCAACGTGGATGGAACTGGAGAGTGTGATGCTAAGTGAAATAAGCCATACAGAGAAAGACAGATACCATATGTGTTCAGTCTTATGTGGATCCTGAGAAACTTAACAGAAACCCATGGGGGAGGGGAAGGAAAAAAAAAAGAGGTTAGAGTGGGAGAGAGCCAAAGCATAAGAGACTCTTAAAAACTGAGAACTGAGGGTTGATGGGGGGTGGGAGGGAGGGGAGGGTGGGTGATGGGTATTGAGGAGGGCACCTTTTGGGATGAGCACTGGGTGTTGTATGGAAACCAATTTGACAATAAATTTCATATATTTAAAAATAAATAAATAAATAAATAATCTGAAATGAAATAAAATAAAATAAAATAAAATAAAATAAAATAAAATAAAATAAAATTCACTCTAATAAGAAAAAAAAAAAGAAAACAGGTTGGGTGCATCTTCTCCTTCCGCCACCAAGGCCATTTGGAGCTCCGTGGTCAGTTAACGGCCACGCCGTGGGCTGGGCCACACCAACATCGCCTCATCCCTGTAACCCAGCACTTGGCCTCACCTCCACCATAATTGGACGCTAAACACAAGGTCACCTCTGCTGAGTCATCCAACAGCTCTTTCTCAGTTCAGCTCTCTGGATGTCTCTGCAGCAGTGACCTTAAGGAAGAGGTGACCTTCAGAAATCCCCATTGCCTTTGGATCTAGACAGTCCTGCGGTCCCCCCTCCCTTTACTGTCCTCTGAACTTGACGACACTAAGGTGCACCCGTGCACCATAGAAGACCTTGGGCTGTAACATCACCTCATCTGATCCTCCCCGGCTCCCAGGAAGCCTGGCGAGGGCAAATGACTCCTATTTTATATATGAAAAGACCACAACTCAGAAGGCTCCACTTCCAAAGCACATGGCAGAGCTGGGTGCCGAACCCAGGCTTCCGGTCTCCAGAGCACGTGCTCTCCGAGAGGTCACTTCCTTCTGAGAGGCCACTACCCATGATCCCCTGCAAAGTCCTTTAGGGAGAACCTCCTCCAGCACCAAGTTCTTTTGCTTTTGCAGCTGGCACTCAGGTACGGGCTGCATGCTGAATTCGTGCTTTGCTTTAATGACAGCTTTTCAAACATTAAGCACCACTGGTGTTCCTGACGTGAATTCTTTGGCCAACTTCCTATCTTGCTATTTACAGCGCTATTTTTGGTGTTTGGCTTGAATGCAGGTTGGGTAGGGGTCTTGGGCATTCCCTGCTGCTAAAAGCTTTCTCCCGTGTCCTTTCCCCATGTGCGAGCATGGCCACCTACAGTTTCAAGTGCTCCGGGACACCTGGGAGGACGCTTTCTCCTGGGCTTTTTAAAAAGAGTTGAGTGGATTTAAAATGTATTCGGACACAGAAAAATTGACTAAGAGTCTTCATCCTGACTGCCCCCACCCCGCCACTGCCTACTAAGCACTGAAACGGGGGAGAAGCCCGACAGTGGTTGCTGTCTGACATTTCAGCAGCTGAAAGTCAGGGTGTGCATTTGATGGAAAGAAGTGACCTATGCCTTCTGGATCTCTGGACTTGGTGAGGTCTCGTCCACCCTGCCGGAGTCCTTGCCTCCAAGAAGCAGTCCACGGAGAAGCTCCAAGGACTGCAGGAGGCAGTGTGAGATTCTCAGACGCCCAATTCCCAGTTTCAGGCATTGTCCTGCCCTGGGGAATTCCCCCTTTCCCACCAGGATCTGGAGAGGGGAGGGACAGGGAGAGGGAGAAAGGCACACGTCCCAGGAGCTTGGGAGAGCTGCTTTCTGAATGTGGACCACAAAAGAGCATGCTAGGGAGCGGAGGGAGGTAGGGTGGATGCTAGCAGCCAGGGTCTGTGAAAACGAAAGAGAAACTAGTTATTAGTTCTAAATTAATTGTTGGGGCGCCTGGGTGGTTCAGTCGGTTAAGCGTCCAACTCCTGGTTTCGGCTCAGGTCATGATCTCACGGTTCGTGAGATCGAGCCCCACGTCGGGCTCTGTGCTGACAGCATCGAGCCTGCTTGGGATTCTGTCTCTCTCTCTCTCTCTCTCTCCCTCTCTTTCTGCCTCTCCTCCCTTCGAAATAAATAAATAAACATTTAAAAAATAAATTCATTGCAAATTCTCCCAGCTTGCCGCCATTTTGGATTCTAGAACATGGCTTTGCCCTGGGAGACTGACGCTTTTTACCTCTCTCCTCGGAAGAGCCCCACATCAACCCAGACTGGAAAGAGTAAATCATAACTCTCCACCCACCGTGGGTCTGTTTGACCCCTTGCTGTGAGGGGGGCACCAGACACTTGCTATGAAACTGAATATTCACGGTGCGAGAATATGAATAATAAGCACATAACGTGTGCCAGCACGATTTAACCCAAAGAGCTCTGCACATATCTGTGTCGGACGATCAGAACAGTATCCTTTCCTTGACTCCTCATGACCACCCTAGATGCTGTGCATTGCTGTCCTCACCCCTGCCTCTGTACACACGTGAGCAGCAAGGTAGAGAGAGGTGAAGCCATTTGTCCAAAGCCCCCCAGTATCAAGTGGCAAAGTTACAATTCGAAAGCAGAGTCCGTGTCTGAAGCCCCTATAATGACCCTGCCTGATTGCTAGAGTCGGCTGTAAAGGACTGGGTTGCCCAACCTTGGAAGTGAGGTTTCTAGATAGAGAACTTTTCATTTGGAAGAAACTAAGCCAACAGAACGTCTGGGAATATAGGAAGGGTTAAAGAGTAGGACGCCACTGGGGCGCCTGGGTGGCTCAGTCGGTTAAGCAACTGACTTCGGCTCAGGTCATGGTGTCACAGTTTGTGGGTTCGAGCCCCGCGTCAGGCTCTGTGCTGACAGCTCGGAGCCTGGAGCCTGCTTGGGATTCTGTGTCTTCCTGTCTTTCTGCCCCTTCCCTGCTTGCACTCTGTCTCTCAAAAATAAAAAAAAACACTTAATTTCTCTTTTTAAAAAGAATAGGATGCCAAGATACCCCAAGCCAACATCCCTTCCCCTAAACATGAGGCTACAGGGAGCCAGAACCATGAGATAAATACTGATTTGGTTTCCCACCCCTAGATGTCAATTAACCTTTGGTCCAAGCTTCTGTGGACAGTGCTGGCTAACACTCTGGCCGGGGACGGAGTTGTACGTGCTTGTTCTGGAACGCTAAAGGGATTCCTCCCTCTCAAGCCTCTACAGCACAGCATCGTTCCGTCTATAAAACACATCCCCTTGCAAAGTAGCGTACTTATACCGCCAGTTGTTCCAAAACACCGTGGCTTTCCACGACATCGGATGCACCACCAACCCAAAAGGCAAGAGCTCAAAACCTAGCCCGATCTCATCGGTCTCGCTCCAAAGGGCCCTTCTGTGGGGACCGACGTCTCTGGCAGAGCGACGGATAGATAACAAAACAGCCCGATGCCTTCAGATTGATTCTGACATTCCTCGGTCCTGTTTTCCGCATCTTTGCTGGAACGCTGGTTTTGGCCACGGCGGACTTGCACGTGGGCGTCAAGCCCGGCATCTCCTCTTACCTGATCTTGGGCCATTGCTCCGCCGAAAGCCCAGATGGCGGCAAACACGAAATAGAGCTCGTAGGTTTCCTTGGGGCAGTCTGCAGGGATGTCCTCTGTGGTCAGGAGACACTCGAGAAGGTAGCACAGCATCTGAACCATGCTCTGCTCCGGGATTGGAATCGTCTTCTTGAATCTGCAGGGACAGACCCAGAGATGCTCTTTGACATACGGGCTTCTCTCCTAGAGGCTTGCTGGACAGTCTCGGCACCCACTTGTTTTGGGGGCACTCGTGACCTGTCAGGATCCCTGGGATTACGAGGTGCTACCAAAGCCTTTGTTCTCACCGCCTACTTTTGGGTCAGCTCTCCCGACCAAGAAGGGGCCCGTGGTGCTCCGAGAAGGTCCCTTCTCATCACCCTTCCCTCCGATACCCTCCCCCGCTGCTCTTCCCTTCTCTGAACAGTGACCGCCCCCCTCAGTCCTCAGGGAGTACAGGCCACTGCGACGGAACAAGGAACCATTCCGGTTTCCCCGAGTGTCAAAAGCCCTCCCAGAGTCAGCGCAGTGCTGAGGCTGGTCCTTCCCTGCCTTTGGCTCAAAGAAGTTCCCTCAAATCAAACACACACACTGAAGACGTTTCCTCGGGAACCCGAGTCTTACGGGCGGGGAGGCAGAGTGGGCCCGGACAGCTGCTTATTATAGATACAATCATGACTTACTTGACGGAGCTCGTCTTCTGAAAATACGCCTCACTCTTCCGTGGCCTAGTTTTTGTACTTAAAAATTTGTTTTGTTTTTGTTTTACTGATTCAAGTTTATAGATTTATTATGTGAGTGTGAGTGTGTGTGTGTGTGTGTGTGTGTGAGAGAGAGAGAGAGAGAGAGAGAGAGAGAGAACAAGCAGGGGAGAGGCAGAGAGCTGGGGACAGTGGATTCGAAGCAGGCTCCGGGCTGACTGTAGAGAGCCCGACGTGGGGCTCGAACTCACAAACCCCGAAGCCGGCCGCTCAACCGACTGAGCCACGCAGGCGCCCCAAGAGTCTGATTTCAAACCTGCCACGCTTAGGGTAACGAGGCCATGCCAGTACCAGCCGTTAAGACCCTTCCTGCCCTTGCTCTCCTCTGTCCCCTTTCGATCTGAGGGGTCAGAAGCTACAGCTGGTGATGGGTGGGGGGCGGGGACCAGAGGAGTAAGGAGAGAAGCTGTTGGGGACTCCCCCACCCTCGCCACTGCAGGTGGACGGCAGGAAGCGGGCCTGAGCGGGGTGGGGGTGGAGGTGGGGGCAGGAGAAGCCTTCCTCGTAAATGGAGTTTGGTTTTTAAAGTTTTCACATGTTCGTGACCGGAAGCAACAACACGCCTTCTTGCAGAATGACCAGAAAAGTCACGAATGTGGCCCCAGATTCCCTCCGGGTTGGGGGCGGGGCGGGAGCAGAACCAGCTGCACAAAACAGCTCTGAAGGCTCGGCGGGACACAAAAGCTGCTGTACCATCATCCCTTGTGCGGCCCGCTTGTTCAACGTGAAGACTATCGTGCACACGCCCCACAGCCTGGTGGTATCGGGGCCAACGTTAATTAGCACCCAAGCCGTGGCCGCGTTTCTTCCTCGATGGCCACAGAGTTAGAGGAGATCGGGTGAGCGGCCTCTGGATGCACAGAATACACTCAGCATCCTCACAGCTTGGTGAAGAGGCTTGTACACATGCTCGTATGCTTGCACACTCGTGCACACACTCATGTACACACAGACGCGCGCGCACACACACACACACACACACACACACACACACAGAGTTTAGCATCTCTTCTTCTAATTGTCCAGAGAGGGAAATGGCCTAACTCTTAGAGACAGGTTGTATCGGGCAAGGGGCGGGGCATGCGGCAGGACAGGGGGCGCGGGGGTCCCTTCCACCTCGGCCCCCACGCCGGCCAGCTCTGCTCCACCCCGGGGCGCCACAGGCCAGTGAACCACAGAGTCAGGGGTCGTTCTGAGCAGCGGCCTCAATTTCCCGGAAACGCAGTCCTGGCGTTTGTTGACTTGTTGAATGTTTGGGAACGATGGGTCCCTGAGTCACGTCGCCTCCCCGGCACCGACCTCGGATGGCTGGGCTGGGCTCAACTACGAGGCCGGGCGCAACTACGAGGCCGGGCGCCTGACACCCAGAAGGACGCGTCCACTGGCAAGAAAGCGGGTTGCAAACCTCGGACCGCCCCCCCACTCTGTGGACACGTGTAATATTCTCGCTGGAGGCAAGAACAAACATTAAACAAACATTAAAAATAAATAAATAGTCACCTTCCGTGTTTCCCGGCCTACCTGGTTCTGAGTGTGTCTAAGCAGGTCGGGAGGTACTTGTCAAACAGGATGGTGAGGTTGGCTCTCTCTGTCTGGACTTCCCTCTTGTCAATCCAGCTACTCACGGGAGGGTTCCAGCCCAGGTCCGTGGGATTGATGTACAGGATTCCTGGGAACGTCAAGAATTTGGTTACGTTTCCATAAATGCCACTATATTCCTCAGCCCACGGAGTTACTTTCTCTGTGTAGAAAACATACAGAGGACTGGACTTCAAAGAAACAGAGGCCTGGCCGAGGTCTGAGAGGGTAAGTAGGATTGCTACCCGATGGCCTGAGAAGAGCTGAGAGAAAGCAGTGTTGCCAAGGATCGTAGGGCCAAGTCTAGGCTCAGGAGGAAACCGGAGCCTGTGGACGTGACCTTATTCAGCAAAAGGGCCTTCCTTTGCACATGTGATTAGGGATCTCCTGACGGAATCATCTTAGATTATGTGCGTGGGACATTTATAAGTGTCCCTATAAGAGACAGAAGAGACAAGACACACACAGCGGAGAAGGACGCGTGGATATGGAGGTGGGGGTTGGAGTCATGGGGCCGCCAGCCTGAGCGGGAAGAAGCAAAGGCAGGTTCTCCCCTAGGGAGGGAATCAACGTCTGTTGTCTTAGAAGCCATCGAGTTCATGGTGACTTATAACAGCGGCCCTAGGACATGAATAGATACAGAGAGAGACTATTCTCCTGCCCGCGTTCATAGCCTCAGCACGGGTTCCTGGAAGGAACTCTGGTGTTACAGTAGACATCAAATCCCCTCTCCTGTGCCCCAGTCTGTGCCCATCAGTTTGGCCGTGGAGCCAGAGGTTAAGTTAAGGTATGAAGTTGTCATTTCTCACCAGGAGGTAGTAAGAACTTCGATGCTGGGTTGTCACCACTGCCGTGGAGGCTAGAACTGGCCTACAAGGAGCCTCGTTCCAGGCACTTCTGTGCACAGGACAGTTGTCCAGCTCAGGGACCCTTTCCTTCCCATCTCTGAATGAAGAAAATCCCATGGCCCTGGCCTGGGAGCGCCTGGCCACCCTCGTGGACACCGACTCGGGCTGGGAATCAGGTCAGAGTTTCCCATGATGCACAGGCGGCTCCCGTTCGGACCTTCCTTGGGAGACAGCCACATCACACGTGATGCCAGAGGCGCCTGTGTTCAAGGGCGCGGCTCTGCAGGTTTTCTCGTTTCCTGGGGGATACCTGCTCTGGAGACCGTTGCTGGGGTGGCCGTGCGCAGGTGGCTGATCTCAAACAGCAGCCTCATCGTGGGACTCAGGGGGATCCTCTCGTTGCTTGCCAGGGTCAGCACCTGGCAACAGGGAGGGACACGCCAAGGTAGGAAGGAGTGAGGACACGTGATCAGCTGGGGTTGGGGGGTGGGGTGGGGGTCTCTGGATTTGGCTGATTATTCCTGGTAGGGATTAAGGATGATTATTTTCCTCTTTATGATAAGTATTTTCGAAATTTTCTACAAGAATCCTCTATCCCCTTTCCTATTGCCCCCCTGTGACCTCCATCCTTGTGTGTGTAAATGCATCCAAAAAAAAAATCAACTCTATAAAAAGTTTAAATGGATGCCAATGATTTGAATGAGCTAGACCATATGGAATAACAAAGTTATTAAAAAAAAAAGAGTTCAGGGGCTCCTGGGTGGTTCAGTTGGTTGAGCGTCTCACTCTTGGTTTCAGCTCAGGTCATGATCTCACAGTTTTGTGGGTTTGAGCCCCAAATCGGGCTCTGAGCTGAGAGCGTGGAGCCTGCTTGGGATTCTCTCTCTCTCTCTCTCTCTCTCTCTCTCTCTCTCTCTGCCCCTCCCCAGATCATGTGGTCTCTGTCTTTCTCAAAATATATAAATAAAATTTTAAAAAATGAAAAGAAAAGAGAAGAGCTTAGGCTTCATTGAAATTGCCATTTCTTTTAAAGTAGTCCCTCTAGCGAAGGGGGGTGAAGGGTGGGCAAAGGGGGTGAAGGGGAGAGAGATACAGGCTTTCAGCTATGGAACCGGTAAGTCACAGGATGAGAGGCACAGCGCAGGGAATATAGCTAATGCCACTGTGATAGCATCGTATGGTGGTAGTGTTGTCTCTAATGGAGAGGGCTGTCCAGCCACCATGTCGTGCACCTGAAACTCACGTAACATCGTGTGTCAACTGCACTACAATAAAAAATAAGTAAAGTAGTCCTTCCGGGCGAGCGCACATTTATTTTAATGGTTCTATAAATGTCGAAACCATCCCAACGCTTCCAACCCTAATGTACCTTCTGAACAAATTCAGGAGCCACCACTTTATTGGTACGAGATTTCCTGGTTTACGAAAAATAAAACATACTCTCCACGGATCAAGGTTTGCCACCATGGAGGACGCCCGACAGGCTCGGAATGTTTCTGACCTTCAGTGTCCTTATTTACAAGAGAGCAAAAACTTAAGAAAGAAGATTTGAATAGATGACTTCAGATTCCTTCCAGCTCTGAGTTTTAAATTAACCTACATGCAGAAGATCGTGAAGACAGTTACAACAATGCTAAAAATGCAGTGAGCATGTGAGTACGCATACATCCGGTAGTTATGTGATAAAGCCGTTGACTACCTTATGGTGGCCATCATTTTTACAATATACACATATTTCAAATCAGCACCTTGCACGCTTTAAACTTACACAATGTTCTATGTTGATTAGATCTCAGTAAACCTGGGGGAAATTAAAGAAAAAAAAAAACAACCCCTGTAGCAATTCCTTACTCGGGGCCAGCCCTTGTGGGGGATCGAGATTTCCAAATGGGCCCGGGGGGACTGGTTTCCTGGATGATTAGGGATGGCCTGGGCATTTCCCTATGCCCGTGATACCTTGTTATCATCCATGACGGTGTTCAGAGACTCAATCCACATTGGATCTATGTCGCCATCCAGTAAGATCCACTTGGGCCCATCGTGGGTGATGTTGGCAAGCTCCCGCATGATGGAAGAGAAGAGTCCTGAAAGGAAGTACGGACAGCTTACCATCCACCTCATCATCAGTCCTATTTCTCGTCAGACAGCCTTTCCCTCTTGGCTACAACACCCAGAAGAAGGTGTAAATGGAAGAGACAGGTCAGGACTGGATTTGGATTTTGATCTATGGAAAATCTGATAGTGAGTGCTAAGATGCTCCTTTCTCCGTGCTTCTGTCTGACTTTTAAGAACAAGAGCAAAATGAAAACAAAATCTGATGGTCTGGCTTGGGTGACGAGAGGCCCTAAGAATCATTTCAATAGGCAACTGGGACATGACAGAATTACCTTAAAGCTTTTTAGGTAAGGTTTCATCCTTTGTGATTACAGCCCAGGCTTTGAGAGAAGGGCCAATGTGAATCTAACTGGCATCACACAAAATTTATCTCTTAATTTGTAAAGAATCTATTTTCGTGATATTAAGCTTTCCTAATCAATAACGTGGTATGTGTTTTTCATTTCTTCCAACGTTTCTTCGTGTTCCTTCATAAAGTTTTACAGTATTTTCATTCGATGCACCTCTTTGGCTAAATGTATTCCTAAATAATTCATAGTTTTATTGCTATTGTGAATGGCTTTTTTTTTTCTGTATTGCCCTTTTCAGCCAGCACAGAGAAAAGCTATCAAATTCTATGTATTTATTGTATGCTTAGTTACCTTCAGTAAATTTTTTTTTATTTTTTGAAAGAGAGAGAGAGAGACAGACAGACAGACAGACAGAGCACATGCAGGGGAGGGGCAGAGAGAGAGGGAGACACAGAATCCAAAGCAGGCGCCAGGCTCTGAGCCATCAGCACAGAGCCCGATGCTGGGCTCAAACCCACAGACTGTGAGATCATGACCTGAGCCGAAGTCAGATGCTTAACTGACTGAGCCACCCAGGCACCCCTTTAGTAAATTTTCATATTAATTTTAGTGATTCTTTTTTTTCAAAATGTCTCCTGAATTTTCTAGGTACAAAGTTGTATAATCAGCAAGATAATTATTTTTTTCCTTTCCTCTAACTTATACTACCTATTCCATTTTCTTGTCTTACTGCATTGTCTACAATCCCACACCAAGCCATGCTGAATAATAAGGTTGGTAATCGTTCTCCCTGTATTATCCCTGATTTTAATGGAAATGGCTTTAGCTCCTCATCATTCAGAATGCCTTTGTCCCCTCTTTTGGCTTTAAAGATTTATTGATAAAGATTTAGATTTATTATATTTAAGGGATTTCCTTCTATTCCTATTTTACTTAGAATTCTTAAATTAGGGGGGCGCCTGGGTGGCTAAGTCGGTTAAGCGGCCGACTTCGGCTCAGATCATGTTCTCGCGGTCCGTGAGTTCGAGCCCCGCATCGGGCTCTGTGCTGACAGCTCAGAGCCTGGAGCCCGTTTCAGATTCTGTGTCTCCCTCTCTCTGACCCTCCCCCATTCATGCTCTGTCTCTCTCTGTCTCAAAAATAAATAAACGTTAAAAAATTTTTTTTAAAAATTAGGAACAGCTACTGAATTTTTAGCGCCTGTTTACTTTGATAGAGAGAGCGAGTGAGCGAGTTGGGACAGGGCAGAATGAGAGAGAGAGAGAGAGAGAGAGAGAGAATCTTAAGCAGGCTCCGTGCTCAGCATGGAGCCCAACACAGGGCTCAATCCCACAACCCTGCTAGGATCATGACCTCAGCCAAAATCAAGAGTTGGACGCTCAACCAACTAAGCCACCCAGGTGCCCCCTGAATCTATATTAGTAAGTGAAATTGGGCTGTTTTTGGTTCTACATAAAGGTTGATATCAAGGTTATTCTGGTTTTATAAAATGAACTGAGAGGTGTCCTTTTTTATCATTTTGGAATTTTTTTTCCCCGCTCTTTTTAAATTTTCCTTTTCACCCATTTACTCGTTTTCTGTTTCCTGTTGAGTGAACTTCCTTAATATTATAATTTGCTAAAGGATCATTTTTCTCCTAGTTTTCCTAACATGTATCATATAATTAAGTGATCTCTTCCATTTTAATCTTTATTTGCTCTTACAGCTACTAATTCTTAATCAGCTACATTTTACTCTTTTTCCTCCCATCAGTCATGCTCACAGCGGGCTTCTGGTCTTTACAAAGAATCCATAAGCACGTTTTATTTATCCTATAATTTCTTTGTTCCTTCCCATTAATTTCAGATTGTATCTTTATTAAGTTTCTTCTTCCCCATTCTCTTCAGCTTCAGTCTATCAGTCTGAATAATTTCTTATGATAGACACTGACTTCCTTCATTTCTAGACCACCTTCAAAAATAAAAGTCTAGAGCTCCTGTCTGTTGGTTTCAGACATGACCCTGTTGTTTTCTGTATGTTCTTTTTACTGCTTCTGAGAAGGGATGCCGTGTATTTTTTTTTTTTCTTTCATCTAGGGGTTAAGTGAGCATCTCCTGATGTGTAAGCAGCACAATTATTTTTGGCCACTTTCTTGTCTGTTTCTACTTCTCTTGCATTATTATCAGACAATGTGGCTTGGAAACAGATACTTTTCAATTCACTGCAGTTTCTTCTGGACCCAATTAAACTTCAAATTTTTGTAAATGTCCCATGAACCGACCAAGAACAGGATATTTTCTACTTACAAGATGCCAATGTTCTAAAACTAGGTGTTATATTGAGTTTGATGACGTATTTTTTTCAATTTCTCTCAGAGTATGCTTATTTTTCTGTTACAGGATCTATCTAGTTTTGAACAAGAGAAAGTAATGTTATCTATCACATTTCTATTTTTATCAAGCTTCCCTAGAAAATGTTAAAATGTTGCCTTCCATCTACATGGACGTTCTTTTTTCGTGAATACAGATTTATGATTATTATAGATCTTCCTTGCCAACGTCTCCAGATTTGATGAATACTGTATGTTTAATAAAATTTTAATTAAAATTCCCACAGAGCTTAAAGTCTGAATTATATTATGCGAGCTTAAATTTAATACGGAATACTAAGTGCCTGGGACCAGCCAAGAAAATTACAAGAGAATATTGAGGAGACTTATGTCATCAGACATTAAAATGTTATAAAATGATTATGAACAAGGGTGCCTGGGTGGCTCAGTCAGTTAAGCGTCCGACTCTTGGTTTCAGCTCAGGGCATGATCTCACAGTTTGTGAGTTTGAGCCCCACATAGGGCTCTGTGATGACAGCACCGAGCCTGCTTGAAATTCTCTTTCTTTCTCTGCCCCTCCCCCGCTGTTTCTCAAAATAAACAAACAAACATTAAAATGACTGTGAACGGAGTAGAATCATAATTTGTATAGGATTAGATAAATAACGAGTGGACAGAATAGAAAACTCAGAATTGGATCCCGGCGTATAAAACAGGCTGGTATTTACATTCAGGAAGAAAGGATGGTTTGCTTAATGAGCGGTCCTGCCACTTTCAATTATCCATTTGGAAGAAAATAAAGTTGATTCTCTATCTTACCTCACACCAAGCTCCAAAATAAATTCCAGATGGATAAAAAAAAAAGGTTCATGTAAAAATAATGTTTAGGACCACATTTATGATACTGTATCTACTGCTGAGCATGAGAGAGCGTAATAAACCAAACAGGAATCCCAGGTGCTAAAAAGAATGGGCAGACAAAATTTTGTCTTTTAAAAAGTGGATGGTAGGGGCGCCTGGGTGGCGCAGTCGGTTGAGCGTCCGACTTCAGCCAGGTCACGATCTCGCGGTCTGTGAGTTCAAGCCCCGCGTCGGGCTCTGGGCTGATGGCTCAGAGCCTGGAGCCTGTTTCCGATTCTGTGTCTCCCTCTCTCTCTGCCCCTCCCCCGTTCATGCTCTGCCTCTCTCTGTCCCAAAAATAAATAAAAAACGTTGAAAAAAAAATTAAAAAAAAAAAGTGGATGGTAAATATGTCATGAAGTGCCTGTAGACAAATGGTAGAAACCATTAGCAATGCACCCAACAGATACAGGGGTAATATCTCTGACGTATAAAGAATGCGTACAAGCGGAGAAGAAAATCGTAAGTGGAAAGAAAATCACAAGAGTCCATTACTAAGGCCAGTAAGGAGGAAAAAAATGCTAAGCCTCATTAAGGGTCAGTGAAATAAAAATCGGACAGGTTGCCCATCAAACCCCCTTGTTCTAGGCCCCTGACTGAGGGCCCTAAACGAGAGGAATCCAGGCAGCCAGACCATGATGCAGTCAGACACTGAGACAGGAGGAGGGAGCTGAGAGGTCCTCATTCTGGAAGCCACGTGGGTTTTACAAAGAGGTCCTATGGGCTCAGAGTTTTCTTTTCAGCTCTCTCCCAGTGACAGTGCCTCCTTCTGGCATCTACCAGTGATTCTTAAATCTTAGAAGGCGACCCCGGGCTTAGTACTAAGGGAACTGGGATTTGGGACCCTTTGAATCGCTAGAGAAGGGATCGTGGTTCTGGGTCCCGCCCGCAGTGGTGATGAATGGCGTCTTCTGTAGTGATGTCTCCCCATCACTCCTGGGGCTGTGCCGATAGGAACAGGTGTCCACTGTGAGACGCTACAGCATTTTGGGGAATGAGCTGCGGGCCTCCCCATCCCGCCCGCGTATTCATTCCACCTGCCAAGCAATGAGCGGACTCCGACTTGTGCTCTAAAGGCTCAGAACCCTGGCTGAGAATGCCTGCCTCGTCTCTCCTCTTTCGATGCCCTCTCTCACGGAGCAGCTGGAAGGGTCCCCAAGGAAAGAGACTATCCCAAGGGCTGAGGTTCCCCTCTGAGCCCACATCAGTGCCTTCCTTTCTCTGATTCTTTTCACCTCCTTCTCCCACTCTGTACAGAGCGGGCCAGCGTCCTTCCCTCTGAAGTTTGCCCCTGGCTGTAGACTCAAGCCTGCCCATGGTCTTACCATCCTTCCATTCTCTGGTAGCTGGATTGATGACACCAAAGAGCTCATCGTTTGTGACTGCTTTGGGGTTGAGGTCCACCCAGACAGGGCGACGCTTCATGATCTGATGGGTCTTGTGCAAGGATTTGAGCACCTGAGACTTGCCGGCCCCAGCGTTGCCCACCACGAACACCGAGTGCCGCACTGCCAGGAGCTCCTCCAGCTGGGCCACCTGGGGAGACACGACGTTTATCAGCCAAAGGGACCAACCTCTGCACTTGCATCCCAAGCGCTCATCCGTGGGGCCAGGCTGGTCCCCAAGGTGAGACCCGATGTCAACAGAGGAAGGGATCCGAGCGAGGGGTCCTAAGTGTGGGGGCAACGTACTTGCTCGTCATTCAGTCGTATAATTATTAGTCACCAACTAAGTGCCGGAGAGTGGGGCAGGCGGAGGGAGGTTCAGAGAGGACGTCCCTGGCCTCCTCCGTGAGCTTCTAGGCTAATGGGGAAGCATAATGGTTTGCCGTGATCAAGGGATTTGTGAAGTGCCATGGGAACAGATAGGAAGAAACAGTTGATTTTGTACAGATAGAGGGAACAAGAAAGGCTTCACAGAGGAGGGGGGATTTGAACTGGGCTCCAGGGGTGGGTTTGCCAAGAAGATGAATAGTGGGGGTGGGGGGAATATTCCAAGCAGAGGTAAGGGTACAGACAAAGGCTTGTGGTGTGACAGAGCACGATGTGGGTGGCCAGATGTTTTGATGAGCCTGGAGTCAAGGAGTCCCTTGGGGACAACGGTGGCACTGGAGCCCTTACGGCTCTTGTTCTGGCTTGCCTCCAGCCTGGCCTTTCCACACCGTTGTGGGGGTACATCCCCTGGAATGAAAATCTGATCACGTCACTGCCATCACTCTGTCCCTTTAGTGGCTCTCCAGAGCTTTGGTGAGGAAACCCCAAATCCTCAGACTGGCTGACAAGGTCCTTTTGCAGATGGGCCCAAGTCAGCTTCCGGTCCATCTCCCCTCCCCCCAGCACGCACATTCCAGGGAGACAACTGGGATTCTTTAACGATGTTCTTTCCCGAGTCTGCACCTTTCAAGACAGGGTACTTTTGATTCAGACCTTCTCCTTTCTCCTGCTTCTTCTGCCCAGACCTGGACGTCCCTCAGCCTGTAGGTACCTACATTCTGGTACTCATCAGTGCCGCAGGGGTTACTCCTCTCCCTATGAGATTCTAAGCCCATTGAAGGCAGGCTAGGAGGGATTTCTCATCTTTTTTTAAAAAAGTTTTTAATGTTTATTTTTGAGAGAAAGAGGGAGGGAGAGAGAGAGCGAGCAGGGAGGGGCACAGAGAGAGGGAGACCCAGAATCCGAAGCAGGCTCCAGGCTCTGAGCTGTCAGCACAGAGCCCGACACGGGGCTTGAACTCACAAACCATGAGATCATGACCTAAGCCAAAGTTAGATGCTTAACCAACTGAGCCACCCAGGCACCCCATGAATTTATCTTTTTACTTCCAGTGTCTAGCAGAGAATCTGGCAAACACCAAGCATTGAACAAGTATTTGCTGAAAATGGGAAGGATGGTTGGAAGGGCCGGGCAGCCCCTATTGTGAAAGGTCTTATACATCTTGGGCTAAGATGTTCAAACTTTAATATAGATCAAGCGTATTTTATTAAAATTTTTTTTAAGTTTATTTATTTTTGAGAGGGGGGCGGGGCAGAGAGAACATTGAGCAGGGGAGAGACAGGGAAAGAGGGAGAGAGAGAATCCCAGGCAGGCTCTGCACCGTCAGCATGGAGCCTGATGTGGGGCTCGATCTCATGAACTGTGAGATCATGACCTGAACTGAAGTCGGACACTCAACTGACTGAGCCACCCAGGCACCTCTAGATCAACTATATTTTGCACTATAAGATCCTTAATGGCTGAGTTAAGTAAACCGAAGAGGTAATGTACTGGATATTGACACAACAGTGGAACAATACAAAGATTTTTCCCCATACGTTTTATTTATTTCCCGTTTTTCAAAAATGATAAAAAGTAATTGCTCTAATTTTTTTTTTTTAATTTGAGAGAGACAGAGAGAGCACAAGCAGGGGAGAGGTGCAGAAGGAGACAGGAAGAGGGAGAGAGGAAGACAGAAGAAGAGGGAGGGAGAAGGAAAAGAGAGAGACAGGGAGGGAGGGAGAATCTCAAGCAGCCTCTACACTCAGTGCAGAGCCTGACGCAGGGCTCAGTCCCACAACCCTGGGATCATGACCTGAGCCGAAATCGAGAGTCAGATGCTTAATGGACTGAGCCACCCAGGAGCCCATAATTTGTCTATTTTAAAACAATTAAGTGATACAGGTGTTAAAATGAGTTCTGGGGGATCAGGAGGAGAGCGGCACTACTGAGCTCACTATAAAGGTAGTGGATGAGTGGCTGTTTGGGGAGCAAGATGATTAGCTTCCACTGTGGCAGACTGATTTACTGAGATACTGAGTTTTGCTCTCCATGGAATCCATATTTTTCTCTCCTCTGTCCCCAGCTGTTGCTAGAACTCTGAGTCAGGGCCCAAAAGCACCCAAAAGGGGATTCTCAATGCTGGCTCTCGTTCGCGTCCTTCAGGGACTTAACGCAGGATCTTTCCAGATAAGGAGAGTGTTGGGAAGGGCCTGTGGGAGCTGCCATCTAAAGCTAATATATGGAGGCAAGAGAGTCGGCCACGTGAAGATCTCTGGGTGATGTTCCAGGTAGGGGGACAGTGAGTACAAAACCCTCAGGTTTCAGCTGTGAGCCTGGAGGGCTCAAGGAACAGAAAAGAAAGGTGGGGTGGGGAAGAGTGTAAGGTAAGAGTGGTAAGCAGAGGTCAGATGTGCAGGAACGGGGACTTGGAATTGTATTCTTTTTTTGTTTGTTTAGTTTTTTTTTTTTTTTTGAGAGAGACAGAGGGAGAGAATGAGAGGGGGAGGGGCAGAAAAACAGGGAGACACAGAGTCTGAAGCAGGCTCCCGGCTCCGAGCTGTCAGTACAGAGCCTCATACGGGGCTCGAACCCATGAACCGTGAGATCGTGAACTGAGCCGAAGTTGGACACTTAACTAAGCCACCGAGGCGTCCCAGAATTTTATTCTAAGTACAACAGAAAGCATTTGAAGGATTTAAGCATGAAACTGGCCCGAGGGCATTGCATTAAAAAAATGAAGGAGGGGAAAACGGAGCCCTGGTTATCGAACTGAGACTGTCTTCTATTCCATCATTTCTTTTTCCCATGAACAACTTCTGACTGCTTCCCTGATCCTGAAAGACTTACAATCACTCTCTAGTTCTATTGACTTCTTTTTATTCACTTCTACAGTGTTACTGAGATAGAATTCAAGTACCATAAAACTCACCCTTTTAAAGTGTACCATTCGATGCTTTCGAGCATATTCACGGGACTGTACAACTGTCACCACCATTAAGACAATTTCTTCACTCCAAAAGGAAAAACCATACCATGAGTAGCCCCTCCTTATCCTCTGACTCCTACCTCAGCTCTGGCAGCCCTTGATATACATTCTGCCTCTATAGACTATTCTGGGCACTTCATACAAACAGATCTAGAACAATATGTGGTATTTTGTGGATGGCCTCGTTTACTCATGACGTTTCCAAGGCTCATCTGTGCTGTGGTGCATACCAGCCCTTCCTTCCTTTATGGTTGAATCAAATTCCACTGTGTAGGTGGGTCACAGTTTGATTATCTGTGTATCAACCGATGGATGGGTCATTTCTATTCTCCAACTATTATGAATCTATCAGCTTTTGACAGTATCCCTGTCCTTCCCTTTCTCTCCTATCTTCAGCCAGATGCATTATACCCTTACATTGGTATGTTTGATAATAGTTATATGTCATTCTATCCATATATCTAGACCTTCTCTATTTTCTGGGATTGTAAGGGTTGAAGACCAATCATGACTTGTGTTTTTATGGCCATAGAGATTTTTCATTGCAGAAGAAAGTAGTTGCCTGGAATGTGTTGTGTTCTCTATGAGCCTGGTGTCATGACCTGACACATGATGTTCTCAGCATTAACCCATGGATACTCTTTTCTTACACTCCATATGTTGATCAATATCAGGTTCTGTTTACTTAAAAAAAATTGGGGGGGCGCCTGGGTGGCTCAGTCAGTTAGGCGTCTGGGCGTCTGACTTCGGCTCAAGTCATGATCTCACAGTTTCTGGGTTTGAGCCCCATGTTGGGCTCTGTGTTGACATCTCAGAGCCTGGAGCCTGCTTTGGATTCTCTGTCTCCCTCTCTCTCTCTGCTCCTCCCCCACACATGCCGTCTCTGTCAAAAATAAAATAAAACATTAAAAAAAAATTTTTTTAATTGGGGGATGCCTGGGTGGCTCAGTCACTCAAGCATCCAACTCTTGATTTGGCTCAGGTCATGATCTCCTGGTTTGACCCCGTGTTGGGCTCTGTGCTGACAGCATGGGACCTGCTTAGAATTCTCTCCCCGCCTCTTCTCTGTCTCTCAAAATAAATAAATAAATATTCAGAAAAGTTTCAGACCATGACTTTTTTCTCTTGGTGTTCTAATTGCTTTCCTTTTTCTTTGTTAAAATAAAAGACATTTGCCTTAGAAGTTTAATAAAATTGCATAAACTTTCATCATGATGATCTATTCTTGCTTGAGCGTATCCATTTTGAGGTCTTTTGTTGGAGACTGTGAACTTCCTGCCCTGATTTGGATGGATTGCTTTCTAGGTCTGCTGACAGCTATAATGCTAAGGTTTCTTTTTCTGATTCTTGATGTTTTGAAACCCATGGCGTTATTATTTTTCACCCTCAGTTTTCCATAGTATGTCTTCAAGTACCATTCAAAAGGGTGCATAACCCCGATGTCTATAGCAGCATTATTTACAATGGCCAAGATATGGAAGCAACCCGAATGTCCACTGATGGAGGAAATGGATAAAGATGTGGTATACACATACAATGGGATGTTACTCAGCCATAAAAAAGAATGAAATCTTGCCATTTGCAGTGATGTGGACAGAGCTAGAGAACATAACACTAAGTGAAATAAGTCAGTCAGAGGAAGACAAATACCGTATGATCTCACTCAAACATGGAATTTGAGACACAAATGAGTAAAGGGAATAAAAGGAGACAAATCAAGAAACAGACTCTTAGCTATAGAGAACATACTGATGGCTACCAGCGGGGAGGTGGCCGGGGGGATGGGTGAAGTCAGGGATGGGGGTTAAGGGGGGCACGTTAGTGATGAGCATCGGGTGATGTATGGGAAGTGCTGAATCAATATATTGTTGTATACCTGAGACTAATATTACACTGTATGTCAACTGGAATTAAAAACAATTTTTTTAACATTTATTTTGGAGAGACAGAGACAGAGCATGAGCAGGGGAGGGGCAGAAAGAGAGGGAGGCACAGAATCTGAAGCAGGCTCCAGGCTCCGAGCTGTCAGCACAGAGCCCGACACGGGGCTCGAACCCACGCACCGTGAGATCATGACCTGAGCCGAAGTTGGATGCTCACCTGACTGAGCCACCCAGGTGCCCCTCAACTGGAATTTAAATACAAACAAAACCAAACATCTGTTTCTCCAGCTCTAGAAAGTTCTTTCTAAAATTCCCATTGGTCACACGTTGCATAACCTAGATCAATCTTCTCTGTTATCCGGACTCTTGCATTTTCGGTCTCTTTGTACATCTTATCTATTGTATTGTTATACACACATTATATCTACATAAATAAAGACATAAGTATCTCTTATCCTTATAAAACACATATATTGAGGGGTGCCTGGGTGGCTCAGTCAGTTAAGCATTTGACTTCGGCTCAGGTCATGATCTCACGGCTGTGAGTTTGAGCTTCGCGTCGGGCTCTGTGCTGACAGCTTGGAACCTGGAGCCTGCTTCAGATTCTGTGTCTTCCCCTCTCTCTGCCCCTCCCCTGCTCATGCTCTGTCTCTCTCTCCTTCAAAAATAAATAACCATTTTTTAAAAAATTAAAAAAATATATATATATTGAATAAAAACAAATGTATATAAAAATGCATTTTTAAAATTACACACATCCATACGTAATTTCCTCCTGGGGTATTTCCTTGACTTCCCCTTCCAATCCCCTTACTGAATTTTGTGTTATCAATGATACAATTACGCATTTCAAAGAGCTCTTTACAATTCTTTGATGGTTCTTTTTACTTATTTATTTTTACAGCATCTCATTCCATTTTTATGGGTATCATTTTCCTAATTTCCTTCAAGGATACTAATTAGAACTTTCAAAATGTTCTCCTCCTTACTTGCACTGGAGTCAGCTGCTCTGTGTGTGTGTGTGTGTGTGTGTGTGTGTGTGGTATGAGCATGTGCGTGTGTGGGGGGGTGTCTGTCAGCTTGCCTTTGTCTCTTGTGCTGTTGGCTTTCTCCAGCATCCGATGAGCCTCAAGTTTAAATGAAGATCGCTGCCCTGCGTTTTCAAGGAGGCTGGGCAGGTGGATACGCTCGGGGTGCCTTCCCGAGATGGGAGCTCGCGGACGTATGCACACGTGGACCATAGACCTTGCAGGTGAGTAAGCAGGTGACTGGCCTTCAGGCTGAGGGGCCCCGAGTGGAATAGACAGGCCATAAACTGGGGCACCAACACCCCAAGAGCAGATATAGCCGCCCCCTCCAAGAGTTTATTAGATTACTTTAGACTTTAGATTTATTTAGATTACTCTAGAATTAGATTACTTTAGACTTTTCCTTCTGGCTGCGGGTTAAATGCCTGGCTGTATGTGGTCTGCCTTCTTGGGAATTTGGAACTAGAAGGCAGAGCTGGGAGAAGAGTGTGGGGAACCAGGTGGCAAAATTATAAGGGAAACAGACTTAATGGTCCCCCTTTGGCTGTTGCTGGTTCTTCTTCTCACCCCTGCCCTCCTTCACGACCAACTCCAAGCCCAGAGCTTCCCTCCGGGGTCCGCTTGGGTGGACTGGCCCCCTCGGGGTGGATTCTGGCCTGTAGCCCCTCCTGCCCTGTGTGATCTGTCCACCTGCTTTCATCCTGTTTCCAGGAACTGATGGAACCATCTCCTTCTAGTTTCCACACTCCTTATTCCTTTTTCTTAAAAAAAAAAAAAAAAAAAAAAAGAACGTATACTATCGCTTTTCAGGGGATCTCAGGATGACATCTCAATCCAGAGCCTCACGAGGTATCTCTGATGAACTGACTTTCAGGAGTTCAGGTGGAAGGCGCAGATGAAAAGTGGGTGGGAGACAGCATGTTTTAACAGGGAGAATCTGTCTTATCAGAGGAGCAGAAAGCAATCATGAAAAAGGAGAGAGAAAGAAGGGGCAGAACGGGGGCCAGCTGAGTAGGAAAAAATGTAGCAAGTGGCAAAGTAGGGTCATGTTGCCTCAGCAGACTCGCAGAGCGTCCAGGAAGATGTGGACAGTTCTGATGCTGGGACATCAGCCCCAGAGCCCTACATAGCAGCAGCCTCGTCGGATTTACCTCCCCTCTGAGGATCGGAGCCCTTACGAGGAAAGCCCTTGGTCTGGCATTCAAGGCCCCCCATATCGTGCTGCCATATGACCCTTCGAGTCCTACTGCTCCCTCCCGGGCCCCGCTACCTTTTTCCTAGTGACACCGGACTTCTTGCCAGTGCTCACACCGTCTCTGTGTTTCCCCGTCTAGCCCTTCACCGACACTTTTCTTCTACCTGGAAGGCCTTCAAGCCCACCTCTACCTTGAAAAAGTCTATCCGCCACACTTGGGAGGAGGGAGGTTGGGTGTGGGGACAGACAGGCAAAACACAGTCACAGCTGTGAAGGACCAGGTAAAGTTTTGCTTTCCTCTGTGAAATGTAATCTCAGAGATGCCAGCAGACACCAATTTGCAATTCTATTTATATACAGCCGCCGGGGCTTAATCTCAACCAATTGTATTGTATTCCATGCTAGAAAAGCCTCCTGGAGGCTTTTATGGCGCCCCAGGGCATAGAAGGAACAAGGCCCCCTAGTCCATTAACGTCCTCAAGGGGGAGCACGTTCTCGCTCATGAAACCCTCAGTGGCAGATCCTGCAGAAGTAATGGCCGTCCAGCTTCCTCATCTGTAAAGTATCTCACCTGCTCCGTCGGCCTCGGTGGTTGGAGGGGGGGCAGGGGAGGGTCAGATGTGATACATAAAGTAAGACACCTGTGAGCTCTCAAGCAGCGTTCACAGAATTCCTAAAGATATCACTGCACAGGAAAACAATCCAGCCATGCTCCTGTACCCTGGGACCCTCTCTTGTGGCACCTGTCACACCCTGTTTCAAGGTACATTCAAGGTACTTGTGGGCAGATACATCTACTGAAACAACAGTCACGCCTCCTGAAAACGTGACTGTCTGCAAAGGTGCTCAGTAAAAATAACAGACTGACGGAAAAACGGGATTGGGGCGGACCAGTCAAAAGGGACAGAACTTAGAGGGGAGCCTGGGCGGCTCAGTCGGGCGGGCATTCGACTTCGGCTCAGGTCATGATCTCATGGTTTGTGAGTCTGAGCCCCACGTCGGGCTCTGTGCTGATGGCTCAGAGCCTGGAGCCTGCTTCGGATTCTGTGTCTCCCTCTCTCTCTCTCTGCCCCTCCCCTGCTTGTACTCTGTCTCTCAAAAGTAAATAAATGTTAAAACATTTTTTTAAAAAGTGCAGAACTTTGTATCCAAAGCCTGAAAAATTTTGACAATGCATCCTAATCCTAGTAAAAATGTTAGCACAGTTAAATCGCTAGAGCGTTTGCTCCTTGCCTCATCTTGGCCAATCTTTTCTCTCTCTTGCACGCTATCTTTCTCAATGTTTTTATATTATTTATATATTTTATTTATAAACCACGGTTTACAGTTCATTGTGCAACTTTTCTTAGAAATTTCTACACCCAACATGAGGCTCGAACTCCCGACCTCAAGATTAAGAGTCACACGCTCCTCTGACTGAGCCAGCCAGGTGCCCCTATTTTTTTTTTTCATAGGATTTTTAAAAAGTAATCTCTATGCCCAGTGTGGGGCTCGAACTTGCAACCCTGTGATCAGGAGTTCCAGGCTCCACAGACTGGGCCAGCCAGGTGCCCCAACTGGGGTACTTGTGTGCTTCCTTTTCCAAGAGGTAGGTCATGGGCGCACTCACTTCTAATAAAGACCATTTTAATCATGATTAAAGATCTGTTCTAGACAGAGCCTTTCTCTTTAATCCACTGTTTTAATCAAGGAGAGAAATGTCTTCACCTGTCCTGAGCATCCTCCAGAAAATAGTAGAAACCACCATGGCTCCAAAGGCCTCGAAACCTATTATACTTTCCCTGAAGTTTCAGATTTTTTTTCCCTGAAACTCTATACGTACTGGTAAGCAGACTCATTTTCTGTTGCTGCTCTAACAAATTACCACAAAAGTATTGGCTTGAAACAACCCAAAGTCATTATCTCATAGCTTAGGTGGTCAGAAGTCCAAAGTGGGTCTCACAAAGTGGGGCAACAAGGTGTTGACAGGGCCCATCCCTTCTGGGGCCTTCTATGGGAGCATCCATTCCTTTCCTTTTCCAGCATCTAGACGCCTCCCACATTTCCTGGTGCGTGGCCCCCTCCTCCACCTTCAAAGTCAGTAATGGCTGGTGGAATTTTAACTATGGAGTTACCTGGACACACGTCCTCCAGTGTCCCTGTTTCACTTACAACGACCACCGTCATGGGGCACTTGGGTGGTCCAGTTGGTCAAGTGTCCAACTCTTGGTTTTGGCTCAGATCACGATCTCACAGTTGGTGAGTTCTAGCCCTGCATCGGGTTGTGTGCCTACAGCGTGGAACCTGCTTGGGATTCTCTGTTTCTGCCCCTCCCCCACTGGTGCGATCTCTCTCTCTCTGTCTCTCTCTCTCTCTCTCTCAAAATAAATAAACTTAAATCTTAAAGACCACCACGATTATATAGGGCCACCTAGGTAACCCATGATCATCCTCCCGTCTTAAGGTCAGCCCGTTAGCAGCCTTCATTCCACCTGCAGCCCTCATCTCCCCTTGCCATGTAACATAACGTACATCCTGGGGACTGGGCTGCAGACATTATCCTGCCTGCCACCCTCAGGGTTTGTTTGTTCTTCTTCCTTTAATTGTGAGAAAGCTTGCCCCTGACCACTTCAGAACATTCACAAGCCCGGAAAACTGCCTAAGAACCAGCATGACTTCCAATTTCATCATTGCTCTGAAATCACGTCTGAAGTAGTTCACGGGAAAATAACACGCGCAGCAGCAGCGGAACGGCTCGTGTTCCTCTGCCGGATCGTGAGCCTTCTGATGGCAGGGCCCCGTCCTTCCCTCGGGTTCCCCACCACACATTCCGCACGGTGGGTGCCCCAGTAAAGAGCTCTTGAAACGAATTCCTACTGGGTAGATACATATTTGTACATCTAAGGCAACCCTTTGGATTGAGGATGACCCATCATCCAAGAAAAGCGTTGAGCGACAAGAAGAACTTGGGAGGGAGAAACCCCATGTACCTTGAGAACAAAGTTGTCCTCGGCCTGGAGTTTCAGCTCCACCACGGCCTTCCGAACCAAGGCTTCGAAGTTGAGGTCTCTCCTCCGAGGGACATCCAGGGCAGGAAAGAGGTCCCCAATCAGGCCCATGAACACTGGCACATCATCGGTCACGATCTTGGGGATGTTGAAGTCTCTCAGGGAGCGCATCAGGACCTGGTCCTCGGGGCGGTCAGGGTCTCCTCGCTTCAGGGATCCCGCCACCACCAGCACCGACTTGATGGCCCGCAGGCCCCAGTCATAGTGGTCCTGAGGGAAGGCGGCACAGGTCAGGCCAGAGTCGCTGGGATGCAGAGCGCCACGTGCCCGTGCTGGCGTCCACACAATTACCAGCGGGTCACTTCCGAGGCCAAGGCAGAGGCACAGGGCAAGACCAATGACACGGAACATCAGGGTCACAGATGATGACAAAGCAGACCCAGAGCATCTCGGAGGGCTGGGGGTCAGAGAAACCAAACAGAACCACTTCCCGACCCACCTGGCTTCTCCTTGTACATTCAGAGAGCTGAAGGGTATCCGGGAGGCAGCCATGTTGGCTTAGATATGGCGGAGGCTGAGCTCACAAGCTCTACACCTTGGAGGCCTCCAAACTCTCTGAGGAAAGCAACTGAAAACAGTCACTGGTAGCAACCAGTAGAAAGGAAATTCCAAGAGTTTAAGCAAGAGACAGGGGGGCTTGGATTGAAGGTGGTAGAAAGAAAACGAGATGAATTTGAGAGAGGGCCAGAGCGGGCAGCGAACAACAGCTCGTCCGTGGTGAGGTGCAGGGCTGTGGAAGACGAAAATGCCGAGGAGGACTCCCAGGGTTCCAGAATCAGCAAGCAAGTGACGTAGTGAAGCAAGGAATGTGGGAGAAGCGGGCTGGGGTGGGGTGGGGACCTGTGGCAGAAACCAGTGAATATGAGGGTTTGGAGGTCACAAGAGAGGCTCAGGGTGGAGTTGTGAATGTCGGCCGCTGGCCTGGACGTTAGTGGTGGTGGGGAATCTACGGAAAGAATGCAGTCACCAAGGGGGCTGGGAAGCATGAGGCAACAGGAGAGGTTTTTAAAGAAATCCACCTTGGACAGATTTCACAGGGCCGGGTGTTCCCCGTGCTGTGGCAGCAAAAATGGTCCCTGTGAGCCCCGGACGGAGGAGACACTCAGTGGGAACAGCCCAAGGAAGCCTCACTGGCTGTCCCGGCCACCAAGAGATTCTCCGTCACATCCCGTGCAGAGCCCAACATGGGACCTGAACTCACGACCCTGAGATCAAGACCCAAGCTGAGATCAAGAGTTGGACACTTAACTGACTGAACCACTCGGGTGCCCCCTTCGGCATTTTTTTTTTAAGTTTATTTATTTTGAGATAGAGATGGCACGAGCGGGGGAGGGGCAGGGAGAGAGGGAGAGAGAGAATGCCAAGCAGTCTCCAGGCTCTGAGCGGTCAGCACAGAGCCTGACATGGGGCTCAAACCCACAAAACTGGGAGATCATGACCTGAGCAGAAACCAAGAGTCAGAGACTTAACCAAATGAGCCACCCAGGCGCCCCCTTCGGCATGTTTTAAGGTGCTATTCCTGTCTGGGGGCCTGCCCTAGGCAGCAGCCACATTTAAGGACAAGTGGTGAGGTACATGGGATTCGATGACTATCTCCTCAACCCTCTCCCCCATCTCGTGTCCCTCTGGGTAGAGACCGTTCCCTCCAAGGGAGTTTCGTTGGCCACTGAGGCGTTTCTCACGGGACACGGGTGGTCGATGAGGTGCTAAGTAGTCTGTGAAAAAAAAATAAGTTTGGGGGCCGAATAAGATTTTTTTTTAATGCTAAGAAAATGAATACGAGTCTTTGTTGTGGAAGTGTGCAGGACTCATACTATGCTTATGGGCGCATTGACAGAAGGCTCTAATGTTTCCCTATGACATCGGCCCCGAGCCCCGTCCAGAGGTGGGGCGATCACACGTGACTGGTGGTCCAGCGTCACTAGAGAGAGTACCTGTTTAGAGAGCAGCTCTTTGCACAACCGATAAAGGGTGATGAACTTTCTGGCTAACGCCCGTGCTTCAATGAATCCTTCTGCCACCAGCATGATCTCACAGATCAACTCGAAGTCTGGAACCACCATCGCGCAAGGCCTGTGAACAAGGGGGCAGAGGGCCAAGATAGTTTTCCTAACCATGGCTGAAAGGGGGCAGTGTTGGTAAGACAACAGACACTGGCTGCGATCACGGACAGAGGCATCTGTGAGGATAAACACTTGGCCCTTAGCAATGGTTTCGTCTAAGACTTCCAACTTAGGGATGAAGTGATGAAGGATATGGGACGTGAGTTTTCTTGTCCAAGGTGATGGGTGATAGTAGCAGGTGGGGACAGGATCGGGGCTACAGCTCATGTTGTAACCTGGGTCCAGTGAGCCTTCCACAGGCACAGATTAGTAAAGCTTTGGTAATTAGTAATTTATTAGATTAGTTTTTCCTATAATAGATTAGGGACTCCGGTTGAAGAATCGGGTCTCTCCTGGGGTCTACGAGAATCTATATCTCATTTTCAAGACGTGCGTCTCCTCCAAGCCTAGACGCTCGAGGCCTATTCTGTACTTATGTGCGTACAAATGTAAGTATCTATTGCCAAGGTCTCA
The DNA here is from genome assembly GCF_023721935.1 of Panthera uncia. NCBI lineage: Eukaryota > Metazoa > Chordata > Mammalia > Carnivora > Felidae > Panthera > Panthera uncia. Next base: position 53,135,047 of record NC_064814.1, read on the forward strand.
AGTAAATACCCATTAACCCCATCTTGCCACAAAACGGTATATAGGGGAATTTTTTGTCTTTCTGTAAGGATTTACTTTGATTTTTTTTCCTGCCTGGCTCTAGAAACATTTGATTGCAAAATCACTTATTTTTCAAGTTAATTTATTAGGTATATACCAGGAGCCTAAGGTCATTTACAGTTCTTTAATCGCATTTTCCCCACGCGGATATAAGACTTTCACTAACATATAGCTCAAGAAAATTTTTCCTTTAAATTATTTTTCATGGCATTCAGATTCTCAACCTGAAATATTTTGCAACCTGAAATAAGGTTAAACATGCATCCATATAATAGCATGCAACACGGCCGTGGAAAATAATGCTATAGAAGGAAAACTATTTAATGGTATGGGAAAATTTTTTTTTAAATTTTTTTTAATGTTTATTTATTTTTGAGAGAGACAGAGCGTGAGTGGGGGAAGGGCAGAGAGAGAGGGAGATACAGAATCCGAAGCAGGCTCCAGGCTCTGAGCTGTCAGCACAGAGCCCGATGTGGGGCTCGAACCCACGAACCAGAAGATTATGCCTGAGCTGAAGTCTGATGCTTAACCGACTAAGCCACCCAGGCGTCCCTGACACAGGAAAATATTAATTAACGAAGGCAGGATACCAACTTGTACAGGGTCTTATCCCAAGTTCAAAAAAGGAATATACTCTGCCCACTCAAGGTCAGAAGGAGGAATGCCAAAGGGTCACACGATCTCTGCATGAAAGCATTCAGATGGGGAGGGCCGAGGTTCTGGAATCAGACCGACTGGGTTAGAACCCCAGTTCTGTGGCTTGCTCCTTGGGCTACTGGCTAACCCTGGTGATCATGATTACTACCCTGGGCCTTTGCGGACTCTGTTTTCTCCCTGAACAAGGGGGGCACGAATAGTGTCTTCCTCACAGGGCTTTTTGAAAACGAGGCGTAAAAGCAGATGTTTGTATTTATCGCTTTTTTTTAATGTTTTTATTTATTTAATTTGAGAGAGAGAACGAGAGAACAGGGGAGGGGCAGAGAGATAAGAAGAGAGAGAATCCCAAGCAGGCTCCACACCATCAGCACAGAGCCCAACGTGGGGCTCGAACTCACGCACCATGAGATCATGACCTGAGCCAAAACCAAGAGCAGGATGTTCAACCGACTGAGCCACCCAGGTGTCCCTGTATCTATTGTTTCTATAAATATTTTCTCCGCCCCCCGCAACCCCCAATTTTCTTCTATAGATAAATGTTGCCTTTACACTCAGGGAAAAAGAAACGTAGAGTAGTCCTGACCAGGGTGGCAACCCACCTCCATTACTGTTTGCAACCCAAGTGCATTTAACACATAACTTGCTGCAAACAAACAACAAACCTATTCTGTGCCATCCGTTCAGGCCTGGTGATGTTCCATTAGGAACAGTCCAGTAGGCAGAAAATCAGAAGCCGGGAGGCCTCTTTATTTTGTTGGGCTGACTTTGCTTTCCCGAGAAAAAGAATGGAGACCCCAGCCCCTTCTAGAAAATGCACTGGCGTTTTCTTATCACAATAAAGAAGATTTAAACGCATGACAATATCCACCTGCGGTGGCCACGGCGAAGGAAAAGATACGTGTTCTCACACATCGCTACCAGGAATGTAAGTCGGCACTGCTCTTTCTAGAAGGCCATTTGTCAGTGTGCATCAGGAGCCTTAAAAACGTGCCTCCCCAGTTAGCTCTGTGATTCTACTTCTGGGAAGCTTAGCCAAAGAAAATCATCACGCATACAGAAAAAAAGACTGAGGTACATAGGTGGACATCACAGCATTATGCATAAATTTGTCTTAAGTGCTAGACACAGTCCTAATGTTTAAATATGGAGGGTTACTTAATTACGCCGTGGACCTCACACTTGATAGAATAACGTGTAGTCACGAAAGATTTCTTAAGACCATCTAACAGAAGAGGTTATTTGTGATAGGATTACGATCGAGTATGAAACGAAAAAACAAAACAGTATGAAACTGTTGGGGGGGGGGTGCCTGGGTGGCTCAGTCAGTTAAGCGTCAGACTTCAGCTCAGGTCATGATCCCACGGTTCGTGAGTTTGAGCCCCATGTGGGGCTCTGTGCTGACAGCTCAGAGCCTGGAGCCTGCTTCGGATTCTGTGTCTCCTCTCTCTGTCCCTCCCCTGCTCCCTGGCTCTCAAAAACAAAATAAAACATGAAAAAAAAAATAAACTTATAAAAAGAAACCGTGTGTGGACCACAAGTCCATGACTTTAAAATATGCATATTTTGGGGCGCCTGGGTGGTTCAGTTGGTTGAGCGTCTGACTTCGGCCCAAGTCATGATCTCGCAGTGGGTGAGTTCGACTCCCGCATCAGGCTCTGTGCTGATGGCTCGGAGCCTGGAGCCTGCTTCAGACTCTATGTTTCCCTCGCTCTCTGCCCTTCCCCTGCTTGTGCTCTGTCTCCCCTTGTCTCGAAAATAAACGTTAAAAAAATTTTTAAATACACATATTTTATTTTTATTTATTAATGTTTATTTATTTTTGAGACAGAGAGAGACAGAGCATGAACAGGGGAGGGGCAGAACGAGAGGGAGACACAGAATCTGAAACAGGCTCCAGGCTCTGAGCTATCAGCACAGAGCCCGACGAGGGGCTTGAACTCACGGACTGTGAGATCATGACCTGAGCCGAAGTCAGACGCTTAACCGACCAAGCCACCCAGGCGCCCCTAAATACACATATTTTATTTAAAAAAAAAAAATTTTTTTTAACGTTTATTTATTTTTGAGACAGAGAGAGACAGAGCATGAACGGGGGAGAGGCAGAGAGAGAGGGAGACACAGAATCGGAAGCAGGCTTCAGGCTCTGAGCCATCAGCCCAGAGCCCGATGCGGGGCTTGAACTCACAGACCGCGAGATCGTGACCTGAGCTGAAGTCGGATGCTTAGCCTACTGAGCCACCCAGGTGCCCCTAAATACACATATTTTAAATACAACTAAGCAAAAAATAATTTTACTGATGGTAGCATTAAAGGTGTTTTTTTTTTCATTTTTTTAAAAGTTTATTTATTTTGAGAGAGAGAGAGAGAGAGAGAGAGAATGTGGACACGCACGCAGGAGGGGCAGAGACAAAGGGAGAGAGAGGGAGAGAGAATCCCAAGCAGGCTCCACACTGTCAACGCAGAGCCCGACGTGGGGTTTGAACCCACAGAACCACCTGAGCCGAAACAAAGAGTCAGATGCTTAACCAATTGAGCCATGCAGGCACCCCTAAAGGTAGTTTTATAAGCTTTTTTAGATGTTCCAAATGTCTTCTAATATACACGCCCTACATTTTCAGTGGAAAAAACCAGGAGACCCTTCTCTCCGGGGGCCCTCGTGTGGGGCAGAGCGGACGCTCACCTGAACAGAGCCTTGAGATTCTCCGGCAGCTCCGTGCGGCCGGCGTAGCCCGGGTTCATGGTGATGAAGATCCCCACGGAGGGATTCAGGCTGATCTCCTCCCCGAGGAAGCTGAACCGCTGTTTCTTGTCTCGGATCGCGTCCTGGATGCTTTTTACCTGGGGAACGAGTCAACGGAAAAAGGTCCCTCCGCCGTGTGTCCCAGGGGCGGAGTGGTAGCTAGGGCTGGGAAGCATGGCCATACCCACCACGGACACCTGCTCCCTGGCCCCCTTTGTGGAAGGACAGGCAAAGCGACGGCACCCTGGACCCTCCGCTGGTGGGCGCGGGGTGCCTGTCTAAAAGAAATCTGGCCGCCTGTTTCTGTATTTACAACACAGCGGCTGAGAGTGAACAGCAAGCAGGTGTTTAACCCTCCCTGTAGTTACCCTGGAAATGCACTAGCACTGATCTCTGGCCAGGCGTTGTTCTGAGCACTTCCGTATTCATTCATTTGCTTTTCACCACGATCCTCTGCCGGCGGGGAGTGGGGGCACTTTACTGCCACCAGCCCTGTCTCTCGATGATGAAACACAAGCACTGAGCAGTGGAACAGTCTGCCCAACCTGACATCGCTCCAAGGCGGTGACACCCGGACTGAAGCCAGGCGAGTGGATTCTGGAGCCTGGGCTCGTGGCCGCTGCGTGATCGAGAGGGCACTGGTACCTACCGGCTGGGCTTGTTCTTTATTTAAATGAAATAAAGCCCCTGAAGAGAGTGGCATCCAGAAAACACTTAAAAGCAGCAGTCAACGGGGTGCCTGTGTGGCTCTGTCGGTTGAGCATCTGACCCTGGGTTTCCGCTCGGGTCATGATCTCACGGTCTGTGGGCTCAAGCCCCGCGTCGGGCTCTGCACTGACAGCGTGGAGCCCGATTGGGATTCTCCTCTCCCTCTCTGGCTTCCCCTCCCCTGCTCTCTCTCTGTCTCTCTCAAACTTATAAAAGTTTTTTTCTTTTTTAAACGTCTAGCAGCTAACACGGAAACTGTTAAGGTGACCATCGTCACCGCAGTCGTGGTCCTCAGCCTGGTTTACCTCCTCAGACTGCATCTCTAGAACCGATGGCATGAACACAGCTCACCCCTTCAGGGACGGAGTGCCCTGCAGATGCTGACGAGTGGAAGGAGCCCCAGAACCAAAGCAAGGCTGGAGCTACATCCCTGGGGCTATTCGTGCCTTTCTAAAAAGAGGAGACTTTTCCTTAAATGGTGGGGATATAAGCTAAAGCTTGAGCTAGCTGGCTCTATATTCTAGATCATTCTTCCAGCACCGGGAGGAGAGACAGAAAGGAGATCACCATTTTCACACCCGGTGCCTTGGAAAGAGCACTTGCAAAGATGATCAGTGACGGAAGGCGGGAAGGCAGGAGGGGCGCACTTGTTCAGGCGGGCCCCTCGGAATGTCTCTTGGGTAGTTCCAGCTTGTCGGGGCTCCCGAAAGCAAAACCCAAAAGCCGGGGGGACCAGTGCAAGGTTTTGAATGAACTCCCGTCCTGTCAGCCGCGTTCGGGGTGTTTGGAATAGCCAAGGGTTCTGTGGAGACTGGGCTGCAGGTATGTGTGTGTGTCCGGGAGAGAGAGAGAGAGACAGACAGTGAGAGCGAGCTCGAGCATTTATGAAAGAGACAGCTGGAGCCTAAATAAGGGGAAAGACACGAAACCACCGGACCGTGTATGGCGGAACAAGGCTCTCTCCAGTGTCTGGAAGAACGGGCACTCACCGGAACGTGTGACAGTTCCGTAATTAGGATTCAGCTCCTTCCCCAAAGCGAGGCCCGGAAGGCCACACGCATTTGAGCTCACGGCAATTAGTTTGAGACCGAAACTTCTCTTCTGCGAAGGGAATGTCGATGCCTTTGCGGCAGAGGTGGTCTCCACAGCCTTGCACACGACCTCCGGCCTCCCGGCCACCCTGCGGCTTACGTGGGTGGTGAAGGCTGGGCTCTCTCTGGCCCCGGTCCTCCCCATAAAATACACTGAACAGTCACCATCCTAAGGGGCAAGCTGATTCAAGGCTGCAGTTAACGCTGGGGCATCAGCGCTGGTAGCAGGCTCTGTTATCTGGGCTCACGCTGGACAGGACGGGAGACTGCCTGCCTGGCACTTTCTCATCTTCTTAGGAACAACCAAGGTTCACGGGATGAGCCTTGGAATGCAGTGGTCAGAGCTTCTTCAGGATGTCGGGGGGGGGGGGGGGGGGGGGCGGGGGGAAGCAGGGGGGCTGGGATCGTATGGATTAAACCCCGGGCCCAGCCAGGTGGGGGTGCACACACAGGCAGGCATAGACTGTGCACCTGTAGGTCAGGTACACTCCTCTACTCACGGGGGGTCTGTTTCTCCACTAAAAACTTAACCGCTTTCAAAGATTTTAAAGCCACGCAGAATAACCACAAAATAATAACTGACGTTTTCTGAGCGCTTAGAAGGCACTGGGCGCTTTTCTGAGTATTTTACTCGAGTTATCCCGTTAAGTCCTCGTCATGGCTGCACGAGATGGGGGCAGATCCTCGTTTTATAGATGAGGAAACAGCCAGAAGCAGTTAAGAACCTGTACTACAGATACGCAAGATGCCGAGTTTCGGGAGGTGGGGGAGGGATACGTGGGGCCTCTACACGATTTCTGCAACTTTTCTAGAAGTCTAAAATTGGTTAAAAAATAAAACTTCACAAGGAAAAAAAAAAAGAAACTTGCCAGGTGTCTAACAGTTGGTAAGTGGGGCACCTCAGGGCACCCCAAGTTACCAATCAGGCAATTTGGTGACAAAGCACATACACTTAATAGCCACTTTCTCAAACAGCCTCTTACTAGAAGGACACCATGCCAGCCACATACGGCTCCTCATCAAATACATACCTTTCAGAGGAATTTTGTTCTGTTCTGGAAATAATAATTCCAACACACGTTTCCACCGAGTAAGAAAAGCTGTATTTGTCACTCACCAAAGAAAACAAACATGGAGAGCTATGTCGAAATGAGTGGTCTCAAATGGGGGTGGGGGGGAATGATTTTGCACCTGTGCCCCCCACCCTCCCCAGGGGACATCTGGCCATGGCTGGAGACTTTTTTGTTGTCACAACTAGGGGGCTGGGCGGGAGTGGGGGGGCGGTTTGCTAGAATTATCTGGTCTCAAGACATGGAGGCCTTTGACATTTGCCAAAGTTGGGAAAACCATGATCCGCAAAATTAAACATTTTACCAATGAGGAAACTGAGGGCAAGGAGGTGTAAGTGACTTGTCCACCATGCCACAGCTCGTGTCCCCGGGGCCTACCAAATTCCCATGCAAATTCTTGGCCTCACCCCAGTTTGAGCCAATCAGAAATGCTGGGGTAGGGTCCAGCTGATGAATAAGGCCTCCAGGTGATCTGGATATATGCTCAAATTCGAGAACCACAGCAGTCCAGGCAAATCTTGGGTTTCGGCTCATCCCTGCCACTGCCCAGGTGTCCCTGTCAGAGCTGCCCCTCCCCCCTCAGTGCACCTGCTCCTCACTCCCTCCTGCCGTGGGGAGGACGTGTCCCTGCAGCCTGCTAACCTGGGCCAGTGGGGCTCGAACCTGTGGGTCTTGAGATGCACCCACACTCCACAGCCCTCAAGACATTCCCCTCGCCTGCCCATCTCCCTCTCCACTCCGGTTCTCGAAGCTTGCTGGACAGAAGAACCACACAGAAAGTTCCCAAAAAAAGACTCGATGCTTAGGTGATGCTTAGGTCTTGCCCCAGACCAATGAAACCAGAATCTTTGGGCACAGAGACTACGCATTTGCACATTCCTATTTTTCAGAATTGCCCAGGCAGTTCTACGGTGTAGCCAGGGTACAGGATACGGAGTCAGAGAAGCAGATCTCCAAGGTTATGGTGGGTACGAACCCCTGGAGATCTCGCGGAAATGCAGATTATGTTACAGCAGGTCAACGGTGGGTCTGAGTCTGCATTTCTAGTAAGTTCCCAAGAGAAACAGGTGCTGCTGGCCAATTAAGTGTCCCTGCCACTGGACCCAACTGCCCCCTACCAATTTCAAGAGTCCCCACTGGCCCTCAACCAGATGAGCTCACTTTGTCTTCCAGCCTCTACAGCCTTTAATCATCCCTCTCTCCTGGAGCTTGCTTATGCTTTTTTTTTTTGAATGTTTATTTTTGAGAGAGAGAGACGGAACACGAGCAGGGGAGGGGCAGAGAGAGAGGGAGACACAGAATCTGAAGCAGGCTCCAGGTTCCAAGCTGTCAGCACAGAGCCCGACGCAGGGCTCAAACCCACGAACCATGAGATCACGACCTGAGCCAAAGTCAGACGCTCAACTGACTGAGCCATCCAGGCGCCCCAACCGACTTATGCTTTAGATGTGTGGGTAGACTTTACCCCTCTAGGTCGTGGTGGCCCTGACTGCAGATGAGCAATCCTGTATTCTGTACAAGCCACGTGTGTTTGCCTGACCGTGGGGGCCTGATGGGACACCTTAAAAATGAGGTCTTTCCCTTCCAAGACTGGAAGCTGGTAATCACGGAGGGTTCTGCCCCTACATCCTCCCGCTGGGGCCTTGTATCAGACACACTCATGAAGTAGAAAAGTCAGGCCACCTTCCCCACAGGTGATATGTTTTAAGGAGGTCACGGGCTAGCCCTAAGCTACATAAAACCTGCCAGCTCTTTCTCCTTTGCCCCTCACATTCTAGGGAAGTGGTCCATTCTGCAGTCCACACTTTGCCCCCAAATGCCATGCGTTATTAAAATCCTGCCCGGCTCACTCCATGCTTCCCTCTGCAAAGGCGGATTGGAGGGTGCTGCCTTCGGCAAGTGCAACCCACTCACCAGGTTTCACGTTTTTTTTAAAAAAATATTTCTGCGTTTGCACCTTAGACCTTAAGCTCCTCTATCAAAGGTGGCAGGTGGGGGGGGGGCATGGTGGAAATGCCTGGCCAGGGGGCACCAAGGGGACAGGAGGCTGGAGGGAGAGGGCAGTGGAGTGCACCCTGGTGACACTTGTCCCTGGGCCCGGATAACCCGAGGCCCGGCGAGCTGACCGCAACAGCATTAGCAAAATTCCAAAGGAAAAAAAAAAAAAAGTAGTATTTTCTACGTTTTTTAAAACAGCAGAGTAATTGCTCTTGGAAATGCCACACTCTTTCCCCGTTGGGTATGTAATTCTGCTTGACCCATCGGACAGAAACAGGAAAATACCCACCTACGAGAACACTGACGCACACGCGCTTTTGTGGAAGTTACTAGAAGAGCACAGACAGGCAGGCAAGGAGCCGAGGGGAGGGGCAGGGAGGGTGGAGGAGGACTGTCCCAGCTGGTGCGGCTTCTGAACCAATATGCCAGCCTAGATGACAGTGTCAATAATTAAGTGCAATTTTCCCCTTGGACGGGTGTATGATTTTAAGTGGTACAGCCTCCAATTCTGCCCAGGCTGTTGCCAGGCCACTTTCTTGAGAACCGTCTCTCCCACGGGGTGTGTTCCTAAACTGCAGTGTGAAAGCACCCGGGAATTCCGGGTGGAGCTCATTTCATTTAATTCCAGAAGCAAAAAGGAACTGATCTTGGTGAACCTCCTAGGACATCCTGTCGGGCAGTTTCAGGATCAGGTGAATTCGCAGTGCTCATCCATTGCGCCCCGGGGACCATGGCTATTGGGTTTTGCCTCACCAGTTGGGACGCTAAGTTTGGGAAGAGAGCCTGAGGCTGGGCCAGCTGAGAAGGAGTGAAGGGTGTCCGGGAGACTGGATAGACCTGGGCATGGACCCTCTTTCCCTGCTTTGTATCCCCCTGCCTTCTGCTTCCCTTCAACCTGTTTCCGGCTGTGTTCAGGCAACGATGATAGTGATCACCAACATCATGGCCACCACCATAACCAGCATCATCACAGTGACTAACATTTGTCGCACGCCTCCTATCCGTAGGGCTTCAAGGGCTCTTACACATATTAACTCATTTAATAATTATCACAACTGCATCTGGCAGGTACTGTTATTAACCCTCTTTACAGATGGAGAGCTTGAGACGTGGACTTGCCCCAAAGCACACAGCTTAGTTAAGTGGCAGAACCGGGGCTGAATACCGGCTGTGCGGTTTCAAACGTGACCCACGCTCATAACCACTTCCCCGCCCCTTGCCCGGGTCACCCCACCCCACAAGAACCTGTTTCTTTTCAAATCCCAGCTGCACGCGGGGCTGCTCACAGCATCTCTGGAACGCGAGATGAGCTCTGGGCTGACCCCGGTCTGGCTCTCACTGCCTTCCTGTTGGCTCTTCCCCTGGGCTTCTCGGAGGGACACGGCGAGATGGCCCTCTGGAAGCCCCCCAGTGCTGAGCTGGGATACCACGGGTGTAACTACTCAAGTGAGGGCAGTCACAGCCAGGCAGCCGGGCTGGAGAGCACGAGAGAGGCCCTCTGAGGTCTGGGGCCAGCAGCCAGGAGAGAGGGTACAGGGAGTCAGACAAGCAGAGAGGAGGGAGGTGGGCACCACCTAGGTAGAATGAACAGAGGATGGCGGGCAAGGAGATAAAAACCCCGGTGATACGCGAGCTGCCCGTTATCTGCAGTAGGCAGCTTAAGGAGAAAAGCCCCAGGCGCACATTATAATGACAGTCCTGGATCCCAACGGCCACCAGGGCAGGGAACAGCTTAGACTTCCGTCCCAATTCTCAGAACCCACTGCGGGCCGAGATTTAGTACTCTGAGAAAGCTTGATTTTATTCGTGTCACTCTATCTTCTATCCTGAAATTCACACAGGCCGCGAAGGGGCATAAACTTGGCTCTAAGTCGGCAAGGTGAATGCAGCCGGCACCGTGCTTTCTTGGTCCGGCTCAGGTTTTGGTGTTTCTGTGTTTGGTTTTTTGTTTTGTTTTGTTTTGTTTTTTAATTGAGTGAGTTGACAACTTTGAGAAGCCTGGAGATGTTTAAAAAAAATGTTTTTTAACATTATTCATTTTTGAGAGACAGAGCATGAGCGGGGGAGGGGCAGAGAGAGAGAGGGAGACACAAATCCGAAGCTGGCTCCGGGCTCCGAGCTGTCAGCGCACAGCCCAATGTGGGGCTCGAACCCACAGACCGCGAGATCGTGACCCAAGCCGAAGTCGGACGCTGAACCGACTGAGCCACCCGGGCGCCCCAAGAAATCTAGAGATGTTTTTACATAAAAATCTGGACTTTCAGCTGCTCTTTAAAATTAAAAAAAAAATCTGGCGGCCCTGACGTGCATTCTTCCCAAGCAGAGGCGTGCTGGTAAGTGTTGAAGCAGCAGCTCGCCAGGAAAACCAAATGCCCCTGGTCTGTGGCACTCGCCAGGTGCCACAGCCGACCTCAAGCCACCGGGGCACCAGCCTGGAAACACACACCATCGGCTCCCGTGACCCAAGCTAGTCAAGGGCTTTCAGGCCAAGAGAGTGCTCTGGCCAGCCACTCGACTCATTGCTCCTACTAACTCCTACGGAATCCAACGGTCCTAAGGAAAGGGATCAGCACCGGGAACGGAAGAAGAGCCCTCGGTTTTGCAACTTGCAGGAGCCCATGAATGGGAGCACCAAACTGGCTGTCAAAATCAAGGGCTGGAAGACCGGATGACCTTGGGAGGCGTGGGGGAAGTGAAGGGACCCTGCGGAGCCCCCTGACCACTTATGGCTCCAAGCGGCAACTGGAGATGAAGTGGGCCGGGGCGGGGGGGAGGGGGCTTGGAATCAGCTGGCGGTGTGAGCTCCACTGCTGTTCCGCCTCGTGGTGGCTGCGATCCTGCCCCCAGCTCCGAGTCCAGCCTGCTTGGACGGGGACAGTACGTTGCGTGGGGTCAGCATGCTGGAGGAGGGGGTGACGGGGGCAGAGGCTGGCTCCCGCCAGGGCACACGGAGTAGGGAGTCAGGATGCTGGTTCAGGCAGCTTCCCCAGCGAGGACCACCCTCTGTCTGCAGCGCCTCCCGCCTCCCTTCCGCTGCCCCTGTCCTCTGAAAACTGGCAGTCAAGCTACACTTTTCTTATCCCTTTGTTTGGACCCGAAGGAAAGAGAGTCCTTCAGAGCTCTGTTTCTCTTTCCCTGTACTGTATACACATCACTCTGGAAATAAAAGCCACCGGTAGGGGGAAAGTTAAATGGTTGGACCGTATGGAGTCCAGGCACAAGCTGGGAGCACCCGTCCTGCCAGCCCCTAGTGCCATCACCACCCAACATTCTCCACCACGCAGCACCCTTACGCTGGCCTTGCCTGGCGGAGGCAATAGAGGTGGGGGGAGGGGGTGGGCTATGAAACCACAAGCATCCCCAGCAGGAAACAGGGGCACCCGGCTTACAGGAAGGAGCCCAGAGCAGGTGTCAGCAAAGGCTATGCTTTGCTGGGGTGACCGGGAGGCCATGGGGAAGGCCGGGGGGCTCCCACTGAGGCCCCAGCTCCAATCGGGACCCCCAGGAGAGACCACTGACTTCACAGCCGCTGATCTTCCTCCTGCTCAGCCCCTCCTTAAAACCACTGCCAGGCAGAGGGCAATTTCTTTTTCAGAAACCTCCAGGGGCTCCCCGTTGCCTGCTGAAGACAGTACACATCATGGCATTTAATTAAGCCCGTCTGCTGTCTGGTTCGAACCTGCCTCTCAAGCCTCATTTTCTTCTCTAGCATTTTATCCCTTGTGTCTGACAGATATCTGTGTCTAGACCTGCACCTGGGCAGTGTGGGTGGGGGTGCTGGGTTCAAGTCCTAACCTCGCCACCTGCCAAGAGTGTGCCCTGAGACCAGTTACTTTTCTCTGCTGATCTTTGGTTTCTCTCCCTACCCCGTGTGTGTGTGTGTGTACCCATCCTTGTACACCTTGTACAGATGTGAGGATATGTGAAAAGTACCTGGTACAGGACAGACTTTCAACAACAGTTTGCTCATTTTCCCCCTCCCTCTCCCCCTCTGTCTGCTCACTTCCTCTGCTTAGAAGACCCTTTCTCTCATCCACATCATCTCCACCTTTTTTAAGGCCTGGCTTAAAAATAATGTGTCTGGGTGTGCCTGGGTGGCTCAGTTAGTTGAGCGTCTAACTCTTGGTTTTGGCTCAGGTCATGATCTCATGGTTCAGGAGTTTGAGCCCTGCATCAGGCTCTGCACTGACAGTGCAAGGCCTGCTTGGGATTCACTCTCTTTGTCCCTCGCTCTCTGCCCTATCCCTGCTCACTCTCTATTTCCCTCTCTCAAAGTAAATAAACAAACATGGAAGAAGGGAAGGAAGGGAGATAGAAAGGAAGGAATGGAGGGAGGTAGGGAGAGAGGAAGGGCCTAGCAGTCTTGCCCCATATTTAGTGAGTCAGGAGTTAAATCACTTCTAGAACACTGAAGAATGCTCATGTCCCCCTCAAGAACTAAAGTCGTTTTAAAGTTAGGGATCACGTCCTACTCAACCAGGGACCCTTCACCCTAGTTTTGAGCGAAGCACTTACTATGCCATAGGTGTTGAATAAGTGTTTTCTGGATAATTCGAAAGACAAGTGGCAGCTTACATAAATCTGCCCCAAACGTGACTTCCTTCCGTCAACAACATTCATCCTGTGATCCTTGCTTTAGATACAATGAGGTGAATTGGACCAAGGGAGCCGGAGCAGCTTGCTCAGACTCAGTGACAAAATGGAAGACATTCCCAAAGTCCATGGCCTTTCCAAAGAGCTGGGCTCCGCCATCTTGTTTGCTCCTCTCCTCGCCCCCGTGAAGCAGAGGGGACATGTTACAGAGAAGGAAATGGAGTCCCATGGCCAATAAATGGACTCACCTTGGTAGGGACCCACAGGACGCCCATATCCTGCACCAGCGTCTGTCTTAGAGGGCAGAGGAAGGAAGGGACGTGAAATGCAAGGGGGGAAGGGGACACGGAAGTGGACAAGCAGGGTTGAAAGCAAGAAGATGTTGACTTTTACAGTGCTGGCAACAAGCCCATGGCCTCCCACCTACTTCCGACCCCCATACCTGCACCGCCACCACTGATAAGACCTCCACAGAGATTCGATTAAACTCATCAAAACAGCCCCAGGCACCGGTCTGAGCGAGGCCTTTGTAGATGTTGCCACAAGACTGCAATGAAATGTACAAAGATTAAATCACTATCAGCGCTGGGTTCATCATTACACATCTAAGTCAGTTTCCATCCTTTTTGTTATAGATACTTCCAGTCCCCTAATGACTGCTGGTTTGAAACTCATATTAAAGTTTCAAGGGCAATTACGTTTTTGACGGCTATGGGTGCCAACGTAAGTCACGGGATCAAATAGAACCTTTTCAAGACACTTGGACCCAAATCCCTTCAAAATGTCATCAGGCTTGTGTTACTGTTGATTCTGGAGCTTTCAAAATCCCAGAAAATGAATAAAATATTATTATTATTTTTTTTTGCACCATACAGACAAAAAAAGCCTTCCACTCCGCCTTTGGCACACACTGATAAAAAAAAGTTTCTATCTGTATCTTGAGATCCGTGCCCAAACATCCAGGCTTCCCAGAGTGATAGGAAGCTGGGGACAGACGGGGGACGTGATAAGATCTATAGAAAATTGAGTGGCAGGTAAATCTTTTCAAATGAGAGCAAGAAAAGAATTTCAAAGGGAAGATGGCCTATCATCTGTCCTGAAAATAAAAACCTCCTGGGCGTTCAGTGTGAACCAGTAAACCAGGAAGCAACACAAAGGGGAAGGTTACAGGGAGACACTCTCAAGGCCACTGTCAAGGAGACATCACCGAAGCCCTGGGAAAATGCAAACAGTGGCCAAGTCCCCCTCGCTTCCCCCATAGCCAGCACTCGCTGACCGTCAGCTCTGAGCACAGCTTGCACACTAGTCACTGAAGGGCTCAGTCCCTCTAAGGACTTCCAGTTAGGTTGTGGACAGAAATCATACAGCCAAAGCAGGTAAATTGCCATGTGAGCAGTGGTTCCGATGGACAGAAGACACAGATGTTTCGTTGTTCAGAGGAGCGGGTCAGCGCACTCTCCAGAGATCCATTTGGCCAAAAGAGGTAAATTTCAGACGGCATCACGACCTCTTTCGCCCAAGTTTATTTCATGGAATGTCCGCATCTGGGAGACGCTCCCTGAAGCCAAGGCGTTTGGGTCGATCAAGTTTAGGAAACGCCACATTCTGTAACCCTCTGTTGCCAATTTACAACAGATGTTAGGATTTTAAGGGGAGCACTGAGAAGTCCTGCGCAACGAAATTCAGTCAGTGTCTGTTTTATGAGCAGGATTTTTTGTTTTCCTCATGGGAAACCCTGGTTTTCTCGGGATGCACGCTGGGAAACATGGAGTGTGGTGGACAAAAGAGAAGAAGGGAAGTCAGGAGACCTGAAGTGTTGGTATCTCACAGAGCCTATATGGGATCTTTATATCCTGGGAATGCTCTTATTAGCATCCGTGTAGGCAGAATGGAAGAGGGTAAAGTAAGGAAGGGCCAAGCACTTTCTAGAAGTAATTATTATGGTCAAAGGATGACCAAAATCATATGTCTAGAGAAAAATAAAGGTGCCATCTTGGCTGGGAAATTGAATTACAAGGGAGCCTGGGTAGCTCTGTCAGGTGGGTGTCCCGTCTGACTCTTGGTTTCTGCTTTGGTCACGATCTCACGGTTTGCGAGTTCGAGGCCTGCATCGGGCTCTGCACGAGCAGTGTGGAGCCTGCTTAGGGTTCTCGCTCTCTCCCTCTCTCTCTGCCCCTCCCATGCGCTCTCTCTCAAATAGACTTAAAAAAAAAAAAAGAAAGTTGAATCACAAAAGGAGGCCATGGTTAGGGAAAGCCTTGAATTATTCTAAGGGGCCGTGGAATTTTGGAGCAAAGCATGGTTAAATCAACGTTTTAGGAGAACCAGCCTAATATCACATAAGCTAGGCTGGATGTGAGGCAGCCTTCGAAAAGGAGGGAAGAAGGGGAGCCTGGGTGGCTCAGTCAGTTAAGCGTCCAACTTCAGCTTAGGTCATGATCTCATGGTTCATGGGTTTGAGCCCTGCATCGGGCTCTGTGCTGATGGCCCAGAGCCTGGAGCCTGCTTCGGATTCTGTGTCTCCCTCTCTCTCTGCTCCTCCCCTGCTTGTGCTCTCTCTCTCTCTCTCAAAAATAAAGAAACATTAAAAATTTTTTTTAAAAAACTACATTTGCTGCTTCAGCAATAGCATCTTTGAATTGAGATCAAGGGGGTAAGTACCGTGGCCAGAAAATAAAGAATGTCTTAGCATTAATGCCGTGATGTTTTCCAGAAAATGTGGCCAGGCTTATGGGTTTTTCAACCAGAACTAAAGAGAGGGGAGCAGTAACTTTGCCTTTCCACACTGTTGTTGCGTCTGCCCTATGACCCAATGCCTCTGTGTGGCATTGAGAAGGCAAGGGGAATTGTGGGGGTCCCCGACTACAGCCCATCTCTCCTCTTTACCCCAACCCCACCCCGTTTCACCACCCACCCCTCCCCACGTTCACTAGGTATCATTCCATTCTTTGAAGTCTCTCCTTTTTTCTTTTCCACTTATGCTACCCTGATGTCTGACTGCTGACCGTCCCTGGTTTGAACAACTGCAAGTTTCTCAGCAAAAAATTCTCCTCCTTCCAGTCCCGTCCTGCCTCCACTTGTCCTGCTACCCAGGAGTCATCCTCAGATGCTATCCGTTTTCATCATGCCCCACCTTGATTTCTGAAGCCTGCAGGGTCTTCCTGATGGCCACCACTTCAGGGTCATGTTCTCTCTTTGGCTTTATGTCCCCCGCCCCCTCGGCTTCTTGTTGAACCCCTCTCTCCTATCTTCTGTTCCCTCTCAGGCACTCGGCTGCTACTCCGTATTTATTGCTAGCTTTTCTCTGGAGATACGGAGTTGTTGTGAGTTTCATGAATGACCCTTTGGAATGACATCTGGGGAAGGGCCAGAAGGCTCTTCCTGACCCCCATTCCATCTTCTCCATCATCCGAGCCATGCCCTGTGAGGACAGGTCAGGGGAGACGTCAGAGCAAGGAGTGGGGGAAGAATGGGATGCACAGAGAACTTGGTCATGTCTTTACACTTGATGTTTTCACAGGCTAGGCGGTGTTAAAATGGCACATGCCCTGTTTGGCAACACCCAAACCTTACACAGCCTTCGGTCTCACAGCCTCCAGGATGTTCCCGACCAGTGTGCCCTGTACTCTTCCCTGTCTCTGAAGTCGTCCAGGGATTAGAGTTCTTAAAACACACATTCTACGTGCTCTTTGGCATCTCCCCTAATTATTTCACGTATCTTTCTTGTCTTTCCAGGTAGACTGGGTTATACTTTGTCTGTCTGTCTCTGTATCTATCCATCATTTATCTATCACCTATCCCTCATGCTCTCATCTCTCTCTCTTTCTCATCTCTCACCTATGTCTATTTATATCATCTATGTATCCATCCATCCATCCATATTCTCATGATGCTTGCTGAGCAATGGCGATACTCAATAAATTGATTGCTGGAGAGGTGCTTTGTGATGAAAATAATTCTCAAGGACTGGACAACAAAGGGAAGAGGAGGTTTGCCAACAGTGCAGTGACGCTGTTGGTTACAAAGGACATTTGGTGCCTAGGAAGGGACCGCTATCCTTCTAGTGTGTTTCACTACGGCCATACCCATCGTTCTTCTTCCAATCAGTGCTTCCTCCGATCTAGGCTAGACTTGACCAGAGCTTTGCACAGTCCAGACAAACGATGGTTAGACCCCTCCTCTCATCCTGTACTCTCAGAGGAATTGCTGGGGTCAGAGTTCAGTAATAAGTGTTGGAAAAATTGGGTAAGATGGCCTCAGTGACCCCTGGCCCATGGGGCGAACTCCTCTATTCCTGCTTGACATGTCAGGCATAACTTTGAAGATATTTTGATTTTCTTCTATCAAAATTCACCAGGTCTTCCACATCTAAATGAAATATCCTCTTGGGTGGCAATGCTCCCTTTGCTCAACTAGAGAACAATCTAGAAACTTAAAATAATTCTTAAAGGTTGAGTTTGTTTGTTTAAATAGAAAAAAAAAAAAACTTTGGGGGGCGCCTGGTGGCTCAGTTGGCTTAAGCGTCTGACTTCGGCTCAGGTCACAATCTCACGGTTCGTGGGTTCGAGCCCCGTGTCGAGCTCTGTGCTGACAGCTCGGAGCCTGGAGCCCCGCTTCGGATTCTGTGTCTCCCTCTCTCTCTGCCCCTCTCCCACTCACACTCTGTCTCTCTCTCAAAAATAAACATTAGAAAAAACAATTTAAAAAAAGAAATAGAAAACCTTTCTTCTTTCAGCCTGGCTTAAAGAGAACTATCACTGTAATGTGTCCAGCAGTAAGAGCAATCATGCTAAAATTTAGACCCAGTAAAATATGGGGAAGACAGCTGTTTTGGGGTCTGAATCCTCATTTTGTTTGCTTCCCGGGGAAAAAAAAACATGGTGCTTTTTGGCTGCTGCAACTCTTTGCACAGCAAAATTTTATGTACGAGAGAAATTATTAAAGTTACAGCTGATGAATCTTGTTTGGAGTTCTATATGTTCCCTTGAAGTCTCTAAAATTATTTTTAAATTAAATTTACTTTGTACCCATCATACCGTGATTTCTATGTATAAATATTTAATCTACTTAATGCAATTGTTTTATTTTTTCCCCCGCTATAAATTTATTTACGTGCCATCCTGTTGCAAAAGGGACGTAAGACAGTTTACAAAAATAATACAGGAAAAGAAAATAAAAATAATGAAAAAGTGAGAATCTTATTCCATTTTTTTTTATAAAGAGCATCTATAGGAAAGCTGGTTGTAAGCAGAATATTTCTACCTAAGAAGTGACCTATAAGCCTGTCGTTTTCTCTTGCTTTTCTCTATGACACAGGACTTGGAACATATTTGAGAAGACGATGCTGAGCGCCTGAGTGAAGACCATTACCCTTGCATTTGTCCGTTGTGAGCATCGAATCGTTGATTAGGAGTGGAGGTTAATCGAGTCTGACTTCAGAAGTCACACCTGCCCAGGGCACCCGGGGGGCTCAGTCAGTTAAGCGTCCGACTTCGGCTCAGGTCATGATCTCCCGGACTGTGGCTTCGAGTCCCGCATCGGGCTCTGTGCTGATGGCTCAGAGCCTGGAACCTGCTTCGGATTCTGTGTCTTCCTCTCTCTCTGCCCCTCCCCTGCTTGCACTCACACTCTCTCTCTCTCTCTCTTTCAAAAATCAAATAAAAACATAAAAATAAAATAAAATGAAAAAAAAAAAAAAGAAGTCACACCTGCCCTTGTAGAAATTCTGAGGAAATGTCCACTTTTCCACAAAAGCACAAGTACGACTTTTATGTGAAGATTTTACGGTAGCCCCTTGTGAGCTTTCCTGTGGTTCTAGGTCAAACAGTGAACTTAAGTCTTCAGATGTATGTTCAGCTTCTCCATTGTACGGGTCACCAAATGAAGAGCCCCACATGAAATCACCCACCAACGGCTGCAAAGTTCATCGGTGGAAGCCGATCGGCTTATGGAGAGGTCAACAAGCTCCAGGGGTCAGAGATCCTCAGGTCTCCCGGGATGCAGCCAGCAGAACCCTCCAGGGCCGGGCCTCTGAGCCGGGCCAGGGTGGCATGGATGAGCCTGGTCCCCGGTGTGGCCTGCCCCCCCCCGGTCCCCAGGCACCCCCGCCCAGCCGGGCCTTACCTTGTAGTCCATCTGCTCTGAGCAGTTGAACACGTACACCATGACGCCCAGTGCTCGGCCCAGGTCCTTGGTGGTCTCCGTCTTGCCTGTGCCCGCGGGTCCTGCCGGAGCTCCGCTCATGGTCAGGTGCAGAGACTGAGTGAGGGTGATGTAGCATCTGTCAAAACATGGGAGCGTGTCGGTCATTCTCAGGGCCCCAGGTGGCCCGGCCCACGGCTTGGGCCCTGCTGGGTCCTAGGGAGCTAGAGCTGAGGCTCTGGAACATAGCGGCCGACAGCTTCCATAAAAGGAAAGCCAGAGCCTCCACTACCATCTGCTCCCCACAGCACTGTGGGGAGCACTCTCTGAGGAATCCTCTGATCGTGATTCTCCCTCCCTGAGCTCGCCCCTGCTCCGTTTTCTAGCTCATTGCCCATTTCTCGTGTCTCCTTCAGCCCCAACACTCTAAGGTGCCTTCACGTACAGCTGTTCTCACTTGCTCGTGCTCTGTCTCGAAGGTTTGTGTGCCCCACCTCCCCAGCTCCTACACTAAAATCCTAACCCCCCAAGACTACGGTATTGGGAGGTGGGGCCTTCAGAAGGCGATTAGCTCGTGAAGGAGGAGCCTCAGGAATGAGATTAGCAGCCTTATAAAAGAGGCTTCAGAGGGATCCCTCCTCCCTTCCGCCACCAGGTGAGCCCACAGTGACGAGATACCTGCTAGGAGCCAGAAAAGGGCCCCAGACAAGAACGTGACCATGCCGGTGTCTTGACCTGGGACCTGCCGGCTTCCGGAACTGTGAGGAATGAATTTCTGTTGTTTATAAGCCCCCCGGTGTATTGTATTTTGTTATAGCAGCTCAAATGGATGAGGACACTCAGACACACAAGGACTGTGCTCGTCCCTCTCTCCTTCCCCCACCCAGCCCCCCGCCCTTCCAGTCTACCTGAGTCGTGTCCTTCCTCAACATCGTCGTTAGTAGCCTAGTGGTGGCCACTCATCCCTTGGGGCTCATATTTGACATTAGCTCCCCGGCTAAGTATCCCCAGACCCCTCAGCACTGGGGGGAGCGAGTACATGTCCCTCAGCTGAGGTCCTCCCCCACTGTCCTGCATGTCAGCGTCCAACATATACCACACATGTTGTTCATACAACCTTCAAAAGACACGTGAAGGTGGGGCCATGTCCTACTCGTGGTTTCATCTCCAGAAACGGCTCTGGCCACATAGAGACCCTAAATAATTATTTATGAAACAAATTCATGAATGAAGCCATCAGTCATTCCATTCTGTTTAATCCTCCTTTGACTATCTTTCCTAATGATAATAAAATAAAAACAAGCATTAGGCTTGCTTCTGGTACTTTCTAAAACAGACTTACATTACAGCAACTTATTTGACATGTCTCCAGAGGCAAGGGAAATAAAGGCAAAAATGAACTATTGGGACCTCATCAAGATAAAAAGCTTCTGCACGGTGAAGGAAACAATCATCAAAACGAAAGGCAACCAATAGAATGGGAGAAAATATGTGCAAATGACGTATTGGATAAAGGGTTGGTATCCAAAATCTATCAAGAACTTACCAAACTCCGCACCCAAAAGACAAACAATCCAGTGAAGAAATGGGAAGAAGACGTGAACAGACACTTTTCCAAAGAAAATATCCAGATGGTCAACAGACACATGAGAAAATGCTCAACGTCACTCATCATCAGGGAAATACAAATCAAAACCACAATGAGACACCCCTCACACCTGTCAGAACGGCTCACATTAACAACTCAGGCAACAACAGATGTTGGCAAGGATGCAGAGAAAGGGAAACCCTCTTTCACTATTGGTGGGAATGCAAACTGGTATAGTCACTCTGGAAAACAGTACGGAGGTTCCTCAAAAAATTAAAAACGGAACTACCCTACGACCCAGGAATCGTACTACGTATTTATTCAAAGGATACAAAAATGCTGATTTGAAGGACACGTGTAACCCAATGTTTATAGCAGCGCCATCAACAATAGCCAAATTATGGAAAGAACCCAAGTGTTCCCCAACTTATGAATAGATAAAGAAGATGTGGCATATATATACATATATATACACACATACACAAACACAATGGAATATGCCGTGGTGGTGAAAAAAAAGAATGAAATCTTGCCATTTGCAACAACGTGGATCGAACTAGAGGGTATTAACACAAACACGGTGATGGAAAAGTCTGAAACTGGATGATGGTAATGGTTGCACAACTCTACAAAGTACTAACCGTCATTGAATTGTACCCTCGTAATGGGCGAACTGTAACGCATGTAAATTAGACCTCAATAAAGCCATTAAAAAACGTGCCACTGGCCTCACTTCTTGATACCTAGAAAATTAATAACATAGGCTCTCCACCTGCAGGTTGGACCAGAAGGGGCCACCCAAGGGGGCCTCCAAGATGAATTCTGTTCTGGAATCTGATGTCTAGAGTTCACCGGTAGTTCCAGGTGAATACTCTTGTGGCCAGATGGCGACTGCGTCTCCACCGAAACCAAAATGGCTTTGGAAAGACGAAGGGAGTTCCCGAATTCTCTAAGTTTATGTATTTTGAGAGAGACAGAGAAAGTGTGATGGGGGGCGTGCAGAGAGAGAGAGGGAGAGAGAGGGAATCCCAAGCAGGCTCCGCGCTGTCAGTGCAGAGCCCGACACGGGGCTCGAACTCACGGAACTGTGGGATCATGACCTGAGCCAAAATCGGATCCTTGACCGACTGAGCCACCCAGCTGCCCCCTGAATTCTCCTTTAATTGAGTGCAAAATTCCCAGATATATTTCAGCCTTTGCTCGTGACACTCAGGAAGGCAGATCCCCAGGTGGACAGGACAGGTGTGGGGACCTGCTATTCCACTGGCAGTTTTCCCGTGTGAGGGCAGGTGTTGGCTCAACTGATGGGCTGCATTTCAGGGCTGGTGAGCTGGGCTCCCCCAGGGTGCTTCTCTCCTCTCTCAGACACTCCTAGCTGAGTCCTAACAGAGGCCATACCCGCTCTCAGGGGCTGAGTTCTGACTCCAGATTGGCCCCGGTGCCTTCTACCCACCTGAGCCTCGGCTTCTTCTAGAACTTTCCAGGGGCTGTTGCAGCCCTGAACCTCCCAGGAGGAAAGGCAGCTGCCCGGACTGGCAGACTCCCTGGCCTCCGGCCAACTCACCTCCCCACTCTCTCCCACCCCTGATTTGTCCACGGCAGCCTCCTCTGCCGGCCAGAGGGGGACCCAGGCCTCTTCTCCATAGACCTGCAGGGCTCTCGAGGAGTCCAGGAGTCCAGAAACACAAGGGTTTGCAGAAATAGAATTCGCACAGAAAACTCAAGAATCTCTGGGAAGAAACCCTTGGAGCCGGGTGTCAATCTCTCCCGGAGTATCTACTGCTGAGCTTCTGATGATCTCCAGAAGAAGTACTTGGGGGTAGGGGGGAGGGGGTAGGGGGAGGGCCCTCCCTCCCCGCAAAATATTTTTCTCCCCATAGTAACAGAACTCTAGAGCTCGAAGGCGTGTTCTGAGATCAACTAATCCAATCCCTATTTTACAGATGGGAAGACTGAGCTTCGGGAAGGGAGGCTGGGCTAAGGCTAATAATAACTAAGGCAGGGGCAGTGGGGCTTAGGCTTGGGCCATGAGTAAACCAAAAGGAAAACAGTGCCTCCCTCTTCCACATGAGGGTCGCCATTTTGCTTGGGTCATGGGCCATCCGGCCGTCCTAGGCCTTAGGGATACCCGCTCCTGCTCTAAAGTTCAATGTGGGGTCTTGTCAGCCTGTTCATCTCTGTCAACATTAAGCCAGCCGCTTCAGTCTGCAGCTGTTTTCCACTGAGGTGGGCGGATCAGGCTATCGAGGTCTCAGGTGAGGGCTCTGGAGTCAGATAGTGTTCCTACGTTGCCTCTGGTACAAAGTGTTTGCACAACTCAGCCAGGGAAGGAAACCTTGGTGCCTTAACAGAAGCGGTCACTGGAATCCATCCCACAGTCTTGGGCTTTGCACCAAGGAATTCAGTAAGCTCGCTGTGTCGAGCCAATAGCAATTGTGAGAATGGCAAGGACTCCTCCAAGAGGCGCTCTTGCCTGGCCAGCTGGCCCCAACATGGATACGGATCCATTTAGTCTGGTTGTTCCTGGGAAGACAGACCCTTTTGTTCCGGGACGGACCTCAGAGGTTTGGCCTTTTAACCAAGACAGGCTCTTTCCCATTAATTAAATCCTTCCAGGAGGGCTACATCAGCCTTTTCCTCCAGCGAGGCAGGGTTTATGATTTCAGAAGGCAGCTCCTTCCACAGTGTGCCCGTTGCAATTGCTTGAAAGGCTTTCCAAATATCAAGCTGAAGTCAGTCTTGTTCTCTTTGCACAAATGACTCCCATAGGCTTTGGTCTTCTCGCCCCTCAGGAGGCTTCCATGAGGACAAGAGGAGACAAGAGATAGGAAGGTGCCTTGAAAAGAAGGCCGATCCATGTTTAAGGTATTATTTTTTAAGGTGAAAAATATATGCAATATAGCTTTTCTGTTTCGATACAGTTATTCAATTGGCAGATTAAAGAAACTATCAAAGACCCTGCATCTCGATTGCAGCTATAAGTGGCCTGTAGCTATCCTGGAAATGTGGTCTGAGTCATCTTAGAGTTGGTGAAATCTTTATAGTTGTTTTGTATTCGTTTTTCTCCTGCCATGTAAGAAATTACCATAAACGAAGTAGCTTAAAACAACACTCGCTTATTCTCTTACTCTTTTAGGTCAGAAGTCCAGGTGGATCCTCTCTGGAGGGTCTCAAAGACCAAAATCAAGGTAACTGTTGGCTGCACTCTTATCTGGACACTCTGGGGAAGAATCTACTTCCTAGTTCACTCGAGTTCTTGGTTGAATTAAGTTCCTACCAGTTGGAAGACTGAGGTCCTCATTGGTTACTGTTGGCCAGGGGATAGCTCAGCTCCTCTGGGCCTTTCTATCATCTTTGCATATGGCTCCCTCTACCTTCAAAATCAACAACAGTGTGTCAAGTTTGTCTCACGTTCAGATCTCTCTGATTCCCCCTTCTGTCTTCGGCCAGGAGAGAACTCTACTTTCAAGGTCTCACACGATGACATTGGGTCCACTTGAATTATTTCCCTCTTGCTATAAAGCAAAGTATTATCATGGGAATGACATGATCATATGTATAGTTTTCACCCATACTCAAAGGGGAGGAGATCATACAGGGGAAAAGATCATGGGGATCATCCTTAGAATTCTACCTACCACACAGTTCAATAATCATAACATGGATGATGATTATTCATAAGAATGAACACGGATTGCAACAATATCTCCCCGGCAGGGGTCCCTCTAGCGTGACCAGGAGAACTCGGGTCCATGATAGTCAATATTTTTATCAGTAACTTGGATTAAGAAATAATCGATTACATGCAACATAGACTGAATTCAAAATAATCCTAACAGTTGAAAATGATAGGGGTAGATCCAACAGGGTAAAATTTAGGAAGGATAAATGCAAGTTAACCTTCCAAGCACTTTCAAGGGAGACACAGAATCTGGAGCAGGTTCCAGGCTCCGAGCTGTCAGCACACAGCCTGACACGGGGCTCGAACTCACAAACCGTGAGATCGTGACCTGAGCTGAAGCCGGACGCTTAACTGGCTGAGCCACCCAGGTACCCCATAACATTTTAATGTTTAAATATGAATGTTGTCTTCAGCATACATGGCCCCGATTCTAAGATCTATTACTTATGCCATTTGGTTATGAGATCGTCGCTCACCCAGTGCTCATCTTTCTCTTTGCCCCTACGACTTGGTAAATGTCTTTCTCAAAATATGACAGAACACAGAGCAATGACTGACACATGATCTCTGGAACAAAAATAACAGCGTGCTTAGTAACGAAGCCTGAGTAGGTCTAATTATGCTTCATATTTATGTCTCAGATATGTTTGGAAATTCTAGTAGTGACTTAGAAAAGTCAAGAGAATCAAGACTAAAGTTCTCAGAATTTTTCTAATATTGGGCAGTCGATGGGCAGAACAAGAGATAACTTCATAAAGGTGAGTTTCGTTCTATACACAAGTGAAAAGGCAGAGACACAGTGGAATTAAGCAAAGATTTCTTAGCTACGACACCTAAAGCATGGTCCAAAAAGAAAAGCTTGACAGATTGGACCTCACACAAATTAAACACTTTTGCGCCTCAAAAGACACCGTTCGGAAAGTAAAAAGGGAAGCGGCAGATGGGGATACAATACTTGCAAACACATGTCCCATAAAACCAGAATATACAAAGGCTTCTCACAACTCAGCGAGATGACAAACGGATCAAACGGGAGGCAAAGGACATGAACGGGATGACACCAAGGAGATCGACAAATGGCTAATGAGCACAAGAAAAGACGCTCAACAGCATTATTAGGGAAATCGCAATTAAAACTCAGATGAGATCCTACTTCACACCCCCTTGGACGGCTGTAATACACAAGACAGACAATAATAAAGTTGTCAAGGCTGTGGAGAGATGAGAACCCCTGTCTACTGTCGGGGGGGGGGGGTGGTGGGTAGGATGTAAAATGATTCAGCCACTTTGGAAAACAGTTTGCCCGTTTTCCAGAAAGTTCAACATAAAGATCTCGTACCACCAAGCAACTCCCCTCCTGAGTATCGGCCCAAGAGAAATGAAAACTTAACGTCTACACAAGGACTTGCACGCAAAGGCTCACAGCGACATTGTTTGTGACAGCCCCAAACTGGAAATAACCTAAGTGTCCATCAATAGGTGACTGGATAGATAAAATGTGTCCTGTCTATGACATGGGATATTAGTCAGTAAGAAAAAGCAATGGACTACTGCCACGTGCTCTATCATGGACAAACCCCCCCACTCTGTGTAAAATGAAAAAGCCAGACATTAGGGACAAGTTGTATGGCTCCGTTTACAAGAAGTGGCTGGAATAAGCCAAATTTAGAGACACAGAAAGTAGCTCAGTGGTTGGCTGGGGCTGGGGGTGGGAATGGGTATATAAATGGACGTGAGGGATCTCATTGAGGAGGTTAAAAATGTTGTATAACTGATTTATGGTGATGGTTATACCACATGGTCAAGTTACTGGAAATCATTAAGCGGTACATTTGGAATGGGTACAAATTTTTGATACATAAAAGAAACCTCAAATTGTTTTAAAATATATATATAATGAAAAACCTTGTATAGCAACAAAATTTTTATTTAAAAAAATTTTTTAATGTTTATTTATTTTTGAGAGACAGAGAGAAAGAGAGCACAAGCAGGGGAGGGGCAGAGAGAGAGGGAGACACAGAATCCGAAGCAGGCTCCAGGCTCCGTGCTGACAGCACAGAACCCAATGCGGGGCTCGAACTCACAAACTGTGAGATCATGACCTGAGCTGAAGTCGGACACTTAACCAACTGAGCCACCCAGGCGCCCCTAGCAACAAAATTCTTAAAAGCACCTAGTGATAATAAAAAATATTCAAAACCTTTATGACGATACTTAGACACTTTTCTGAGCTGAAATATATAAAACTGAAACTGAAAGATATATAAACATAATTCAAGATATGAATATACAGAAAAGTATCGCGTATCATAAAGATGGCTATTCTTTCCAAATTAACTTGAAGGTATTAAGACTCACCCATCAAAAACCCTAACCATTTATATTTTGGAACCTGACAAAATGATTCAAGTTCGTTTGAAAAGAGAAGAGATAAATATATAATATATATTACATATATATTATATACTTATATATATAATGTATATTATATATAATATATTATATACCTTATATATATAATGTA